>NW_027478454.1:0-300000 GCF_051014685.1 Ptiloglossa arizonensis | reverse complement strand
AGAAACGCTTGAGAAACTCAAAATTTTCGCAGTACTGATGCTCGAAACGAATAACTAGAACGGCCTAGTGTAAAACTACACATACCGTTGTAATCGGGCGAGTTTCTACTTTCAGATGCAACAGAAATTTTGCGGATTGGTCAATCCGTTCGCGAGATATGGCAGTTTGGAGGTAAGAAACGCTTGAGAAACTCAAAAATTTTCGCAGTTCTGATGCTCGAAACGAATAACTAGGACGGCCAGGGGGAAAACTACGCATGCCGTTGTAATCGGGCGAATTTCTACTTTCAGATGCAACAGAAATTTTGCGGATTGGTCTATCCGTTCGCGAGGTATGGCAGTTTGGAGGTAAGAAACGCTTGAGAAACTCAAAATTTTCGCAGTTCTGATGCTCGAAACGAATGACTGGAGCGGCCTGGGGGAAAAGTACGCAGACCGTTGTAATCGGGCGAGTTTCTACTTTCAGATGCAACAGAAATTTTGCGGATAGGTCAATCCGTTCGCGAGATATGACAGTTTGGAGGTAAGAAACGCTTGAGAAACTCAAAATTTTCGCAGTACTGATGCTCGGAACGAATAACTAGAACGGCCTTGGGGAAAAGTACACATACCGTTGTAATCGGGCGAGTATCTACTTTCAGATGCAATAGAAATTTTGCGGATTGGTCAATCCGTTCGCGAGATATTGCAGTTTGGAGGTAAGAAACGCTTGAGAAACTCAAAATTTTCGCAGTTCTGGTGGTCGAAACGAATAACTAGAACGTCCTAGGGGAAAACTACACATACCGTTGTAATCGGGCGAGTTTCTACTTTCAGATGCAACAGAAATTTTGCGGATTGGTCAATCCGTTCCCGAGATATGACAGTTTGGAGGCAAGAAACGCTTGAGAAACTCAAAATTTTCGCAGTTCTGATGCTCGAAACGAATAACTAGGACGGCCTAGGGGAAAACTACACATACCGTTGTAATCGGGCGAATTTCTACTTTCAGATGCAACAGAAATTTTGCGGATTGGTCAATCCGTTCGCGAGATATGACAGTTTGGAGGTAAGAAACGCTTGAGAAACTCAAAATTTTCGCAGTTCTGATGCTCGAAACGAAAAACTAGAACGGCCTAGGGGAAAACAACACATACCGTTGTAATCGGGCGAGGTTCTACTTTCAGATGCAACAGAAATTTTGCGGATTGGTCAATCCGTTCGCGAGATATGACAGTTTCGAGGTAAGAAACGCATGAGAAACTCAAAATTTTCGCAGTTCTGATGCTCGAAACGAATAACTAGAACGGCCAAGGGGAAAACTACACATACCGTTGTAATCGGGCGAGTTTTTACTTTCAGATGCAACAGAAATTTTGCGGATTGGTCAATCGGTTCGCGAGATATGGCAGTTTGGAGGTAAGAGACGCTTGAGAAACTCAAAATTTTCGCAGTACTGATGCTCGAAACGAAAAACTAGAACGGCCTAGGGGAAAACTACACATACCGTTGTAATCGGGCGAGTTTCTACTTTCAGATGCATCAGAAATTTTGCGGATTGGTCAATCCGTTCGCGAGATATGGCACTTTGGAGGTAAGAAACGCTTGAGAAACTCAAATTTTCGCAGTTCTGGTGCTCGAAACGAATAACTAGAACGGCCTAGGGGAAAACTACACATACCGTTGTAATCGGGCGAGTTTTTACTTTCAGATGCAACAGAAATTTTGCGGATTGGTCAATCGGTTCGCGAGATATGGCAGTTTGGAGGTAAGAGACGCTTGAGAAACTCAAAAGTTTCGCAGCTCTGGTGCTCCAAACGAATAACTAGAACTGCCTAGGAGAAAACTACACATACCGTTGTAATCGGGCGAGTTTCTACTTTCAGATGCAACAGAAATTTTGCGGATTGGTCAATCCGTTCGCGAGGTATGGCACTTTGGAGGTAAGAAACGCTTGAGAAACTCAAAATTTTCGCAATTCTGATGCTCCAAACGAATAACTAGAACGGCCTAGGGGAAAAGTACACATACCGTTGTAATCGGGCGAGTTTCTACTTTCAGATGCAACAGAAATTTTGCGGATTGGTCGATCCGTTCGCGAGATATGGCAGTTTGGATGTAAGAAATGCTTGAGAAACTCAAAATTTTCGCAGTTCTGATGCTCGAAACGAATAACTAGGACGGCCTAGGGGAAAACAACACATACCGTTGTAATCGGGCGAGTTTCTATTTTCAGATGCAACAGAAATTTTGCGGATTGGTCAATCCGTTCGCGAGATATGTCATTTTGGAGGTAAGAAACGCTTGAGAAACTCAAAATTTTCGTAATACTGATGCTCGGAACGAATAACTAGAACGGCCTAGGGGAAAAGTACACATAACGCGGTAATTTGGCGAGTTTCTACCTTCAGATGCAACAGAAATTTTGCGGATTGGTCAATCCGTTCGCTAGATATGGCAGTTTGGAGGTAAGAAACGCTTGAGAAACTCAAAATTTTCGCAGTTCTGATGCACGAAACGAAAAACTAGAACGGCCTAGGGGAAAACTACACATACCGTTGTAATCGGGCGAGTTTCTACTTTCAGATGCAACGGAAATTTTGCGGATTGGTCAATCCGTTCGCGAGATATGGCAGTTTGGAGGTAAGAAATGCTTGAGAAACTCAAAATTTTCGCAGTTCTGGTGCTCGCAACGAATAACTAGAACGGCCTAGGGGAAAACTACACATACCGTTGTAATCGGGCGAGTTTCTACTTTCAGATGCAACAGAAATTTTGCGGATTGGTCAATCCGTTCGCGAGATATGGCAGTTTGGAGGTAAGAAACGCTGGAGAAACTCAAAATTTTCGCAGTTCTGGTGCTCGAAACGAATAACTAGAACGGCCTAGGGGAAAAGTACACATACCGTTGTAATCGGGCGAGTTTCTACTTTCAGATGCAACAGAAATTTTGCGGATTGGTCAATCCGTTCGCGAGATATGGCAGTTTGGAGGTAAGAAACGCTTGAGAAACTCAAAATTTTCGCAGTACTGATGCTCGAAACGAAAAACTAGAACGGCCTAGGGGAAAACTACACATACCGTTGTAATCGGGCGAGTTTCTACTTTCAGATGCAACAGAAATTTTGCGGATTGGTCAATCCGTTCGCGAGATATGGCAGTTTGGAGGTAAGAAACGCTGGAGAAACTCAAAATTTTCGCAGTTCTGGTGCTCGAAACGAATAACTAGAACGGCCTAGGGGAAAAGTACACATACCGTTGTAATCGGGCGAGTTTCTACTTTCAGATGCAACAGAAATTTTGCGGATTGGTCAATCCGCTCGCGAGTTATGGCACTTTCGAGGTAAGAAACGCTTGAGAAACTCAAAATTTTCGCAGTTCTGAAGCTCGGTACGAATAACTAGAACGGCCTAGGGGAAAGGCACACATACCGTTGTAATCGGGCGAGTTTCTACTTTCAGATGCAACAGAAATTTTGCGGATTGGTCAATCCGTTCGCGAGATATGGCAAGTTGAAGGTAAGAAACGCTCGAGAAACTCAAAATTTTGGCAGTTCTAATGCTCGAAACGAATAACTAGAACGGCCTAGGGGAAAAGTACACATACCGTTGCAACGGGCGAGTTTCTACTTTCAGATGCAACAGAAATTTTGCGGATTGGTCAATCCGTTCGCGAGATATGGCAGTTTGGAGGTAAGAAACGCTTGAGAAACTCAAAATTTTCACAGTTCTGATGCTCGAAACGATTAATTAGAACGGCCTAGGGGAAAAGTACACATACCGTTGCAAACGGGCGTGTTTCTACTTTCAGATGCAACAGAAATTTTACGGATTGCACAATCCGTTCGCGAGATATGGCAGTTTGGAGGTAAGAAACGCTTGAGAAACTCCAAATTTTCGCAGTTCTGATGCTCGGAACGAATAACTGGAACGGCCTAGGGGAAAGGCACACATACCGTTGTAATCGGGCGAGTTTCTACTTTCAGCTGCAACAGAAATTTTGCGGATTGGTCAATCCGTTCGCGAGATATGGCAAGTTGAAGGTAAGAAACGCTCGAGAAACTCAAAATTTTGGCAGTTCTGATGCTCGAAACGAATAACTAGAACGGCCTAGGGGAAAAGTACACATACCGTTGCAAACGGGCGTGTTTCTACTTTCAGATGCAACAGAAATTTTGCGGATTGGTCAATCCGTTCGCGAGATATGGCAGTTTGGAGGTAAGAAACGCTTGAGAAACTCAAAATTTTCGCAGTTCTGATGCTCGGAACGAATAACTGGAACGGCCTAGGGGAAAGGCACACATACCGTTGTAATCGGGCGAGTTTCTACTTTCAGATGCAACAGAAATTTTGCGGATTGGTCAATCCGTTCGCGAGATATGGCAAGTTGAAGGTAAGAAACGCTCGAGAAACTCAAAATTTTGGCAGTTCTGATGCTCGAAACGAATAACTAGAACGGCCTAGGGGAAAAGTACACATACCGTTGTAATCGGGCGAGTTTCTACTTTCAGATGCAACAGAAATTTTGCGGATTGGTCAATTCGTTCGCGAGATATGGCAGTCTGGAGGTAAGAAACGCTTGAGAAACTCAAAATTTTCACAGTTCTGATGTTCGAAACGAATAACTAGAACCGCCTACGGGAAAGCTACACATACCGTTGTAATCGGGCGAGTTTCTACTTTCAGATGCAATAGAAATTTTGCGGATTGATCCATCCGTTCGCGAGATATGGCAGTTTGAAGGGAAGAAACGCTTGAGAAACTCAAAATTTTCACAGTTCTGATGTTCGAAACGAATAACTAGAATGGCCTAGGGGAAAAGTACACATACCGTTGTAATCGGGCGAGTTTCTACTTGCAGATGCAACAGAAATTTTGCGGATTGGTCAATCCGTTCGCGAGATATGGCAGTTTGGAGGTAAGAAACGCTTGAGAAACTCAAAATTTTCACAGTGCTGATGCTCGAAACGATTAATTAGAACGGGCTAGGGGAAAAGTACACATACCGTTGCAAACGGGCGAGTTTCTACTTTCAGATGCAACAGAAATTTTGCGGATTGGTCAATCCGTTCGCGAGATATGGCAGTTTGGAGGTAAGAAACGCTTGAGAAACTCAAAATTTTCACAGTTCTGATGCTCGAAACGATTAATTAGAACGGGCTAGGGGAAAAGTACACATACCGTTGCAAACGGGCGAGTTTCTACTTTCAGATGCAACAGAAATTTTACGGATTGCACAATCCGTTCGCGAGATATGGCAGTTTGGAGGTAAGAAACGCTTGAGAAACTCAAAATTTTCGCAGTT
The DNA here is from genome assembly GCF_051014685.1 of Ptiloglossa arizonensis. Classification (NCBI taxonomy): domain Eukaryota; kingdom Metazoa; phylum Arthropoda; class Insecta; order Hymenoptera; family Colletidae; genus Ptiloglossa; species Ptiloglossa arizonensis. The sequence continues at coordinate 294,717 of NW_027478454.1, read as the reverse complement.
CTGATGCTCGGAACGAATAACTGGAACGGCCTAGGGGAAAGGCACACATACCGTTGTAATCGGGCGAGTTTCTACTTTCAGATGCAACAGAAATTTTGCGGATTGGTCAATCCGTTCGCGAGATATGGCAAGTTGAAGGTAAGAAACGCTCGAGAAACTCAAAATTTTGGCAGTTCTAATGCTCGAAACGAATAACTAGAACGGCCTAGGGGAAAAGTACACATACCGTTGCAACGGGCGAGTTTCTACTTTCAGATGCAACAGAAATTTTGCGGATTGGTCAATCCGTTCGCGAGATATGGCAGTTTGGAGGTAAGAAACGCTTGAGAAACTCAAAATTTTCACAGTTCTGATGCTCGAAACGATTAATTAGAACGGGCTAGGGGAAAAGTACACATACCGTTGCAAACGGGCGAGTTTCTACTTTCAGATGCAACAGAAATTTTACGGATTGCACAATCCGTTCGCGAGATATGGCAGTTTGGAGGTAAGAAACGCTTGAGAAACTCCAAATTTTCGCAGTTCTGATGCTCGGAACGAATAACTGGAACGGCCTAGGGGAAAGGCACACATACCGTTGTAATCGGGCGAGTTTCTACTTTCAGCTGCAACAGAAATTTTGCGGATTGGTCAATCCGTTCGCGAGATATGGCAAGTTGAAGGTAAGAAACGCTCGAGAAACTCAAAATTTTGGCAGTTCTGATGCTCGAAACGAATAACTAGAACGGCCTAGGGGAAAAGTACACATACCGTTGCAAACGGGCGTGTTTCTACTTTCAGATGCAACAGAAATTTTGCGGATTGGTCAATCCGTTCGCGAGATATGGCAGTTTGGAGGTAAGAAACGCTTGAGAAACTCAAAATTTTCGCAGTTCTGATGCTCGGAACGAATAACTGGAACGGCCTAGGGGAAAGGCACACATACCGTTGTAATCGGGCGAGTTTCTACTTTCAGATGCAACAGAAATTTTGCGGATTGGTCAATCCGTTCGCGAGATATGGCAAGTTGAAGGTAAGAAACGCTCGAGAAACTCAAAATTTTGGCAGTTCTGATGCTTGAAACGAATAACTAGAACGGCCTAGGGGAAAAGTACACATACCGTTGTAATCGGGCGAGTTTCTACTTTCAGATGCAACAGAAATTTTGCGGATTGGTCAATTCGTTCGCGAGATATGGCAGTCTGGAGGTAAGAAACGCTTGAGAAACTCAAAATTTTCACAGTTCTGATGTTCGAAACGAATAACTAGAACCGCCTACGGGAAAGCTACACATACCGTTGTAATCGGGCGAGTTTCTACTTTCAGATGCAATAGAAATTTTGCGGATTGGTCAATCCGTTCGCGAGATATGGCAAGTTGAAGGTAAGAAACGCTCGAGAAACTCAAAATTTTGGCAGTTCTAATGCTCGAAACGAATAACTAGAACGGCCTAGGGGAAAAGTACACATACCGTTGCAACGGGCGAGTTTCTACTTTCAGATGCAACAGAAATTTTGCGGATTGGTCAATCCGTTCGCGAGATATGGCAGTTTGGAGGTAAGAAACGCTTGAGAAACTCAAAATTTTCACAGTTCTGATGCTCGAAACGATTAATTAGAACGGGCTAGGGGAAAAGTACACATACCGTTGCAAACGGGCGAGTTTCTACTTTCAGATGCAACAGAAATTTTACGGATTGCACAATCCGTTCGCGAGATATGGCAGTTTGGAGGTAAGAAACGCTTGAGAAACTCCAAATTTTCGCAGTTCTGATGCTCGGAACGAATAACTGGAACGGCCTAGGGGAAAGGCACACATACCGTTGTAATCGGGCGAGTTTCTACTTTCAGCTGCAACAGAAATTTTGCGGATTGGTCAATCCGTTCGCGAGATATGGCAAGTTGAAGGTAAGAAACGCTCGAGAAACTCAAAATTTTGGCAGTTCTGATGCTCGAAACGAATAACTAGAACGGCCTAGGGGAAAAGTACACATACCGTTGCAAACGGGCGTATTTCTACTTTCAGATGCAACAGAAATTTTGCGGATTGGTCAATCCGTTCGCGAGATATGGCAGTTTGGAGGTAAGAAACGCTTGAGAAACTCAAAATTTTCGCAGTTCTGATGCTCGGAACGAATAACTGGAACGGCCTAGGGGAAAGGCACACATACCGTTGTAATCGGGCGAGTTTCTACTTTCAGATGCAACAGAAATTTTGCGGATTGGTCAATCCGTTCGCGAGATATGGCAAGTTGAAAGTAAGAAACGCTCGAGAAACTCAAAATTTTGGCAGTTCTGATGCTCGAAACGAATAACTAGAACGGCCTAGGGGAAAAGTACACATACCGTTGTAATCGGGCGAGTTTCTACTTTCAGATGCAACAGAAATTTTGCGGATTGGTCAATTCGTTCGCGAGATATGGCAGTCTGGAGGTAAGAAACGCTTGAGAAACTCAAAATTTTCACAGTTCTGATGTTCGAAACGAATAACTAGAACCGCCTACGGGAAAGCTACACATACCGTTGTAATCGGGCGAGTTTCTACTTTCAGATGCAATAGAAATTTTGCGGATTGATCAATCCGTTCGCGAGATATGGCAGTTTGAAGGGAAGAAACGCTTGAGAAACTCAAAATTTTCACAGTTCTGATGTTCGAAACGAATAACTAGAATGGCCTAGGGGAAAAGTACACATACCGTTGTAATCGGGCGAGTTTCTACTTGCAGATGCAACAGAAATTTTGCGGATTGGTCAATCCGTTCGCGAGATATGGCAGTTTGGAGGTAAGAAACGCTTGAGAAACTCAAAATTTTCACAGTGCTGATGCTCGAAACGATTAATTAGAACGGGCTAGGGGAAAAGTACACATACCGTTGCAAACGGGCGAGTTTCTACTTTCAGATGCAACAGAAATTTTACGGATTGCACAATCCGTTCGCGAGATATGGCAGTTTGGAGGTAAGAAACGCTTGAGAAACTCAAAATTTTCGCAGTTCTGATGCTCGGAACGAATAACTGGAACGGCCTAGGGGAAAGGCACACATACCGTTGTAATCGGGCGAGTTTCTACTTTCAGATGCAACAGAAATTTTGCGGATTGGTCAATCCGTTCGCGAGATATGGCAAGTTGAAGGTAAGAAACGCTCGAGAAACTCAAAATTTTGGCAGTTCTAATGCTCGAAACGAATAACTAGAACGGCCTAGGGGAAAAGTACACATACCGTTGCAACGGGCGAGTTTCTACTTTCAGATGCAACAGAAATTTTGCGGATTGGTCAATCCGTTCGCGAGATATGGCAGTTTGGAGGTAAGAAACGCTTGAGAAACTCAAAATTTTCACAGTTCTGATGCTCGAAACGATTAATTAGAACGGGCTAGGGGAAAAGTACACATACCGTTGCAAACGGGCGAGTTTCTACTTTCAGATGCAACAGAAATTTTACGGATTGCACAATCCGTTCGCGAGATATGGCAGTTTGGAGGTAAGAAACGCTTGAGAAACTCCAAATTTTCGCAGTTCTGATGCTCGGAACGAATAACGGGAACGGCCTAGGGGAAAGGCACACATACCGTTGTAATCGGGCGAGTTTCTACTTTCAGATGCAACAGAAATTTTGCGGATTGGTCAATCCGTTCGCGAGATATGGCAAGTTGAAGGTAAGAAACGCTCGAGAAACTCAAAATTTTGGCAGTTCTGATGCTCGAAACGAATAACTAGAACGGCCTAGGGGAAAAGTACAAATACCGTTGTAATCGGGCGAGTTTCTACTTTCAGAGGCAACAGAAATTTTGCGGATTGGTCAATCCGTTCGCGAGATATGGCAGTTTGGATGTAAGAAACGCTTGAAAAACTCAAAATTTTCGCAGTTCAGATGCTCGGAACGAATAACTAGAATGGCCTAGGGGGAAAGAACACATACCGTTGTAATCGGGCGAGTTTCTACTTTCAGATGCAACAGAAATTTTGCGGATTGGTCAATTCGTTCGCGAGATATGGCAGTTTGGAGGTAAAAAACGCTTTAGAAACTCAAAATTTTCGCAGTTCTGATGTTTGGAACGAATAACTAGAACCGCCTACGGGAAAGGTACACATACCGTTGTAATCGGGCGAGTTTCTACTTTCAGATGCAATAGAAATTTTGCGGATTGATCAATCCGTTCGCGAGATATGGCAGTTTGAATGTAAGAAACGCTTGAGAAACTCAAAATTTTCACAGTTCTGATGCTCGATACGAATAACTAGAACCGCCTAGGGGAAAGGTACACATACCGTTGTAATCGGGCGAGTTTCTACTTTCACATGCAATAGAAATTTTGCGGATTGGTCAATCCGTTCGCGAGATATGGCAGTTTGAAGGTAAGAAACGCTTGAGAAACTCGAAATTTTGGCACTTCTGATGCTCGAAACGAATAACTAGAACGGCCTAGGGGAAAAGTACAAATACCGTTGTAATCGGGCGAGTTTCTACTTTCAGATGCAACAAAAATTTTTCGGATGGGTCAATCCGTTCGCGAGATATGGCAGTTTGAAGCTAAGAAACGCTTGAGAAACTAAAAATTGTTGCAGTTCTGATGCTCGAAACGAATAACTAGAACGGCCTGGGGGAAAAGTACGCATACCGTTGCAATCGGGCGAGTTTCTACTTTCAGACACAACAGAAATTTTGCGGATTGGTCAATCCGTTCGCGAGATATGGCAGTTTGGATGTAAGAAACGCTTGAAAAACTCAAAATTTTCGCAGTTCTGATGCTCGAAACGATTAACTAGAATGGCCTAGGGGAAAAGTACACATACCGTTGTAATTGGGCGAGTTTCTACTTTCAGATGCCACAAAAATTTTGCGGATTGGTCAATCCGTTCGCGAGATATGGCACTTTGGAGGTAAGAAACGCTTGAGAAACTCAAAATTTTCGCAGTTCTGATGCTCGGAACGAATAACTAGAACGGCCTAGGGGAAAACTACACATACCGTTGTAATCGAGCGAGTTTCTACTTTCAGATGCAACAGAAATTTTGCGGATTGGTCAATCCGTTCGCCAGATATGACAGTTTGGAAGTAAGAAACGCTTGAGAAACTCAAAATTTTCGCAGTTCTGATGCTCGAAAAGAATAACTAGAACGGTCTGGGGAAAAAGTACGCATACCTTTGTAATCGGGCGAGTTTCTACTTTCAGACGCAAAAGAAATTTTGCGGATTGGTCAATCCGTTCGCGAGATATGACAGTTTGGATGTAAGAAACGCTTGAGAAACTCAAAATTTTCGCAGTTCTGATGCTCGGAACGAATAACTAGAACGGCCTAGGGGAAAAGTACGCATACCGTTGTAATCGGGCGAGTTTCTACTTTCAGATGCAACAGAAATTTTGCGGATTGGTCAATCCGTTCGCGAGATGTGACAGTTTGGATGTAAGAAACGCTTGTGAAACTCAAAATTTTCGCAGTTCTGATGCTCGAAACGAATAACTAGAACGGCCTGGGGGAAAAGTACGCATACCGTTGCAATCGGGCGAGTTTCTACTTTCAGACACAACAGAAATTTTGCGGATTGGTCAATCCGTTCGCGAGATATGGCAGTTTGGATGTAAGAAACGCTTGAAAATCTCAAAATTTTCGCAGTTCTGATGCTCGAAACGATTAACTAGAATGGCCTAGGGGAAAAGTACGCATACCGTTGTAATCGGGCGAGTTTCTACTTTCACATGCAACAGAAATTTTGCGGATTGGTCAATCCGTTCGCGAGATATGGCAGTTTGGAGGTAAGAAACGCTTGCGAAACTCAAAATTTTCGCAGTTCTGATGCTCGAAACGATTAACTAGAATGGCCTAGGGGAAAAGTACACATACCGTTGTAATCGGGCGAGTTGCTACTTTCAGATGCCACAGAAATTTTGCGGATTGGTCAATCCGTTCGCGAGTTATGGCACTTTGGAGATAAGAAACGCTTGAGAAACTCAAAATTTTTGCAGTTCTGATGCTCGGAACGAATAACTAGAACGGCCTAGGAGAAAACTACACATACCGTTGTAATCGGACGAGCTTCTACTTTCAGATGCAACAGAAATTTTGCGGATTGGTCAATCCGTTCGCGAGATATGGCACTTTGGAGGTATGAAACGCTTGAGAAACTCAAAATTTTCGCAGTTCTGATGCTCGGAACGAATAACTAGAACGGCCTAGGGGAAAAGTACACATACCTTTGTAATCGGGCGAGTTTCTACTTTCAGATGCAACAGAAATTTTGCGGATTGGTCAATCCGTTCGCGAGATATGACAGTTTGGAGGTAAGAAACGCTTGAGAAACTCAAAATTTTCGCAGTTCTGATGCTCGAAAAGAATAACTAGAACGGTCTGGGGAAAAAGTACGCATACCTTTGTAATCGGGCGAGTTTATACTTTCAGATGCAACAGAAATTTTGCGGATTGGTCAATCCGTTCGCGAGATATGGCAGTTTGGAGGTAAGAAACGCTTGAGAAACTCAAAATTTTCGCAGTTCTGATGCTCGAAACGATTAACTAGAATGGCCTAGGGGAAAAGTACACATACCGTTGTAATCGGGCGAGTTTCTACTTTCAGATGACACAGAAATTTTGCGGATTGGTCAATCCGTTCGCGAGATATGGCACTTTGGAGGTAAGAAACGCTTGAGAAACTCAAAATTTTCGCAGTTCTGATGCTCGGAACGAATAACTAGAACGGCCTAGGGGAAAACTACACATATCGTTGTAATCGGGCGAGTTTCTACTTTCAGATGCAACAGAAATTTTGCGGATTGGTCAATCCGTTCGCGAGATGTGACAGTTTGGAGGTAAGAAACGCTTGTGAAACTCAAAATTTTCGCACTTCTGATGCTCGAAACGAATAACTAGAACGGCCTGGGGGAAAGTACGCATGCCGTTGCAATCGGGCGAGTTTCTACTTTCAGACACAACAGAAATTTTGGGGATTGGTCAATCCGTTCGCGAGATATGGCAGTTTGGATGTAAGAAACGCTTGAAAAACTCAAAATTTTCGCAGTTCAGATGCTCGGAACGAATAACTAGAATGGCCTAGGGGGAAAGAACACATACCGTTGTAATCGGGCGAGTTTCTACTTTCAGATGCAACAGAAATTTTGCGGATTGGTCAATTCGTTCGCGAGATATGGCAGTTTGGAGGTAAAAAACGCTTGAGAAACTCAAAATTTTCGCAGTTCTGATGTTTGGAACGAATAACTAGAACCGCCTACGGGAAAGGTACACATACCGTTGTAATCGGGCGAGTTTCTACTTTCAGATGCAATTGAAATTTTGCGGATTGATCAATCCGTTCGCGAGATATGGCAGTTTGAAGGTAAGAAACGCTTGAGAAACTCGAAATTTTCGCACTTCTGATGCTCGAAACGAATAACTAGACCGGCCTAGGGGAAAAGTACAAATACCGTTGTAATCGGGCGAGTTTCTACTTTCAGAGGCAACAGAAATTTTTCGGATGGGTCAATCCGTTCGCGAGATATGGCAGTTTGAAGCTAAGAAACGCTTGAGAAACTAAAAATTGTTGCAGTTCTGCTGCTCGAAACGAATAACTAGAACGACCTAGGGGAAAAGTGCACATACCGTTGTAATCGGGCGAGTTTCTACTTTCGGATGCAACAGAAATTTTGCGGATTGGTCAATTCGTACGCGAGATATGGCAGTCTGGAGGTAAGAAACGCTTGAGAAACTCAAAATTTTCACAGTTCTGATGTTCGAAACGAATAACTAGAACCGCCTACGGGAAAGGTACACATACCGTTGTAATCGGGCGAGTTTCTACTTTCAGATGCAATAGAAATTTTGCGGATTGATCAATCCGTTCGCGAGATATGGCAGTTTGAAGGGAAGAAACGCTTGAGAAACTCAAAATTTTCACAGTTCTGATGTTCGAAACGAATAACTAGAATGGCCTAGGGGAAAAGTACACATACCGTTGTAATCGGGCGAGTTTCTACTTGCAGATGCAACAGAAATTTTGCGGATTGGTCAATCCGTTCGCGAGATATGGCAGTTTGGAGGTAAGAAACGCTTGAGGAACTCAAAATTTTCACAGTGCTGATGCTCGAAACGATTAATTAGAACGGGCTGGGGGACAAGTACACATACCGTTGCAAACGGGCGAGTTTCTACTTTCAGATGCAACAGAAATTTTGCGGATTGGTCAATCCGTTCGCGAGATATGGCAGTTTGGAGGTAAGAAACGCTTGAGAAACTCAAAATTTTCACAGTTCTGATGCTCGAAACGATTAATTAGAACGGGCTAGGGGAAAAGTACACACACCGTTGCAAACGGGCGAGTTTCTACTTTCAGATGCAACAGAAATTTTACGGATTGCACAATCCGTTCGCGAGATATGGCAGTTTGGAGGTAAGAAACGCTTGAGAAACTCAAAATTTTCGCAGTTCTGATGCTCGGAACGAATAACTGGAACGGCCTAGGGGAAAGGCACACATACCGTTGTAATCGGGCGAGTTTCTACTTTCAGATGCAACAGAAATTTTGCGGATTGGTCAATCCGTTCGCGAGATATGGCAAGTTGAAGGTAAGAAACGCTCGAGAAACTCAAAATTTTGGCAGTTCTAATGCTCGAAACGAATAACTAGAACGGCCTACGGGAAAAGTACACATACCGTTGCAACGGGCGAGTTTCTACTTTCAGATGCAACAGAAATTTTGCGGATTGGTCAATCCGTTCGCGAGATATGGCAGTTTGGAGGTAAGAAACGCTTGAGAAACTCAAAATTTTCACAGTTCTGATGCTCGAAACGATTAATTAGAACGGGCTAGGGGAAAAGTACACATACCGTTGCAAACGGGCGAGTTTCTACTTTCAGATGCAACAGAAATTTTACGGATTGCACAATCCGTTCGCGAGATATGGCAGTTTGGAGGTAAGAAACGCTTGAGAAACTCCAAATTTTCGCAGTTCTGATGCTCGGAACGAATAACTGGAACGGCCTAGGGGAAAGGCACACATACCGTTGTAATCGGGCGAGTTTCTACTTTCAGCTGCAACAGAAATTTTGCGGATTGGTCAATCCGTTCGCGAGATATGGCAAGTTGAAGGTAAGAAACGCTCGAGAAACTCAAAATTTTGGCAGTTCTGATGCTCGAAACGAATAACTAGAACGGCCTAGGGGAAAAGTACACATACCGTTGCAAACGGGCGTGTTTCTACTTTCAGATGCAACAGAAATTTTGCGGATTGGTCAATCCGTTCGCGAGATATGGCAGTTTGGAGGTAAGAAACGCTTGAGAAACTCAAAATTTTCGCAGTTCTGATGCTCGGAACGAATAACTGGAACGGCCTAGGGGAAAAGTACACATACCTTTGTAATCGGGCGAGTTTCTACTTTCAGATGCCACAGAAATTTTGCGGATTGGTCAATCCGTTCGCGAGTTATGGCACTTTGGAGATAAGAAACGCTTGAGAAACTCAAAATTTTTGCAGTTCTGATGCTCGGAACGAATAACTAGAACGGCCTAGGAGAAAACTACACATACCGTTGTAATCGGACGAGCTTCTACTTTCAGATGCAACAGAAATTTTGCGGATTGGTCAATCCGTTCGCGAGATATGGCACTTTGGAGGTATGAAACGCTTGAGAAACTCAAAATTTTCGCAGTTCTGATGCTCGGAACGAATAACTAGAACGGCCTAGGGGAAAAGTACACATACCTTTGTAATCGGGCGAGTTTCTACTTTCAGATGCAACAGAAATTTTGCGGATTGGTCAATCCGTTCGCGAGATATGACAGTTTGGAGGTAAGAAACGCTTGAGAAACTCAAAATTTTCGCAGTTCTGATGCTCGAAAAGAATAACTAGAACGGTCTGGGGAAAAAGTACGCATACCTTTGTAATCGGGCGAGTTTATACTTTCAGATGCAACAGAAATTTTGCGGATTGGTCAATCCGTTCGCGAGATATGGCAGTTTGGAGGTAAGAAACGCTTGAGAAACTCAAAATTTTCGCAGTTCTGATGCTCGAAACGATTAACTAGAATGGCCTAGGGGAAAAGTACACATACCGTTGTAATCGGGCGAGTTTCTACTTTCAGATGACACAGAAATTTTGCGGATTGGTCAATCCGTTCGCGAGATATGGCACTTTGGAGGTAAGAAACGCTTGAGAAACTCAAAATTTTCGCAGTTCTGATGCTCGGAACGAATAACTAGAACGGCCTAGGGGAAAACTACACATATCGTTGTAATCGGGCGAGTTTCTACTTTCAGATGCAACAGAAATTTTGCGGATTGGTCAATCCGTTCGCGAGATGTGACAGTTTGGAGGTAAGAAACGCTTGTGAAACTCAAAATTTTCGCACTTCTGATGCTCGAAACGAATAACTAGAACGGCCTGGGGGAAAGTACGCATGCCGTTGCAATCGGGCGAGTTTCTACTTTCAGACACAACAGAAATTTTGGGGATTGGTCAATCCGTTCGCGAGATATGGCAGTTTGGATGTAAGAAACGCTTGAAAAACTCAAAATTTTCGCAGTTCAGATGCTCGGAACGAATAACTAGAATGGCCTAGGGGGAAAGAACACATACCGTTGTAATCGGGCGAGTTTCTACTTTCAGATGCAACAGAAATTTTGCGGATTGGTCAATTCGTTCGCGAGATATGGCAGTTTGGAGGTAAAAAACGCTTGAGAAACTCAAAATTTTCGCAGTTCTGATGTTTGGAACGAATAACTAGAACCGCCTACGGGAAAGGTACACATACCGTTGTAATCGGGCGAGTTTCTACTTTCAGATGCAATTGAAATTTTGCGGATTGATCAATCCGTTCGCGAGATATGGCAGTTTGAAGGTAAGAAACGCTTGAGAAACTCGAAATTTTCGCACTTCTGATGCTCGAAACGAATAACTAGACCGGCCTAGGGGAAAAGTACAAATACCGTTGTAATCGGGCGAGTTTCTACTTTCAGAGGCAACAGAAATTTTTCGGATGGGTCAATCCGTTCGCGAGATATGGCAGTTTGAAGCTAAGAAACGCTTGAGAAACTAAAAATTGTTGCAGTTCTGCTGCTCGAAACGAATAACTAGAACGACCTAGGGGAAAAGTGCACATACCGTTGTAATCGGGCGAGTTTCTACTTTCGGATGCAACAGAAATTTTGCGGATTGGTCAATTCGTACGCGAGATATGGCAGTCTGGAGGTAAGAAACGCTTGAGAAACTCAAAATTTTCACAGTTCTGATGTTCGAAACGAATAACTAGAACCGCCTACGGGAAAGGTACACATACCGTTGTAATCGGGCGAGTTTCTACTTTCAGATGCAATAGAAATTTTGCGGATTGATCAATCCGTTCGCGAGATATGGCAGTTTGAAGGGAAGAAACGCTTGAGAAACTCAAAATTTTCACAGTTCTGATGTTCGAAACGAATAACTAGAATGGCCTAGGGGAAAAGTACACATACCGTTGTAATCGGGCGAGTTTCTACTTGCAGATGCAACAGAAATTTTGCGGATTGGTCAATCCGTTCGCGAGATATGGCAGTTTGGAGGTAAGAAACGCTTGAGGAACTCAAAATTTTCACAGTGCTGATGCTCGAAACGATTAATTAGAACGGGCTGGGGGACAAGTACACATACCGTTGCAAACGGGCGAGTTTCTACTTTCAGATGCAACAGAAATTTTGCGGATTGGTCAATCCGTTCGCGAGATATGGCAGTTTGGAGGTAAGAAACGCTTGAGAAACTCAAAATTTTCACAGTTCTGATGCTCGAAACGATTAATTAGAACGGGCTAGGGGAAAAGTACACACACCGTTGCAAACGGGCGAGTTTCTACTTTCAGATGCAACAGAAATTTTACGGATTGCACAATCCGTTCGCGAGATATGGCAGTTTGGAGGTAAGAAACGCTTGAGAAACTCAAAATTTTCGCAGTTCTGATGCTCGGAACGAATAACTGGAACGGCCTAGGGGAAAGGCACACATACCGTTGTAATCGGGCGAGTTTCTACTTTCAGATGCAACAGAAATTTTGCGGATTGGTCAATCCGTTCGCGAGATATGGCAAGTTGAAGGTAAGAAACGCTCGAGAAACTCAAAATTTTGGCAGTTCTAATGCTCGAAACGAATAACTAGAACAGCCTACGGGAAAAGTACACATACCGTTGCAACGGGCGAGTTTCTACTTTCAGATGCAACAGAAATTTTGCGGATTGGTCAATCCGTTCGCGAGATATGGCAGTTTGGAGGTAAGAAACGCTTGAGAAACTCAAAATTTTCACAGTTCTGATGCTCGAAACGATTAATTAGAACGGGCTAGGGGAAAAGTACACATACCGTTGCAAACGGGCGAGTTTCTACTTTCAGATGCAACAGAAATTTTACGGATTGCACAATCCGTTCGCGAGATATGGCAGTTTGGAGGTAAGAAACGCTTGAGAAACTCCAAATTTTCGCAGTTCTGATGCTCGGAACGAATAACTGGAACGGCCTAGGGGAAAGGCACACATACCGTTGTAATCGGGCGAGTTTCTACTTTCAGCTGCAACAGAAATTTTGCGGATTGGTCAATCCGTTCGCGAGATATGGCAAGTTGAAGGTAAGAAACGCTCGAGAAACTCAAAATTTTGGCAGTTCTGATGCTCGAAACGAATAACTAGAACGGCCTAGGGGAAAAGTACACATACCGTTGCAAACGGGCGTGTTTCTACTTTCAGATGCAACAGAAATTTTGCGGATTGGTCAATCCGTTCGCGAGATATGGCAGTTTGGAGGTAAGAAACGCTTGAGAAACTCAAAATTTTCGCAGTTCTGATGCTCGGAACGAATAACTGGAACGGCCTAGGGGAAAGGCACACATACCGTTGTAATCGGGCGAGTTTCTACTTTCAGCTGCAACAGAAATTTTGCGGATTGGTCAATCCGTTCGCGAGATATGGCAAGTTGAAGGTAAGAAACGCTCGAGAAACTCAAAATTTTGGCAGTTCTGATGCTCGAAACGAATAACTAGAACGGCCTAGGGGAAAAGTACACATACCGTTGCAAACGGGCGTGTTTCTACTTTCAGATGCAACAGAAATTTTGCGGATTGGTCAATCCGTTCGCGAGATATGGCAGTTTGGAGGTAAGAAACGCTTGAGAAACTCAAAATTTTCGCAGTTCTGATGCTCGGAACGAATAACTGGGACGGCCTAGGGGAAAGGCACACATACCGTTGTAATCGGGCGAGTTTCTGCTTTCAGATGCAACAGAAATTTTGCGGATTGGTCAATCCGTTCGCGAGATATGGCAAGTTGAAGGTAAGAAACGCTCGAGAAACTCAAAATTTTGGCAGTTCTGATGCTCGAAACGAATAACTAGAACGGCCTAGGGGAAAAGTACACATACCGTTGTAATCGGGCGAGTTTCTACTTTCAGATGCAACAGAAATTTTGCGGATTGGTCAATTCGTTCGCGAGATATGGCAGTCTGGAGGTAAGAAACGCTTGAGAAACTCAAAATTTTCACAGTTCTGATGTTCGAAACGAATAACTAGAACCGCCTACGGGAAAGCTACACATACCGTTGTAATCGGGCGAGTTTCTACTTTCAGATGCAATAGAAATTTTGCGGATTGATCAATCCGTTCGCGAGATATGGCAGTTTGAAGGGAAGAAACGCTTGAGAAACTCAAAATTTTCACAGTTCTGATGTTCGAAACGAATAACTAGAATGGCCTAGGGGAAAAGTACACATACCGTTGTAATCGGGCGAGTTTCTACTTGCAGATGCAACAGAAATTTTGCGGATTGGTCAATCCGTTCGCGAGATATGGCAGTTTGGAGGTAAGAAACGCTTGAGAAACTCAAAATTTTCACAGTGCTGATGCTCGAAACGATTAATTAGAACGGGCTAGGGGAAAAGTACACATACCGTTGCAAACGGGCGAGTTTCTACTTTCAGATGCAACAGAAATTTTGCGGATTGGTCAATCCGTTCGCGAGATATGGCAGTTTGGAGGTAAGAAACGCTTGAGAAACTCAAAATTTTCACAGTTCTGATGCTCGAAACGATTAATTAGAACGGGCTAGGGGAAAAGTACACATACCGTTGCAAACGGGCGAGTTTCTACTTTCAGATGCAACAGAAATTTTACGGATTAAACAATCCGTTCGCGAGATATGGCAGTTTGGAGGTAAGAAACGCTTGAGAAACTCAAAATTTTCGCAGTTCTGATGCTCGGAACGAATAACTGGAACGGCCTAGGGGAAAGGCACACATACCGTTGTAATCGGGCGAGTTTCTACTTTCAGATGCAACAGAAATTTTGCGGATTGGTCAATCCGTTCGCGAGATATGGCAAGTTGAAGGTAAGAAACGCTCGAGAAACTCAAAATTTTGGCAGTTCTAATGCTCGAAACGAATAACTAGAACGGCCTAGGGGAAAAGTACACATACCGTTGCAACGGGCGAGTTTCTACTTTCAGATGCAACAGAAATTTTGCGGATTGGTCAATCCGTTCGCGAGATATGGCAGTTTGGAGGCAAGAAACGCTTGAGAAACTCAAAATTTTCACAGTTCTGATGCTCGAAACGATTAATTAGAACGGGCTAGGGGAAAAGTACACATACCGTTGCAAACGGGCGAGTTTCTACTTTCAGATGCAACAGAAATTTTACGGATTGCACAATCCGTTCGCGAGATATGGCAGTTTGGAGGTAAGAAACGCTTGAGAAACTCCAAATTTTCGCAGTTCTGATGCTCGGAACGAATAACTGGAACGGCCTAGGGGAAAGGCACACATACCGTTGTAATCGGGCGAGTTTCTACTTTCAGCTGCAACAGAAATTTTGCGGATTGGTCAATCCGTTCGCGAGATATGGCAAGTTGAAGGTAAGAAACGCTCGAGAAACTCAAAATTTTGGCAGTTCTGATGCTCGAAACGAATAACTAGAACGGCCTAGGGGAAAAGTACACATACCGTTGCAAACGGGCGTGTTTCTACTTTCAGATGCAACAGAAATTTTGCGGATTGGTCAATCCGTTCGCGAGATATGGCAGTTTGGAGGTAAGAAACGCTTGAGAAACTCAAAATTTTCGCAGTTCTGATGCTCGGAACGAATAACTGGAACGGCCTAGGGGAAAGGCACACATACCGTTGTAATCGGGCGAGTTTCTACTTTCAGATGCAACAGAAATTTTGCGGATTGGTCAATCCGTTCGCGAGATATGGCAAGTTGAAGGTAAGAAACGCTCGAGAAACTCAAAATTTTGGCAGTTCTGATGCTCGAAACGAATAACTAGAACGGCCTAGGGGAAAAGTACACATACCGTTGTAATCGGGCGAGTTTCTACTTTCAGATGCAACAGAAATTTTGCAGATTGGTCAATTCGTTCGCGAGATATGGCAGTCTGGAGGTAAGAAACGCTTGAGAAACTCAAAATTTTCACAGTTCTGATGTTCGAAACGAATAACTAGAACCGCCTACGGGAAAGCTACACATACCGTTGTAATCGGGCGAGTTTCTACTTTCAGATGCAATAGAAATTTTGCGGATTGATCAATCCGTTCGCGAGATATGGCAGTTTGAAGGGAAGAAACGCTTGAGAAACTCAAAATTTTCACAGTTCTGATGTTCGAAACGAATAACTAGAATGGCCTAGGGGAAAAGTACACATACCGTTGTAATCGGGCGAGTTTCTACTTGCAGATGCAACAGAAATTTTGCGGATTGGTCAATCCGTTCGCGAGATATGGCAGTTTGGAGGTAAGAAACGCTTGAGAAACTCAAAATTTTCACAGTGCTGATGTTCGAAACGATTAATTAGAACGGGCTAGGGGAAAAGTACACATACCGTTGCAAACGGGCGAGTTTCTACTTTCAGATGCAACAGAAATTTTGCGGATTGGTCAATCCGTTCGCGAGATATGGCAGTTTGGAGGTAAGAAACGCTTGAGAAACTCAAAATTTTCACAGTTCTGATGCTCGAAACGATTAATTAGAACGGGCTAGGGGAAAAGTACACATACCGTTGCAAACGGGCGAGTTTCTACTTTCAGATGCAACAGAAATTTTACGGATTGCACAATCCGTTCGCGAGATATGGCAGTTTGGAGGTAAGAAACGCTTGAGAAACTCAAAATTTTCGCAGTTCTGATGCTCGGAACGAATAACTGGAACGCCCTAGGGGAAAGGCACACATACCGTTGTAATCGGGCGAGTTTCTACTTTCAGATGCAACAGAAATTTTGCGGATTGGTCAATCCGTTCGCGAGATATGGCAAGTTGAAGGTAAGAAACGCTCGAGAAACTCAAAATTTTGGCAGTTCTGATGCTCGAAACGAATAACTAGAACGGCCTAGGGGAAAAGTACACATACCGTTGTAATCGGGCGAGTTTCTACTTTCAGATGCAACAGAAATTTTGCGGATTGGTCAATTCGTTCGCGAGATATGGCAGTCTGGAGGTAAGAAACGCTTGAGAAACTCAAAATTTTCACAGTTCTGATGTTCGAAACGAATTACTAGAACCGCCTACGGGAAAGCTACACATACCGTTGTAATCGGGCGAGTTTCTACTTTCAGATGCAATAGAAATTTTGCGGATTGATCAATCCGTTCGTGAGATATGGCAGTTTGAAGGGAAGAAACGCTTGAGAAACTCAAAATTTTCACAGTTCTGATGTTCGAAACGAATAACTAGAATGGCCTAGGGGAAAAGTACACATACCGTTGTAATCGGGCGAGTTTCTACTTGCAGATGCAACAGAAATTTTGCGGATTGGTCAATCCGTTCGCGAGATATGGCAGTTTGGAGGTAAGAAACGCTTGAGAAACTCAAAATTTTCACAGTGCTGATGCTCGAAACGATTAATTAGAACGGGCTAGGGGAAAAGTACACATACCGTTGCAAACGGGCGAGTTTCTACTTTCAGATTCAACAGAAATTTTGCGGATTGGTCAATCCGTTCGCGAGATATGGCAAGTTGAAGGTAAGAAACGCTCGAGAAACTCAAAATTTTGGCAGTTCTGATGCTCGAAACGAATAACTAGAACGGCCTAGGGGAAAAGTACACATACCGTTGTAATCGGGCGAGTTTCTACTTTCAGATGCAACAGAAATTTTGCGGATTGGTCAATTCGTTCGCGAGATATGGCAGTCTGGAGGTAAGAAACGCTTGAGAAACTCAAAATTTTCACAGTTCTGATGTTCGAAACGAATAACTAGAACCGCCTACGGGAAAGCTACACATACCGTTGTAATCGGGCGAGTTTCTACTTTCAGATGCAATAGAAATTTTGCGGATTGATCAATCCGTTCGCGAGATATGGCAGTTTGAAGGGAAGAAACGCTTGAGAAACTCAAAATTTTCACAGTTCTGATGTTCGAAACGAATAACTAGAATGGCCTAGGGGAAAAGTACACATACCGTTGTAATCGGGCGAGTTTCTACTTGCAGATGCAACAGAAATTTTGCGGATTGGTCAATCCGTTCGCGAGATATGGCAGTTTGGAGGTAAGAAACGCTTGAGAAACTCAAAATTTTCACAGTGCTGATGCTCGAAACGATTAATTAGAACGGGCTAGGGGAAAAGTACACATACCGTTGCAAACGGGCGAGTTTCTACTTTCAGATGCAACAGAAATTTTGCGGATTGGTCAATCCGTTCGCGAGATATGGCAGTTTGGAGGTAAGAAACGCTTGAGAAACTCAAAATTTTCACAGTTCTGATGCTCGAAACGATTAATTAGAACGGGCTAGGGGAAAAGTACACATACCGTTGCAAACGGGCGAGTTTCTACTTTCAGATGCAACAGAAATTTTACGGATTGCACAATCCGTTCGCGAGATATGGCAGTTTGGATGTAAGAAACGCTTGAGAAACTCAAAATTTTCGCAGTTCTGATGCTCGGAACGAATAACTGGAACGGCCTAGGGGAAAGGCACACATACCGTTGTAATCGGGCGAGTTTCTACTTTCAGATGCAACAGAAATTTTGCGGATTGGTCAATCCGTTCGCGAGATATGGCAAGTTGAAGGTAAGAAACGCTCGAGAAACTCAAAATTTTGGCAGTTCTAATGCTCGAAACGAATAACTAGAACGGCCTAGGGGAAAAGTACACATACCGTTGCAACGGGCGAGTTTCTACTTTCAGATGCAACAGAAATTTTGCGGATTGGTCAATCCGTTCGCGAGATATGGCAGTTTGGAGGTAAGAAACGCTTGAGAAACTCAAAATTTTCACAGTTCTGATGCTCGAAACGATTAATTAGAACGGGCTAGGGGAAAAGTACACATACCGTTGCAAACGGGCGAGTTTCTACTTTCAGATGCAACAGAAATTTTACGGATTGCACAATCCGTTCGCGAGATATGGCAGTTTGGAGGTAAGAAACGCTTGAGAAACTCCAAATTTTCGCAGTTCTGATGCTCGGAACGAATAACTGGAACGGCCTAGGGGAAAGGCACACATACCGTTGTAATCGGGCGAGTTTCTACTTTCAGCTGCAACAGAAATTTTGCGGATTGGTCAATCCGTTCGCGAGATATGGCAAGTTGAAGGTAAGAAACGCTCGAGAAACTCAAAATTTTGGCAGTTCTGATGCTCGAAACGAATAACTAGAACGGCCTAGGGGAAAAGTACACATACCGTTGCAAACGGGCGTGTTTCTACTTTCAGATGCAACAGAAATTTTGCGGATTGGTCAATCCGTTCGCGAGATATGGCAGTTTGGAGGTAAGAAACGCTTGAGAAACTCAAAATTTTCGCAGTTCTGATGCTCGGAACGAATAACTGGAACGGCCTAGGGGAAAGGCACACATACCGTTGTAATCGGGCGAGTTTCTACTTTCAGATGCAACAAAAATTTTGCGGATTGGTCAATCCGTTCGCGAGATATGGCAAGTTGAAGGTAAGAAACGCTCGAGAAACTCAAAATTTTGGCAGTTCTGATGCTCGAAACGAATAACTAGAACGGCCTAGGGGAAAAGTACACATACCGTTGTAATCGGGCGAGTTTCTACTTTCAGATGCAACAGAAATTTTGCGGATTGGTCAATTCGTTCGCGAGATATGGCAGTCTGGAGGTAAGAAACGCTTGAGAAACTCAAAATTTTCACAGTTCTGATGTTCGAAACGAATAACTAGAACCGCCTACGGGAAAGCTACACATACCGTTGTAATCGGGCGAGTTTCTACTTTCAGATGCAATAGAAATTTTGCGGATTGAT
Organism: Ptiloglossa arizonensis; assembly: GCF_051014685.1. Taxonomy (NCBI): domain Eukaryota; kingdom Metazoa; phylum Arthropoda; class Insecta; order Hymenoptera; family Colletidae; genus Ptiloglossa; species Ptiloglossa arizonensis. Next base: position 275,544 of record NW_027478454.1, on the reverse strand, counting down.
CAATCCGTTCGCGAGATATGGCAGTTTGAAGGGAAGAAACGCTTGAGAAACTCAAAATTTTCACAGTTCTGATGTTCGAAACGAATAACTAGAATGGCCTAGGGGAAAAGTACACATACCGTTGTAATCGGGCGAGTTTCTACTTGCAGATGCAACAGAAATTTTGCGGATTGGTCAATCCGTTCGCGAGATATGGCAGTTTGGAGGTAAGAAACGCTTGAGAAACTCAAAATTTTCACAGTGCTGATGCTCGAAACGATTAATTAGAACGGGCTAGGGGAAAAGTACACATACCGTTGCAAACGGGCGAGTTTCTACTTTCAGATGCAACAGAAATTTTGCGGATTGGTCAATCCGTTCGCGAGATATGGCAGTTTGGAGGTAAGAAACGCTTGAGAAACTCAAAATTTTCACAGTTCTGATGCTCGAAACGATTAATTAGAACGGGCTAGGGGAAAAGTACACATACCGTTGCAAACGGGCGAGTTTCTACTTTCAGATGCAACAGAAATTTTACGGATTGCACAATCCGTTCGCGAGATATGGCAGTTTGGAGGTAAGAAACGCTTGAGAAACTCAAAATTTTCGCAGTTCTGATGCTCGGAACGCATAACTGGAACGGCCTAGGGGAAAAGTACACATACCGTTGTAATCGGGCGAGTTTCTACTTTCAGATGCAACAGAAATTTTGCGGATTGGTCAATTCGTTCGCGAGATATGGCAGTCTGGAGGTAAGAAACGCTTGAGAAACTCAAAATTTTCACAGTTCTGATGTTCGAAACGAATAACTAGAACCGCCTACGGGAAAGCTACACATACCGTTGTAATCGGGCGAGTTTCTACTTTCAGATGCAATAGAAATTTTGCGGATTGATCAATCCGTTCGCGAGATATGGCAGTTTGAAGGGAAGAAACGCTTGAGAAACTCAAAATTTTCACAGTTCTGATGTTCGAAACGAATAACTAGAATGGCCTAGGGGAAAAGTACACATACCGTTGTAATCGGGCGAGTTTCTACTTGCAGATGCAACAGAAATTTTGCGGATTGGTCAATCCGTTCGCGAGATATGGCAGTTTGGAGGTAAGAAACGCTTGAGAAACTCAAAATTTTCACAGTGCTGATGCTCGAAACGATTAATTAGAACGGGCTAGGGGAAAAGTACACATACCGTTGCAAACGGGCGAGTTTCTACTTTCAGATGCAACAGAAATTTTGCGGATAGGTCAATCCGTTCGCGAGATATGGCAGTTTGGAGGTAAGAAACGCTTGAGAAACTCAAAATTTTCACAGTTCTGATGCTCGAAACGATTAATTAGAACGGGCTAGGGGAAAAGTACACATACCGTTGCAAACGGGCGAGTTTCTACTTTCAGATGCAACAGAAATTTTACGGATTGCACAATCCGTTCGCGAGATATAGCAGTTTGGAGGTAAGAAACGCTTGAGAAACTCAAAATTTTCGCAGTTCTGATGCTCGGAACGAATAACTGGAACGGCCTAGGGGAAAGGCACACATACCGTTGTAATCGGGCGAGTTTCTACTTTCAGATGCAACAGAAATTTTGCGGATTGGTCAATCCGTTCGCGAGATATGGCAAGTTGAAAGTAAGAAACGCTCGAGAAACTCAAAATTTTTGCAGTTCTAATGCTCGAAACGAATAACTAGAACGGCCTAGGGGAAAAGTACACATACCGTTGCAACGGGCGAGTTTCTACTTTCAGATGCAACAGAAATTTTGCGGATTGGTCAATCCGTTCGCGAGATATGGCAGTTTGGAGGTAAGAAACGCTTGAGAAACTCAAAATTTTCACAGTTCTGATGCTCGAAACGATTAATTAGAACGGGCTAGGGGAAAAGTACACATACCGTTGCAAACGGGCGAGTTTCTACTTTCAGATGCAACAGAAATTTTACGGATTGCACAATCCGTTCGCGAGATATGGCAGTTTGGAGGTAAGAAACGCTTGAGAAACTCAAAATTTTCGCAGTTCTGATGCTCGGAACGAATAACTGGAACGGCCTAGGGGAAAGGCACACATACCGTTGTAATCGGGCGAGTTTCTACTTTCAGCTGCAACAGAAATTTTGCGGATTGGTCAATCCGTTCGCGAGATATGGCAAGTTGAAGGTAAGAAACGCTCGAGAAACTCAAAATTTTGGCAGTTCTGATGCTCGAAACGAATAACTAGAACGGCCTAGGGGAAAAGTACACATACCGTTGCAAACGGGCGTGTTTCTACTTTCAGATGCAACAGAAATTTTGCGGATTGGTCAATCCGTTCGCGAGATATGGCAGTTTGGAGGTAAGAAACGCTTGAGAAACTCAAAATTTTCGCAGTTCTGATGCTCGGAACGAATAACTGGAACGGCCTAGGGGAAAGGCACACATACCGTTGTAATCGGGCGAGTTTCTACTTTCAGATGCAACAGAAATTTTGCGGATTGGTCAATCCGTTCGCGAGATATGGCAAGTTGAAGGTAAGAAACGCTCGAGAAACTCAAAATTTTGGCAGTTCTGATGCTCGAAACGAATAACTAGAACGGCCTAGGGGAAAAGTACACATACCGTTGTAATCGGGCGAGTTTCTACTTTCAGATGCAACAGAAATTTTGCGGATTGGTCAATTCGTTCGCGAGATATGGCAGTCTGGAGGTAAGAAACGCTTGAGAAACTCAAAATTTTCACAGTTCTGATGCTCGAAACGATTAATTAGAACGGGCTAGGGGAAAAGTACACATACCGTTGCAAACGGGCGAGTTTCTACTTTCAGATGCAACAGAAATTTTGCGGATTGGTCAATCCGTTCGCGAGATATGGCAGTTTGGAGGTAAGAAACGCTTGAGAAACTCAAAATTTTCACAGTTCTGATGCTCGAAACGATTAATTAGAACGGGCTAGGGGAAAAGTACACATACCGTTGCAAACGGGCGAGTTTCTACTTTCAGATGCAACAGAAATTTTACGGATTGCACAATCCGTTCGCGAGATATGGCAGTTTGGAGGTAAGAAACGCTTGAGAAACTCAAAATTTTCGCAGTTCTGATGCTCGGAACGAATAACTGGAACGGCCTAGGGGAAAGGCACACATACCGTTGTAATCGGGCGAGTTTCTACTTTCAGATGCAACAGAAATTTTGCGGATTGGTCAATTCGTTCGCGAGATATGGCAGTCTGGAGGTAAGAAACGCTTGAGAAACTCAAAATTTTCACAGTTCTGATGTTCGAAACGAATAACTAGAACCGCCTACGGGAAAGCTACACATACCGTTGTAATCGGGCGAGTTTCTACTTTCAGATGCAATAGAAATTTTGCGGATTGATCAATCCGTTCGCGAGATATGGCAGTTTGAAGGGAAGAAACGCTTGAGAAACTCAAAATTTTCACAGTTCTGATGTTCGAAACGAATAACTAGAATGGCCTAGGGGAAAAGTACACATACCGTTGTAATCGGGCGAGTTTCTACTTGCAGATGCAACAGAAATTTTGCGGATTGGTCAATCCGTTCGCGAGATATGGCAGTTTGGAGGTAAGAAACGCTTGAGAAACTCAAAATTTTCACAGTGCTGATGCTCGAAACGATTAATTAGAACGGGCTAGGGGAAAAGTACACATACCGTTGCAAACGGGCGAGTTTCTACTTTCAGATGCAACAGAAATTTTGCGGATTGGTCAATCCGTTCGCGAGATATGGCAGTTTGGAGGTAAGAAACGCTTGAGAAACTCAAAATTTTCACAGTTCTGATGCTCGAAACGATTAATTAGAACGGGCTAGGGGAAAAGTACACATACCGTTGCAAACGGGCGAGTTTCTACTTTCAGATGCAACAGAAATTTTACGGATTGCACAATCCGTTCGCGAGATATGGCAGTTTGGAGGTAAGAAACGCTTGAGAAACTCAAAATTTTCGCAGTTCTGATGCTCGGAACGAATAACTGGAACGGCCTAGGGGAAAGGCACACATACCGTTGTAATCGGGCGAGTTTCTACTTTCAGATGCAACAGAAATTTTGCGGAATGGTCAATCCGTTCGCGAGATATGGCAAGTTGAAAGTAAGAAACGCTCGAGAAACTCAAAATTTTTGCAGTTCTAATGCTCGAAACGAATAACTAGAACGGCCTAGGGGAAAAGTACACATACCGTTGTAATCGGGCGAGTTTCTACTTTCAGCTGCAACAGAAATTTTGCGGATTGGTCAATCCGTTCGCGAGATATGGCAAGTTGAAGGTAAGAAACGCTCGAGAAACTCAAAATTTTGGCAGTTCTGATGCTCGAAACGAATAACTAGAACGGCCTAGGGGAAAAGTACACATACCGTTGCAAACGGGCGTGTTTCTACTTTCAGATGCAACAGAAATTTTGCGGATTGGTCAATCCGTTCGCGAGATATGGCAGTTTGGAGGTAAGAAACGCTTGAGAAACTCAAAATTTTCGCAGTTCTGATGCTCGGAACGAATAACTGGAACGGCCTAGGGGAAAGGCACACATACCGTTGTAATCGGGCGAGTTTCTACTTTCAGATGCAACAGAAATTTTGCGGATTGGTCAATCCGTTCGCGAGATATGGCAAGTTGAAGGTAAGAAACGCTCGAGAAACTCAAAATTTTGGCAGTTCTGATGCTCGAAACGAATAACTAGAACGGCCTAGGGGAAAAGTACACATACCGTTGTAATCGGGCGAGTTTCTACTTTCAGATGCAACAGAAATTTTGCGGATTGGTCAATTCGTTCGCGAGATATGGCAGTCTGGAGGTAAGAAACGCTTGAGAAACTCAAAATTTTCACAGTTCTGATGCTCGAAACGATTAATTAGAACGGGCTAGGGGAAAAGTACACATACCGTTGCAAACGGGCGAGTTTCTACTTTCAGATGCAACAGAAATTTTGCGGATTGGTCAATCCGTTCGCGAGATATGGCAGTTTGGAGGTAAGAAACGCTTGAGAAACTCAAAATTTTCACAGTTCTGATGCTCGAAACGATTAATTAGAACGGGCTAGGGGAAAAGTACACATACCGTTGCAAACGGGCGAGTTTCTACTTTCAGATGCAACAGAAATTTTACGGATTGCACAATCCGTTCGCGAGATATGGCAGTTTGGAGGTAAGAAACGCTTGAGAAACTCAAAATTTTCGCAGTTCTGATGCTCGGAACGAATAACTGGAACGGCCTAGGGGAAAGGCACACATACCGTTGTAATCGGGCGAGTTTCTACTTTCAGATGCAACAGAAATTTTGCGGATTGGTCAATCCGTTCGCGAGATATGGCAAGTTGAAGGTAAGAAACGCTCGAGAAACTCAAAATTTTGGCAGTTCTAATGCTCGAAACGAATAACTAGAACGGCCTAGGGGAAAAGTACACATACCGTTGCAACGGGCGAGTTTCTACTTTCAGATGCAACAGAAATTTTGCGGATTGGTCAATCCGTTCGCGAGATATGGCAGTTTGGAGGTAAGAAACGCTTGAGAAACTCAAAATTTTCACAGTTCTGATGCTCGAAACGATTAATTAGAACGGGCTAGGGGAAAAGTACACATACCGTTGCAAACGGGCGAGTTTCTACTTTCAGATGCAACAGAAATTTTACGGATTGCACAATCCGTTCGCGAGATATGGCAGTTTGGAGGTAAGAAACGCTTGAGAAACTCCAAATTTTCGCAGTTCTGATGCTCGGAACGAATAACTGGAACGGCCTAGGGGAAAGGCACACATACCGTTGTAATCGGGCGAGTTTCTACTTTCAGCTGCAACAGAAATTTTGCGGATTGGTCAATCCGTTCGCGAGATATGGCAAGTTGAAGGTAAGAAACGCTCGAGAAACTCAAAATTTTGGCAGTTCTGATGCTCGAAACGAATAACTAGAACGGCCTAGGGGAAAAGTACACATACCGTTGCAAACGGGCGTGTTTCTACTTTCAGATGCAACAGAAATTTTGCGGATTGGTCAATCCGTTCGCGAGATATGGCAGTTTGGAGGTAAGAAACGCTTGAGAAACTCAAAATTTTCGCAGTTCTGATGCTCGGAACGAATAACTGGAACGGCCTAGGGGAAAGGCACACATACCGTTGTAATCGGGCGAGTTTCTACTTTCAGATGCAACAGAAATTTTGCGGATTGGTCAATCCGTTCGCGAGATATGGCAAGTTGAAGGTAAGAAACGCTCGAGAAACTCAAAATTTTGGCAGTTCTGATGCTCGAAACGAATAACTAGAACGGCCTAGGGGAAAAGTACACATACCGTTGTAATCGGGCGAGTTTCTACTTTCAGATGCAACAGAAATTTTGCGGATTGGTCAATTCGTTCGCGAGATATGGCAGTCTGGAGGTAAGAAACGCTTGAGAAACTCAAAATTTTCACAGTTCTGATGTTCGAAACGAATAACTAGAACCGCCTACGGGAAAGCTACACATACCGTTGTAATCGGGCGAGTTTCTACTTTCAGATGCAATAGAAATTTTGCGGATTGATCAATCCGTTCGCGAGATATGGCAGTTTGAAGGGAAGAAACGCTTGAGAAACTCAAAATTTTCACAGTTCTGATGTTCGAAACGAATAACTAGAATGGCCTAGGGGAAAAGTACACATACCGTTGTAATCGGGCGAGTTTCTACTTGCAGATGCAACAGAAATTTTGCGGATTGGTCAATCCGTTCGCGAGATATGGCAGTTTGGAGGTAAGAAACGCTTGAGAAACTCAAAATTTTCACAGTTCTGATGCTCGAAACGATTAATTAGAACGGGCTAGGGGAAAAGTACACATACCGTTGCAAACGGGCGAGTTTCTACTTTCAGATGCAACAGAAATTTTACGGATTGCACAATCCGTTCGCGAGATATGGCAGTTTGGAGGTAAGAAACGCTTGAGAAACTCCAAATTTTCGCAGTTCTGATGCTCGGAACGAATAACTGGAACGGCCTAGGGGAAAGGCACACATACCGTTGTAATCGGGCGAGTTTCTACTTTCAGCTGCAACAGAAATTTTGCGGATTGGTCAATCCGTTCGCGAGATATGGCAAGTTGAAGGTAAGAAACGCTCGAGAAACTCAAAATTTTGGCAGTTCTGATGCTCGAAACGAATAACTAGAACGGCCTAGGGGAAAAGTACACATACCGTTGCAAACGGGCGTGTTTCTACTTTCAGATGCAACAGAAATTTTGCGGATTGGTCAATCCGTTCGCGAGATATGGCAGTTTGGAGGTAAGAAACGCTTGAGAAACTCAAAATTTTCGCAGTTCTGATGCTCGGAACGAATAACTGGAACGGCCTAGGGGAAAGGCACACATACCGTTGTAATCGGGCGAGTTTCTACTTTCAGATGCAACAGAAATTTTGCGGATTGGTCAATCCGTTCGCGAGATATGGCAAGTTGAAGGTAAGAAACGCTCGAGAAACTCAAAATTTTGGCAGTTCTGATGCTCGAAACGAATAACTAGAACGGCCTAGGGGAAAAGTACACATACCGTTGTAATCGGGCGAGTTTCTACTTTCAGATGCAACAGAAATTTTGCGGATTGGTCAATTCGTTCGCGAGATATGGCAGTCTGGAGGTAAGAAACGCTTGAGAAACTCAAAATTTTCACAGTTCTGATGTTCGAAACGAATAACTAGAACCGCCTACGGGAAAGCTACACATACCGTTGTAATCGGGCGAGTTTCTACTTTCAGATGCAATAGAAATTTTGCGGATTGATCAATCCGTTCGCGAGATATGGCAGTTTGAAGGGAAGAAACGCTTGAGAAACTCAAAATTTTCACAGTTCTGATGTTCGAAACGAATAACTAGAATGGCCTAGGGGAAAAGTACACATACCGTTGTAATCGGGCGAGTTTCTACTTTCAGATGCAACAGAAATTTTGCGGATTGGTCAATTCGTTCGCGAGATATGGCAGTCTGGAGGTAAGAAACGCTTGAGAAACTCAAAATTTTCACAGTTTTGATGTTCGAAACGAATAACTAGAACCGCCTACGGGAAAGCTACACATACCGTTGTAATCGGGCGAGTTTCTACTTTCAGATGCAATAGAAATTTTGCGGATTGATCAATCCGTTCGCGAGATATGGCAGTTTGAAGGGAAGAAACGCTTGAGAAACTCAAAATTTTCACAGTTCTGATGTTCGAAACGAATAACTAGAATGGCCTAGGGGAAAAGTACACATACCGTTGTAATCGGGCGAGTTTCTACTTGCAGATGCAACAGAAATTTTGCGGATTGGTCAATCCGTTCGCGAGATATGGCAGTTTGGAGGTAAGAAACGCTTGAGAAACTCAAAATTTTCACAGTGCTGATGCTCGAAACGATTAATTAGAACGGGCTAGGGGAAAAGTACACATACCGTTGCAAACGGGCGAGTTTCTACTTTCAGATGCAACAGAAATTTTGCGGATTGGTCAATCCGTTCGCGAGATATGGCAGTTTGGAGGTAAGAAACGCTTGAGAAACTCAAAATTTTCACAGTTCTGATGCTCGAAACGATTAATTAGAACGGGCTAGGGGAAAAGTACACATACCGTTGCAAACGGGCGAGTTTCTACTTTCAGATGCAACAGAAATTTTACGGATTGCACAATCCGTTCGCGAGATATGGCAGTTTGGAGGTAAGAAACACTTGAGAAACTCAAAATTTTCGCAGTTCTGACGCTCGGAACGAATAACTGGAACGGCCTAGGGGAAAGGCACACATACCGTTGTAATCGGGCGAGTTTCTACTTTCAGATGCAACAGAAATTTTGCGGATTGGTCAATCCGTTCGCGAGATATGGCAAGTTGAAGGTAAGAAACGCTCGAGAAACTCAAAATTTTGGCAGTTCTGATGCTCGAAACGAATAACTAGAACGGCCTAGGGGAAAAGTACACATACCGTTGTAATCGGGCGAGTTTCTACTTTCAGATGCAACAGAAATTTTGCGGATTGGTCAATTCGTTCGCGAGATATGGCAGTCTGGAGGTAAGAAACGCTTGAGAAACTCAAAATTTTCACAGTTCTGATGTTCGAAACGAATAACTAGAACCGCCTACGGGAAAGCTACACATACCGTTGTAATCGGGCGAGTTTCTACTTTCAGATGCAATAGAAATTTTGCGGATTGATCAATCCGTTCGCGAGATATGGCAGTTTGAAGGGAAGAAACGCTTGAGAAACTCAAAATTTTCACAGTTCTGATGTTCGAAACGAATAACTAGAATGGCCTAGGGGAAAAGTACACATACCGTTGTAATCGGGCGAGTTTCTACTTGCAGATGCAACAGAAATTTTGCGGATTGGTCAATCCGTTCGCGAGATATGGCAGTTTGGAGGTAAGAAACGCTTGAGAAACTCAAAATTTTCACAGTGCTGATGCTCGAAACGATTAATTAGAACGGGCCAGGGGAAAAGTACACATACCGTTGCAAACGGGCGAGTTTCTACTTTCAGATGCAACAGAAATTTTGCGGATTGGTCAATCCGTTCGCGAGATATGGCAGTTTGGAGGTAAGAAACGCTTGAGAAACTCAAAATTTTCACAGTTCTGATGCTCGGAACGAATAACTGGAACGGCCTAGGGGAAGGGCACACATACCGTTGTAATCGGGCGAGTTTCTACTTTCAGCTGCAACAGAAATTTTGCGGATTGGTCAATCCGTTCGCGAGATATGGCAAGTTGAAGGTAAGAAACGCTCGAGAAACTCAAAATTTTGGCAGTTCTGATGCTCGAAACGAATAACTAGAACGGCCTAGGGGAAAAGTACACATACCGTTGCAAACGGGCGAGTTTCTACTTTCAGATGCAACAGAAGTTTTGCGGATTGGTCAATTCGTTCGCGAGATATAGCAGTCTGGAGATAAGAAACGGTTGAGAAACTCAACATTTTCGCAGTTCTGATTTTCGACACGAATAACTAGAATGGCCTAGGGGAAAAGTACACATAACGTTGTAATCGGGCGAGTTTCTACATTCAGATGCAACAAAAAATTTTGCGGATTAGTCAATCCGGTCGCGAGATATGGCCATTTGAAGGTAAGAAACGCTCGAGAAACGCAAAATTTTCGCAGTTCTGATGCTCGAAACGAATAACTAGAACGGCCTAGGCGAAAAGTACACATACCGTTGTAATCGGGCTAGTTTCTACATTCAGATGCAACAGAAATTTTGCGGATTCGTCAATTCGTTCGCGAGATATGGCAGTCTACAGATAAGAAAAGCTTGAGAAACTCAAAATTTTCACAGTTCTGATGCTCGAAACGATTAATTAGAACGGGCTAGGGGAAAAGTACACATACCGTTGTAATCGGGCGAGTTTCTACTTTCAGATGCCACAGAAATTTTGCGGGTTGGTCAATCCGTTCGCGAGATATGGCAGTTTGGAGGAAAGAAACAATTGAGAAACTCAAAAGTTTCACAGTTCTGATGCTCGAAACGAATGACTAGAATGGCTTAGGGGAAAAGTAAACAAACCGTTGTAATCGGGCGAGTTTCTACATTCGGGTGCAACAGAAATTATTCGGATTCGTCAATCCGTTCGCGAGATATGGCAGTTTGGAGGTATGAAACGGTTGGGGAAACTCAAAATTTTCGCAGTTCTGACGCTCGAAACGAATAACTAGAATGGCCTAGGGTAAGAGTACACATACCGTTGTAATCGGGCGAGGTTCTACATTCAGATGCAACAGAAATTATTCGGATTCGTCAACCCGTTCGCGAGATATGGCAGTTTGGAAGTAAGAAACGGTTGGAGAAACTCAACATTTCCGCAGTTCTGATTCTCGACACGAATAACTAGAATGGCCTAGGGGAAAAGTACACATACCGTTGTAATAGGGCGAGTTTCTACTTTCAGATGCAATAGGTATTTTGCGGATTGATCAATCCGTTCGCGAGATATGGCAGTTTGAAGGGAAGAAACGCTTGAGAAACTCAAAATTTTCACAGTTCTGATGTTCGAAACGAATAACTAGAATGGCCTAGGGGAAAAGTACACATACCGTTGTAATCGGGCGAGTTTCTACTTGCAGATGCAACAGAAATTTTGCGGATTGGTCAATCCGTTCGCGAGATATGGCAGTTTGGAGGTAAGAAACGCTTGAGAAACTCAAAATTTTCACAGTGCTGATGCTCGAAACGTTTAATTAGAACGGGCTAGGGGAAAAGTACACATACCGTTGCAAACGGGCGAGTTTCTACTTTCAGATGCAACAGAAATTTTGCGGATTGGTCAATCCGTTCGCGAGATATGGCAGTTTGGAGGTAAGAAACGCTTGAGAAACTCAAAATTTTCACAGTTCTGATGCTCGAAACGATTAATTAGAACGGGCTAGGGGAAAAGTACACATACCGTTGCAAACGGGCGATTTTCTACTTTCAGATGCAACAGAAATTTTACGGATTGCACAATCCGTTCGCGAGATATGGCAGTTTGGAGGTAAGAAACGCTTGAGAAACTCAAAATTTTCGCAGTTCTGATGCTCGGAACGAATAACTGGAACGGCCTAGGGGAGAAGTACACATACCGTTGCAAACGGGCGAGTTTCTACTTTCAGATGCAACAGAAATTTTACGGATTGCACAATCCGTTCGCGAGATATGGCAGTTTGGAGATAAGAAACGGTTGAGAAACTCAACATTTTCGCAGTTCTGATTTTCGACACGAATAACTAGAATGGCCTAGGGGAAAAGTACACATAACGTTGTAATCGGGCGAGTTTCTACATTCAGATGCAACAAAAAATTTTGCGGATTAGTCAATTCGTTCGCGAGATATGGCAGTCTATAGATAAGAAAAGCTTGAGAAACTCAAAATTTTCACAGTTCTGATGCTCGAAACGATTAATTAGAACGGGCTAGGGGAAAAGTACACATACCGTAGTAATCGGGCGAGTTTCTACTTTCAGATGCAACAGAAATTTTGCGGATTGGTCAATTCGTTCGCGAGATATGGCTGTCTGGATGTAAGAAACGCTTGAGAAACTCAAAATTTTCGCAGTTCTGATGCTCGGAACGATTAACTAGAACGGCCTAGGGGAAAGGTACACATACCGTTGTAATAGGGCGAGTTTCTACTTTCAGATGCAACAGAAATTTTGCGGATTTGTCAATGCGTTCGCGAGATATGGCAGTTTGGAGGTAAGAAACGCTCGGAGAAACACAAAATTTTCGCAGTTCTGATGCCCGAAACGAATAACTAGAACGGCCTAGGGGAAAAGTACACATACCGTTGTAATCGGGCGAGTATCTACTTTCAGATGCAACAGAAATTTTGCGGATTGGTCAATTCGTTCGCGAGATATGGCAGTCTGGAGGTAAGAAACGCTTGAGAAACTCAAAATTTTCACAGTTCTGATGCTCGAAACGATTAACTAGAACGGCCTAGGCGAAAAGTACACATACCGTTTTAATCGGGCGAGTTTCTACATTCAGATGCAACAGAAATTTTGCGGATTGGTCAATTCGTTCGCGAGATATGGCAGTCTGGAGGTAAGAAACGCTTGAGAAACTCAAAATTTTCACAGTTTTGATGCTCGAAACGATTAACTAGAACGGCCTAGGCGAAAAGTACACATACCGTTTTAATCGGGCGAGTTTCTACATTCAGATGCAACAGAAATTTTTCGGATTCGTCAATCCGTCCGCGAGATATGGCAGTTTGGAGGCTAAAAACGGTTGAGATACTCAACATTTTCGCAGTTCTGATTCTCGACACGAATAACTAGAACGACCTAGGGGAAAAGTTCGCATACCGTTGTAATCGGGCGAGATTCTACTTTCAGATGCAACAGAAATTATTCGGACTCGTCAATCCGTACGCGAGATATGGCAGTTTGGAGGCAAGAAACGGTTGAGAAACTCAAAATTTTCGCAGTTCTGATGCTCGAAACGAATAAGTAGAATGGCCTAGTGGAAAAGTACACATACCGTTGTGATCGGGCGAGTTTCTACTTTCAGATGCAACAGAAATTTTTCGGATTCGTCAATCCGTCCGCGAGATATGGCAGTTTGGAGGCTAAAAACGGTTGAGATACTCAACATTTTCGCAGTTCTGATTCTCGACACGAATAACTAGAACGACCTAGGGGAATAGTTCGCATGCCGTTGTAATCGGGCGAGATTCTACTTTCAGATGCAACAGAAATTATTCGGATTCGTCAATCCGTACGCGAGATATGGCAGTTTGGAGGCAAGAAACGGTTGAGAAACTCAAAATTTTCGCAGTTCTGATGCTCGAAACGAATAAGTAGAATCGCCTAGGGGAAAAGTACACATACCGTTGTGATCGGGCGAGTTTCTACTTTCAGATGCAACAGAAATTTTTCGGATTCGTCAATCCGTCCGCGAGATATGGCAGTTTGGAGGCTAAAAACGGTTGAGATACTCAACATTTTCGCAGTTCTGATGCTCGAAACGAATAAGTAGAATCGCCTAGGGGAAAAGTACGCATACCGTTGTAATCGGGCGAGTTTCTACTTTCAGATGCAACAGGAATTATTCGGATTCGTCAATCCGTTCGCGATATATGGCAGTTTTGAGGTAAGAAACGGTTGAGAAACTCAACATTTTCGCAGTCTGATGCTCGAAACGAATAACTAGAATGGCCTAGGGGAAAGGTACACATACCGTTGTAATCGGGCGAGTTTCTACTTTCAGATGCAACAGGAATTATTCGGAATCGTCAATCCGTTCGCGAGACATGGCAGTTTTGAGGTAAGAAACGGTTGAGAAACTCAACATTTTCGCAGTCTGATGCTCGAAACGAATAAGTAGAATCGCCTAGGGGAAAAGTACACATACCGTTGTAATCAGGCGAGTTTTTACTTTCAGATGCAACAGGAATTATTCGGATTCGTCAATCCGTTCGCGAGATATGGCAGTTTGGAGGGAGGAACCGGTTCAGAAACTCAACATTTTCGCAGTTCTAATGCTCGAACCGAATAACTAGAATGGCCTAGGGGAAAAGTACACATACCGTTGTAATCGGGCGAGTTTCTACTTTCAGATGCAACAGAAATTTTGCGGATTCTTCAATCCGTTCGCGAGATATGGCAGTTTGGAGGGAAGAAACGGTTGAGAAGCTAAAAATTTTCGCCGGTTCTGATGCTCGAAACGAATAAGTAGAATCGCCTAGGGGAAAAGTACACACACCGTTGTAATCGGGCGAGTTTCTACTTTCAGATGCAACAGAAATTATTCGGATTCGTCAATCCGTTGGCGAGATATGGCAGTTTGGAGGAAAGAAACGGTTGAGAATCTTAAAATTTTCGTAGTTCTGATGCTCGAAACGAATATCTGCTGCATCTGAAAGTAGAAACTCGCTCGATTACAACGGTATGTGTACTTTTATCCTAGGCCATTCTAGTTATTCGTTTCGAGCATCAGAACTGAGAAAATTTTGAGTTTCTCAACCGTTTCTTACCTCCAAACTGCCATATCTCGCGAACGGATCGACGAATCCGAATAATTTCTGTCGCATCTGAAAGTAGAATCTCGCCCGATTACAACGGTATGTGTTCTTGTCCCCTAGGCCATTCTAGTTATTCGTTTCGAGCATCAGAACTGCGAAAATTTTGAGTTCCTCATCCGTTTGGTACCTCCAAACTGCCATATCTCGCGTACGGATTGACGAATCCGAATAATTTCTGTTGCATCTGAAAGTAGAAACTCGCCCGATTACTACGGTATGTGTACTTTTCCCTAGGCCATTCTAGTTATTCGTTTCGACCATTAGAACTGCGAAAATGTTGAGTTTCTCAACCATTTCTTCCCTCCAAACTGACATATCTCGCGAACTGATTGACGAATCCGAATAATTTGTGTTGCATCTGAAAGTAGAAACTCGCCCGATTACAACGGTATATGTACTTGTACCCTAGGGCATTCTAGTTAGTCGTTTCGACCATCAGAACTGCGAAAATGTTGAGTTTCTCAACCATTTCTTCCCTCCAAACTGACACATCTCGCCAACTGATTGACGAATCCGCAAAAGTTCTGTTGCATCTGAAAGTAGAAACTCGCCCGATTACAACGGTATGTGTACTTTTCCCCTAGGCCATTCTAGTTATTCGTTTCGAGCATCAGAACTACGAAAATTTTGAGTTTCTCAACCGTTTCTTACCTCCAAACTGCCATATCTCGCGAACGGATTGACGAATTCGAAAAATTTCTGTTGCATCTGAAAGTAGAATCTCGCCCGATTACAACGGTATGTGTACTTTTCCCCTAGGCCATTCTAGTTATTCGTTTCGAGCATCAGAGCTGCGAAAATTTTGAGTTTCTCAACCGTTTCTTACATCCAAACTGCCATATCTCGCGAACGGATTGACGAATCCGAATAATTTCTGTTGCATCTGAAAGTAGAAGCTCCGCCCAATTACAACGGTATGTGATCTTTTCCCCTAGGCCATTCTAGTTACTCGTTTCGAGCATCAGAAGTTGCGAAAATTTTGAGTTTCTCAACCGTTTCTTACCTCCAAACTGCCATATCTCGCGAACGGATTGACGAGTCCGAATAATTTCTGTTGCATCTGAATGTAGAAACTCGCCCGATCACAAAGGTATGTGTACTTGTCCCCTAGCCAATTCTAGTTATTCGTTTCGACCATCAGAACTGCGAAAATGTTGGGTTTCTCAACCATTTCTTCCCTCCAAACTGACATATCTCGCGAACTGATTGACGAATCCGAATAATTTCTGTTGCATCTGAAAGTAGAAACTCGCCCGATTACAACGGTATATGTACTTGTACCCTAGGCCATTCTAGTTAGTCGTTTCGACCATCAGAACTGCGAAAATGTTGAGTTTCTCAACCATTTCTCCCCCCAAACTGACACATCTCGCGAACTGATTGACGAATCCGCAAAATTTCTGTTGCATCTGAAAGTAGAAACTCGCCCGATTACAACGGTATGTGTACTTTTCCCCTAGGCCATTCTAGTTATTCGTTTCGAGCATGAGAACTGCGAAAATTTTGAGTTTCTCAACCATTTCTCCCCCCAAACTGACACATCTCGCGAACTGATTGACGAATCCGCAAAATTTCTGTTGCATCTGAAAGTAGAAACTCGCCCGATTACAACGGTATGTGTACTTTTCCCCTAGGCCATTCTAGTTATTCGTTTCGAGCATGAGAACTGCGAAAATTTTGAGTTTCTCAACCGCTTCTTACCTCCAAACTGCCATATCTCGCGTACGGATTGACGAATCCGAATAATTTCTGTTGCATCGGAAAGTAGAAACTCGCCCGATTACTACGGTATGTGTACTTTTCCCTAGGCCATTCTAGTTATTCGTTTCAACCATCAGAACTGCGAAAATGTTGGGTTTCTCAACCATTTCTTCCCTCCAAACTGACATATCTCGCGAACTGATTGACGAATCCGAATAATTTCTGTTGCATCTGAAAGTAGAAACTCGCCCGATTACAACGGTATATGTACTTGTACCCTAGGCCATTCTAGTTAGTCGTTTCGACCATCAGAACTGCGAAAATGTTGAGTTTCTCAACCATTTCTCCCCCCAAACTGACACATCTCGCGAACTGATTGACGAATCCGCAAAATTTCTGTTGCATCTGAAAGTAGAAACTCGCCCGATTACAACGGTATGTGTACTTTTCCCCTAGGCCATTCTAGTTATTCGTTTCGAGCATGAGAACTGCGAAAATTTTGAGTTTCTCAACCGTTTCTTACCTCCAAACTGCCATATCTCGCGAACGGATTGACGAATCCGAATAATTTCTGTTGCATCTGAATGTAGAAACTCGCCCGATTACAACGGTATATGTACTTGTACCCTAGGGCATTCTAGTTAGTCGTTTCGACCATCAGAACTGCGAAAATGTTGAGTTTCTCAACCATTTCTTCCCTCCAAACTGACACATCTCGCCAACTGATTGACGAATCCGCAAAAGTTCTGTTGCATCTGAAAGTAGAAACTCGCCCGATTACAACGGTATGTGTACTTTTCCCCTAGGCCATTCTAGTTATTCGTTTCGAGCATCAGAACTACGAAAATTTTGAGTTTCTCAACCGTTTCTTACCTCCAAACTGCCATATCTCGCGAACGGATTGACGAATCCGAAAAATTTCTGTTGCATCTGAAAGTAGAATCTCGCCCGATTACAACGGTATGTGTACTTTTCCCCTAGGCCATTCTAGTTATTCGTTTCGAGCATCAGAGCTGCGAAAATTTTGAGTTTCTCAACCGTTTCTTACATCCAAACTGCCATATCTCGCGAACGGATTGACGAATCCGAATAATTTCTGTTGCATCTGAAAGTAGAAGCTCCGCCCAATTACAACGGTATGTGATCTTTTCCCCTAGGCCATTCTAGTTACTCGTTTCGAGCATCAGAAGTTGCGAAAATTTTGAGTTTCTCAACCGTTTCTTACCTCCAAACTGCCATATCTCGCGAACGGATTGACGAGTCCGAATAATTTCTGTTGCATCTGAATGTAGAAACTCGCCCGATCACAAAGGTATGTGCACTTGTCCCCTAGCCAATTCTAGTTATTCGTTTCGACCATCAGAACTGCGAAAATGTTGGGTTTCTCAACCATTTCTTCCCTCCAAACTGACATATCTCGCGAACTGATTGACGAATCCGAATAATTTCTGTTGCATCTGAAAGTAGAAACTCGCCCGATTACAACGGTATATGTACTTGTACCCTAGGCCATTCTAGTTAGTCGTTTCGACCATCAGAACTGCGAAAATGTTGAGTTTCTCAACCATTTCTCCCCCCAAACTGACACATCTCGCGAACTGATTGACGAATCCGCAAAATTTCTGTTGCATCTGAAAGTAGAAACTCGCCCGATTACAACGGTATGTGTACTTTTCCCCTAGGCCATTCTAGTTATTCGTTTCGAGCATGAGAACTGCGAAAATTTTGAGTTTCTCAACCGTTTCTTACCTCCAAACTGCCATATCTCGCGAACGGATTGACGAATCCGAATAATTTCTGTTGCATCTGAATGTAGAAACTCGCCCGATCACAAAGCTATGTGTACTTGTCCCCTAGCCCATTCTAGTTATTCGTTTCGACCATCAGAACTGCGAAAATGTTGAGTTTCTCAACCATTTCTTCCCTCCAAACTGACATATCTCGCGAACTGATTGACGAATCCGCAAAATTTCTGTGGCATCTGAAAGTAGAAACTCGGCCGATTACTACGGTATGTGTACTTTTCCCCTAGGTCATTCTAGTTATTCGTTTCGAGCATCAGAAATTGCGAAAATTTTGAGTTTCTCAACCGTTTCTTACCTCCAAACTGCCATATCTCGCGTACGGATTGACGAATCCGAATAATTTCTGTTGCATCTGAATGTAGAAACTCGCCCGATCACAAAGGTATGTGTACTTGTCCCCTAGCCCATTCTAGTTATTCGTTTCGACCATCAGAACTGCGAAAATGTTGAGTTTCTCAACCATTTCTTCCCTCCAAACTGACATATCTCGCGAACTGATTGACGAATCCGCAAAATTTCTGTGGCATCTGAAAGCAGAAACTCGCCCGATTACTACGGTATGTGTACTTTTCCCCTAGGTCATTCTAGTTATTCGTTTCGAGCATCAGAAATTGCGAAAATTTTTAGTTTCTCAACCGTTTCTTACCTCCAAACTGCCATATCTCGCGTACGGATTGACGAATCCGAATCATTTCTGTGGCATCTGAAAGTAGAAACACGCCCGATTACTACGGTATGTGTACCTTTCCCCTAGGCCATTCTAGTTATTCGTTTCGAGCATCAGAACGCCGAAAATTTTGAGTTTCTCAACCGTTTCTTACCTCCAAACTGCCATATCTCGCGAACGGATTGACGAATCCGAATAATTTCTGTCGCATCTAAAAGTAGAATCTCGCCCGATTACAACGGTATGTGTACTTTTCCACTAGGCCATTCTAGTTATTCGTTTCGAGCATCAGAGCTGCGAAAATTTTGAGTTTCTCAACCGTTTCTTACCTCCAAACTGCCATATCTCGCGAACGGATTGACGAATCCGAATAATTTCTGTTGCATCTGAAAGTAGAAGCTCCGCCCAATTACAACGGTATGTGAGCTTTTCCCCTAGGCCATTCTAGTTATTCGTTTCGAGCATCAGAAGTTGCGAAAATTTTGAGTTTCTTAACCGTTTCTTACCTCCAAACTGCCATATCTCGCAAACGGATTGACGAATCCGAATAATTTCTGTTGCATCTGAATGCAGAAACTCGCCCGATCACAAAGGTATGTGTACTTGTCCCCTAGCCCATTCTAGTTATTCGTTTCGACCATCAGAACTGGGAAAATGTTGAGTTTGTCAACCATTTCTTCCCTCCAAACTGACATATCTCGCGAACTGATTGACGAATCCGCAAAATTTCAGTGGCATCTGAAAGTTGAAACTCGCCCGATTACTACGGTATGTGTACTTTTCCCCTAGGTCATTCTAGTTATTCGTTTCGAGCATCAGAAATTGCGAAAATTTTGAGTTTCTCAACCGTTTCTTACCTCCAAACTGATATATCTCGCGTACGGATTGACGAATCCGAATAATTTCTGTTGCATCTGAAAGTAGAAACTCGCCCGATTACTACGGTATGTGTACTTTTCCCCTAGGCCATTCTAGTTATTCGTTTCGACCATCAGAACTGCGAAAATGTTGAGTTTCTCAACCATTTCTTCCCTCCAAACTGACATATCTCGCGAACTGATTGACGAATCCGAATAATTTCTGTTGCATCTGAAAGTAGAAACTCGCCCGATTACAACGGTATATGTACTTGTACCCTAGGCCAGTCTAGTTAGTCGTTTCGACCATCAGAACTGCGAAAATGTTGAGTTTCTCAACCATTTCTTCCCTCCAAACTGACACATCTCGCGAACTGATTGAAGAATCCGCAAAATTTCTGTTACATCTGAAAGTAGAAACTCGCCCGATTACAACGGTATGTGTACTTTTCCCCTAGGCAATTTCAGTTATTCGTTTCGAGCATCAGAACTGCGAAAATTTTGAGTTTCTCAACCGTTTCTTACCTCCAAACTGCCATATCTCGCGAACGGATTGACGAATCCGAATAATTTCTGTTGCATCTGAAAGTAGAATCTCGCCCGATTACAACGGTATGTGTACTTTTCCCCTAGGCCATTCTAGTTATTCGTTTCGAGCATCAGAACTGCGAAAATTTTGAGTTTCTCAACCGTTTCTTACCTCCAAACTGCCATATCTCGCGAACGGATTGACGAATCCGAATAATTTCTGTTGCATCTGAATGTAGAATCTCGCCCGATCACAAAGGTATGTGTACTTGTCCCCTAGCCCATTCTAGTTATTCGTTTCGACTATCAGAACTGCGAAAATGTTGAGTTTCTCAACCATTTCTTCCCTCCAAACTGACATATCTCGCGAACTGATTGACGAATCCGCAAAATTTCTGTTGCATCTGAAAGTAGAAACTCGCCCGATTACTACGGTATGTGTACTTTTCCCCTAGGTCATTCTAGTTATTCGTTTCGAGCAACAGAAATTGCGAAAATTTTGAGTTTCTCAACCGTTTCTTACCTCCAAACTGCCATATCTCGCGTACGGATTGACGAATCCGAATAATTTCTGTTGCATCTGAAAGTAGAAACACGCCCGATTACTACGGTATGTGTACTTTTCCCTAGGCCATTCTAGTTATTCGTTTCGACCATCAGAACTGCGAAAATGTTGAGTTTCTCAACCATTTCTTCCCTCCAAACTGGCATATCTCGCGAACTGATTGACGAATCCGAATAATTTCTGTTGCATCTGAAAGTAGAAACTCGCCCGATTACAACGGTATATGTACTTGTACCCTAGGCCATTCTAGTTAGTCGTTTCGACCATCAGAACTGCGAAAATGTTGAGTTTCTCAACCATTTCTTCCCTCCAAATTGACATATCTCGCGAACTGATTGACGAAACCGAATAATTTCTGTTGCATCTGAATGTAGAAACTCGCCCGATCACAACGGTATGTGTAGTTTTCCCATAGGCCATTATAGTTATACGTTTCGAGCATCAGAACAGCGAAAATTTTGAGTTTCTCAACCGTTTCTTACCTCCAAACTGCCATATCTCGCGTACGGATTGACGAATCCGAATAATTTCTGTTGCATCTGAAAGTAGAAACTCGGCCGATTACTACGGTATGTGTACTTTTCCCCTAGGTCATTCTAGTTATTCGTTTCGAGCATCAGAAATTGCGAAAATTTTGAGTTTCTCAACCGTTTCTTACCTCCAAACTGCCATATCTCGCGTACGGATTGACGAATCCGAATAATTTCTGTTGCATCTGAATGTAGAAACTCGCCCGATCACAAAGGTATGTGTACTTGTCCCCTAGCCCATTCTAGTTATTCGTTTCGAGCATCAGAAATTGCGAAAATTTTTAGTTTCTCAACCGTTTCTTACCTCCAAACTGCCATATCTCGCGAACGGATTGACGAATCCGAATAATTTCTGTTGCATCTGGAAGTAGAATCTCGCCCGATTACAACGGTATGTGTACTTTTCCCCTAGGCCATTCTAGTTATTCGTTTCGAGCATCAGAGCTGCGAAAATTTTGAGTTTCTCAACCGTTTCTTACCTCCAAACTGCCATATCTCGCGAACGGATTGACGAATCCGAATAATTTCTGTTGCATCTGAAAGTAGAAGCTCCGCCCAATTACAACGGAATGTGATCTTTTCCCCTAGGCCATTCTAGTTATTCGTTTCGAGCATCAGAAGTTGCGAAAATTTTGAGTTTCTCAACCGTTTCTTACCTCCAAACTGCCATATCTCGCGATCGGATTGACGAATCCGAATAATTTCTGTTGCATCTGAATGTAGAAACTCGCCCGATCACAAAGGTATGTGTACTTGTCCCCTAGCCCATTCTAGTTATTCTTTTCGAGCATCAGAACTGCGAAAATTTTGAGTTTCTCAACCGTTTCTTACCTCCAAACTGCCATATCTCGCGAACGGATTGACGAATCCGAATAATTTCTGTTGCATCTGAATGTAGAAACTCGCCCGATCACAAAGGTATGTGTACTTGTCCCCTAGCCCATTCTAGTTATTCGTTTCGACCATCAGAACTGCGAAAATGTTGAGTTTCTCAACCATTTCTTCCCTCCAAACTGACATATCTCGCGAACTGATTGACGAATCCGCAAAATTTCTGTTGCATCTGAAAGTAGAAACTCGCCAGATTACTACGGTATGTGTACTTTTCCCCTAGGTCATTCTAGTTATTCGTTTCGAGCATCAGAAATTGCGAAAATTTTGAGTTTCTCAACCGTTTCTTACCTCCAAACTGCCATATCTCGCGTACGGATTGACGAATCCGAATAATTTCTGTTGCATCTGAAAGTAGAAACACGCCCGATTACTACGGTATGTGTACTTTTCCCTAGGCCATTCTAGTTATTCGTTTCGACCATCAGAACTGCGAAAATGTTGAGTTTCTCAACCATTTCTTCCCTCCAAACTGACATATCTCGCGAACTGATTGACGAATCCGAATAATTTCTGTTGCATCTGAAAGTAGAAACTCGCCCGATTACAACGGTATATGTACTTGTACCCTAGGCCATTCTAGTTAGTCGTTTCGACCATCAGAACTGCGAAAATGTTGAGTTTCTCAACCATTTCTTCCCTCCAAATTGACATATCTCGCGAACTGATTGACGAAACCGAATAATTTCTGTTGCATCTGAATGTAGAAACTCGCCCGATCACAACGGTATGTGTAGTTTTCCCCTAGGCCATTATAGTTATACGTTTCGAGCATCAGAACAGCGAAAATTTTGAGTTTCTCAACCGTTTCTTACCTCCAAACTGCCATATCTCGCGTACGGATTGACGAATCCGAATAATTTCTGTTGCATCTGAAAGTAGAAACTCGCGCGATTACAACGGTATGTGTACTTTTCCCCTAGGCCCTTCTACTTATTCGTTTCGAGCATCAGAACCGCGAAAATTTTGAGTTTCTCAACCGTTTCTTACCTCCAAACTGCCATATCTCGCGAACGGATTGACGGATCCGAATAATTTCTGTTGCATCTGAACGTAGAAACTCGCCCGATTACAACGGTATGTGTACTTTTCCCCAAGGCCATTCTAGTTATTCGTTAAGCAGAAACAAACTGACGCGAAACGAGAATACTTCATTTCTCCGTTTCTTTGTTCGTTTCTCCGATTCTTTGTTCGTTTCTCCGTTTCTTCCTTCGTTTCTCCGTTTCTTTGTTCGTTTCTCAGTTTCTTTCTCCGTTTCTCGGTTTATTTCTTCGCTTCTCCATTTATATCTCCGATTCTCCGTTTCTTTCTTCGTTTCTTCGTTTCTTTCTTCGTTTCTCCGTTTCTTTCTTCGTTTCTCCGTTTCTTTCTCCGTTTCTCGGTTTATTTCATCGTTTCTCCATTTATTTCTTCGTTTCTCCATTTATTTCTCCGATTCTCCGTTTCTTTCTTCGTTTCTCCGTTTCTTTCTTCGTTTCTCCGTTACTTTGTTCGTTTCTCCGTTTCTTTCTCCATTTCTCGGTTTATTTCTTCGTTTCTCCATTTATTTCTCCGATTCTCCGTTTCTTTCTTCGTTTCTCCGTTTCTTTCTTCGTTACTCCGTTTTTTTCTTCGTTTCTCAGTTTCTTTTTTCGTTTCTCCGTTTCTTTGTCCGTTTCTCCGTTTCTTTCTTCGTTTCGCCGTTTCTTTCTTCGTTTCTCCGTTTCTCTCTCCGTTTCTCGGTTTATTTCTTCGTTTCTGCATTTATTTCTCCGATTCTCTGTTTTTCTCTTCGTTTCTCAGTTTCTTTCTTCGTTTCTTCGTTTCTTTCTTCGTTTCTCCGCTTCTTTCTTCGTTTCTCCGTTTCTTTCTCCGTTTCTCGGTTTATTTCATCGTTTCTCCATTTATTTCTTCGTTTCTCCATTTATTTCTCCGATTCTCCGTTTCTTTCTTCGTTTCTCCGTTTCTTTCTTCGTTTCTCCGTTACTTTGTTCGTTTCTCCGTTTCTTTCTCCATTTCTCGGTTTATTTCTTCGTTTCTCCATTTATTTCTCCGATTCTCCGTTTCTTTCTCCGTTTCTCCGTTTCTTTCTTCGTTTCTCCGTTTCTTTCTTCGTTTCTCTGTTTCTTTCTTCGTTTCTTCGTTTCTTTCTTCGTTACTCCGTTTCTTTCTTCGTTTCTCCGTTTCTTTCTTCGTTTCTCCGTTTCTTTCTTCGTTTCTCCGTTCATTTCTTCATTTCTCCATTTATTTCTCCGTTTCTCCATTTCTTTCTTCGTGTCTCCGTTTTTTTATTCGTTTCTCCGTTTCATTGCTCGTTTCTCCGTTTCTTTGTTTGTTCCTCCGATTCTCCGTTTCTTTCTTCGTTTCTCCGTTTCTTTCTTCGTTTCTCCGTTTCTCCGTTTCTTTGTTCGTTTCTCCGTTTCGTTGTTCGTTTCTACGTTTCTTTGTTCGTTTCTCCGTTTCTTTCTACGTTTCTCGGTTTATTTCTTCGTTTCTCGGTTTATTTCTTCGTTTCTCCATTTACTTCTTCGATTCTCCGTTTCTTTCTCCGTTTCTCCGTTTATTTCTTCGTTTCTCCATTTATTTCTCCGTGTCTCGGTTTCCTTCTTCGTTTCTCCGTTTCTTTGTTTGTTCCTCCGATTCTTCGTTTCTTTCTTCGTTTCTCCGTTTCTTTCTTCGTTTCTCCGTTTCTCCATTTCTTTGTTCGTTTCTCCGTTTCTTTGTTCGTTTCTCCGTTTCTGTCTCGGTTCTCGGTTTATTTCTTCGTTTCTCCATTTATTTCTCCGTTTCTCCGTTTCTGTCTCCGTTTCTCGGTTTATTTCTTCGTTTCTCCATTTATTTCTCCGATTCTCTGTTTCTTTCTTCGTTTGTCAGTTTCTTTCTTCGTTTATCCGTTTCTTTCTCGTTTCTCCGTTTCTTTCTTCGTTTCTTCGTTTCTTTCTTCGTTACACCGTTTCGTTCTTTGTTTCTCCGTTTCTTTCTTCGTTTCTCCGTTTCTTTCTTCGTTTCTCCGTTTATTTCTTCGTTTCTCAATTTATTTCTCCGTGTCTCCGTTTCTTTGTTCGTTTCTCCGTTTCTTTGTTCGTATCTCCGTTTCTTTGTTCGTTTCTCCATTTATTTCTCCGATTCTCCGTTTCTTTCTTCGTTTCTTTCTTCGTTACTCCGTTCCTTTCCTCGTTTCTCCGTTTATTTCTTCGTTTCTCAATTTATTTCTTCATTTCTCCGTTTCTTTCTTCGTTTCTCCGTTTCTTTCTTCGTTTCTCCGTTTCTTTGTTCGTTTCACCGTTTCTTTCTCCGTTTCTCGGTTTATTTCTTCGTTTCTCCATTTATTTCTTCGTTTCTCCATTTAATTCTCCGATTCTCCGTTTCTTTCTTCGTATCTTCGTTTCTTTCTTCGTTACTCCGTTTCTTTCTTCGTTTCTCCGTTTCTTTCTTCGTTTCTCGGTTTCTTTGTTCGTTTCTCCGTTTCTTTCTTCGTTTCTCCGTTTCTTTCTTCGTTTCTCCGTTTCTTTCTTCGTTTCTCCGTTTATTTCTTCGTTTCTCCGTTCCTTTGATCGTTGCTCCGTTTCTTTCTTCAGTCTCCGTTTCTTTGTTCGTTTCTCCGTTTCTGTCTCCGTTTCTCGGTTTATTTCTTCGTTTCTCCATTTATTTCTCCGTTTCTCCGTTTCTTTCTTCGTTTCTCCGTTTCTTTCTTCGTTTCTCCGTTTCTTTCTTCGTTTCTCCACTTATTTCTCCGATTCTCTGTTTCTTTTTTCGTTTCTTCGTTACTCCGTTTCTTTCTTCGTTTCTCCGTTTCTTCCTTCGTTTCTCCGTTTCTTTCTTCGTTTCTCCGTTTCTTTCTTCGTTTTTCGGTTTCTTTCTTCGTTTCTCCGTTTCTTTGTTCGTTTCTCCGTTTCTTTGTTCGTTTCTCCATTTCTTTCTTCGTTTCTCCGTTTCTTTTGTCGTTTCATCGTTTCTTTCTTCGTTTCTCCGTTTCTTTCTTCGCTTCTCCGTTTCTTTCTTCGTTTCTCCGTTTATTTCTTCGTTTCTCCATTTATTTCTCCGTGTCTCCGTTTCTTTGTTCGTTTCTCCGTTTCTTTGTTCGTTTCTCCGTTTCTTTGTTCGTTTCTCCGTTTCCTTCTGCGTTTCTTCGTTTCTTTCTTCGTTACGCCGATTCTTTCTTCGTTTCTCCGTTTCTTTCTTCGTTTCTCCGTTTCTTTCTTCGTTTCTCCGTTTCTTTCTCCGTTTCTCGGTTTATTTCTTCGTTTCTCCATTTATTTCTCCGATTCACTGTTTCTTTCTTCGTTTCTCAGTTTCTTTCTTCGTTTCTCCGTTTCTTTCTCGTTTCTCCGTTTCTTTCTTCGTTTCTCCGTTTCTATGTTCGTTTCTCCGTTTCTTTGTTCGTTTCTCCGTTTCTTTCTTCGCTTCAGCGTTTCTTTGTTCGTTTCTCCGTTTCTTTCTCCGTTTCTCGGTTTCATCCTTCGTTTCTCCGTTTCTTTCTTCGATTCTCCATTTATTTCTCCGTTTCCTTCTTCGTTTCTCTGTTTATTTCTTCGTTTCTCAATTTATTTCTCCGTTTCTCCGTTTCTTTCTTCGCTTCTCCGTTTCTTTCTTCGTTTCTCCGTTTCTTTCTTCGTTTCTTTCTTCGTTACTCCGATTCTTTCTTCGTTTCTCCGTTTCTTTCTTCGTTTCTCCGTTTCTTTCTTCGTTTCTCCGTTTCTTTCATCGCTTCTTCGTTTCTCCGTTTCTTTCTTCGTTTCTCCGTTTATATCTTCGTTTCTCCATTTATTTCTCCGTTTCTCCGTTTCTTTCTTCGTTTCTCCGTTTCTTTCTTCGTTTCTCCGTTTCTTTCATCGCTTCTTCGTTTCTCCGTTTCTTTCTTCGTTTCTCCGATTATATCTTCGTTTCTCCATTTATTTCTCCGTTTCTTTCTTCGTTTCTCCGTTTCATCCCTCGCTTCTCCGTTTCTTTGCTCGTTTCTCCGTTTCTTTGTTCGTTTCTCCGTTTCTTTGTTCGTTTCTCCATTTCTTTCTTCGTTTCTCCGTTTCTTTTGTCGTTTCTTCGTTTCTTTCTTCGTTTCTCCGTTTCTTTCTTCGCTTCTCCGTTTCTTTCTTCGTTTCTCCGTTTATTTCTTCGTTTCTCCATTTATTTCTCCGTGTCTCCGTTTCTTTGTTCGTTTCTCCGTTTCTTTGTTCGTTTCTCCGTTTCTTTGTTCGTTTCTCCGTTTCTTTCTGCGTTTCTTCGTTTCTTTCTTCGTTACGCCGATTCTTTCTTCGTTTCTCCGTTTCTTTCTTCGTTTCTCCGTTTCTTTCTTCGTTTCTACGTTTCTTTCAACGCTTCTTCGTTTCTCCGTTTCTTTCTTCGTTTCTCCGTTTCTTTCTCCGTTTCTCGGTTTCTGTCTTCGTTTCTCCATTTATTTCTCCGTTTCTCCGTTTCTTTCTTCGTTTCTCCGTTTCTTTGTTCGTTTCTCCGTTTCTTTGTTCGTTTCTCCGTTTCTTTGTTCGTTTCTTCGTTTCATCCTTCGTTACTCCGTTTCTTTCTTCGTTTCTCCGTTTATTTCTTCGTTTCTCCATTTATTTCTCCGTTTCTCCGTTTCTTTCTTCGTTTTTCCGTTTCTTTCTTCGTTTCTCCGTTTCTTTCTTCGTTTCACCGTTTCTTTCGTCGTTTCTTCGTTTCTCCGTTTCTTTCTTCGTTTCTCCGTTTCTTTCTCCGTTTCTCGGTTTATTTCTTCGTTTCTCCATTTATTTCTCCGATTCACTGTTTCTTTCTTCGTTTCTCAGTTTCTTTCTTCGTTTCTCCGTTTCTTTCTCGTTTCTCCGTTTCTTTCTTCGTTTCTCCGTTTCTATGTTCGTTTCTCCGTTTCTTTGTTCGTTTCTCCGTTTCTTTCTTCGCTTCAGCGTTTCTTTGTTCGTTTCTCCGTTTCTTTCTCCGTTTCTCGGTTTCATCCTTCGTTTCTCCGTTTCTTTCTTCGATTCTCCATTTATTTCTCCGTTTCCTTCTTCGTTTCTCTGTTTATTTCTTCGTTTCTCAATTTATTTCTCCGTTTCTCCGTTTCTTTCTTCGCTTCTCCGTTTCTTTGTTCGTTTCACTGTTTCTTTCTTCGTTTCTCCGTTTCTTTCTTCGTTTCTTTCTTCGTTACTCCGATTCTTTCTTCGTTTCTCCGTTGCTTTCTTCGTTTCTCCGTTTCTTTCTTCGTTTCTCCGTTTCTTTCATCGCTTCTTCGTTTCTCCGTTTCTTTCTTCGTTTCTCCGTTTATATCTTCGTTTCTCCATTTATTTCTCCGTTTCTCCGTTTCTTTCTTCGTTTCTCCGTTTCTTTCTTCGTTTTTCCGTTTCTTTCTTCGTTTCTCCGTTTCTTTCTTCGTTTCACCGTTTCTTTCGTCGTTTCTTCGTTTCTCCGTTTCTTTCTTCGTTTCTCCGTTTCTTGATCCGTTTCTCGGTTTATTTCCTCGTTTCTCCATTTATTTCCCCGATTCTCCGTTTCTTTCTTCGTTTCTCCGTTTCTTTCATCGCTTCTTCGTTTCTCCGTTTCTTTCTTCGTTTCTCCGTTTCTTTGTTCGTTTCTCCGTTTCTTTCTTCGTTTCTCCGTTTCTTTGTTCGTTTCTCCGTTTCTTTCTGCGTTTCTTCGTTTCTTTCTTCGTTACGCCGATTCTTTCTTCGTTTCTCCGTTTCGTTCTTCGTTTCTCCGTTTCTTTCTTCGTTTCTCCGTTTCTTTCTTCGTTTCTCCGTTTCTTTCTTCCTTTCTCCGTTTAGTTCTTCGGTTCTCCATTTATTTCTCCGTTTTTCCGTTTCTATCTTCGTTTCTCCGTTTCTATGTTCGTTTCTCCGTTTCTTTGTTCGTTTCTCCGTTTCTTTCTTCGCTTCACCGTTTCTTTGTTCGTTTCTCCGTTTCTTTCTTCGTTTCTCCGTTTCTTTCTTCGCTTCTTTCTTCGTTACTCCGATTCTTTCTTCGTTTCTCCGTTTCTTTCTTCGCCTCTCCGTTTCTTTCTTCGTTGCTCCGTTTCTTTCATCGCTTCTTCGTTTCTCCGTTTCTTTCTTCGTTTCTTTCTTCGTTACTCCGATTCTTTCTTCATTTCTCCGTTTCTTTCTTCGTTTCTCCGTTTCTTTCTTCGTTTCTCCGTTTCTTTGATCGCTTCTTCGTTTCTCCGTTTCTTTCTTCGTTTCTCCGTTTATATCTTCGTTTCTCCATTTACTTCTCCGTTTCATTCCTCTTTTGTCCGTTTCATCCTTCGTTTCTCCGTTTCTTTGTTCGTTTCTCCGTTTCTTTGTTCGTTTCTCCGTTTCTTTCTTCGTTTCTCCGTTTCTTTCTTCGTTTCTATCTTTGTTACTCCGATTCTTTCTTCGTTTCTCCGTTTCTTTCTTCGTTTCTCCGTTTCTTTCTTCGTTTCTCCGTTTCTTTCATCGCTTCTTCGTTTCTCCGTTTCTTTCTTCGTTTCTCCGTTTATATCTTCGCTTCTCCATTTATTTCTCCGTTTCATTCCTCTTTTGTCCGTTTCATCCTTCGTTTCTCCGTTTCTTTCTTCGTTTTTCCGTTTCTTTCTTCGTTTCTCCATTTCTTTGTTCGTTTCACCGTTTCTTTCTCCGTTTCTCGGTTTATTTCTTCGTTTCTCCATTTATTTCTTCGTTTCTCCATGTAATTCTCCGATTCTCCGTTTCTTTCTTCGTATCTTCGTTTCTTTCTTCGTTACTCCGTTTCTTTCTTCGTTTCCCCGTTTCTTTCTTCGTTTCTCCGTTTCTTTGTTCGTTTCACCGTTTCTTTCTCCGTTTCTCGGTTTATTTCTTCGTTTCTCCATTTATTTCTTCGTTTCTCCATTTAATTCTCCGATTCTTCGTTTCTTTCTTCGTATCTTCGTTTCTTTCTTCGTTACTCTGTTTCTTTCTTCGTTACTCAGTTTCTTTCTTCGTATCTCGGTTTCTTTGTTCGTTTCTCCGTTTCTTTCTTCGTTTCTCCGTTTCTTTCTTCGTTTCTCCGTTTCTTTCTTCGTTTCTCCGTTTATTTCTTCGTTTCTCCATTTATTTCTCCGTTTCTCCGTTTCTTTCTTCGTTTCTCCGTTTCTTTCTTCGTTTCTTCGTCTCTTTCTTCGTTACTCCGATTCCTTCTTCGTTTCTCCGTTTCTTTCATCGTTTCTCCGTTTCTTTTTTCGTTTCTCCGTTTCTTTCATCGTATCTTCGTTTCTTTCTTCGTTACTCCGTTTCTTTCTTCGTATCTTCGTTTCTTTCTTCGTTACTCCGTTTCTTTCTTCGTTTCTCCTTTTCTTTCTTCGTTTCTCGGTTTCTTTGTTCGTTTCTCCGTTTCTTTCTTCGTTTCGCCGTTTCTTTCTCCGTTTCTCGTTTTATTTCTTCGTTTCTCCATTTATTTCTCCGATTCTCCGTTTCTTTCTTCGTTTCTCCGTTTCTTTCTTCGTTACTCCGTTTCTTTGTTCGTTTCTCCGTTTCTTTCTTCGTTTCTTCGTCTCTTTCTTCGTTACTCCGATTCCTTCTTCGTTTCTCCGTTTCTTTCATCGTTTCTCCGTTTCTTTCTTCGTTTCTCCGTTTCTTTCATCGTTTCTCCGTTTCTTTCTTCGTTTCTCCGTTTCTTTTTCGTTTCTTCGTTTCTTTCTTCGTTACTCCGATTCTTTCTTCGTTTCTCCGTTTCTTTCTTCGTTTCTCCGTTTCTTTCTTCCTTTGCCCGTTTCTTTCTTCGTTTCCCCGTTTCTTTGTTCGTTTCTCCGTTTCTTTCTTCGTTTCTCCGTTTCTTTATTCGTTTCTCCGTTTCATTGTTCGTTTCTCCGTTTCTTTCTCCGTTTCTTGGTTTATTCCTTCGTTTCTCCATTTATTTCTCCGATTCTCCGTTTCTTTCTTCGTTTCTTTCTTCGTTACTCCGTTCCTTTCCTCGTTTCTCCGTTTCTTTCGTCGTTTCTCCGTTTATTTCTTCGTTTCTACATTTATTTCTCAGTGTCTCCGTTTATTTCTTCGTTTCTCCGTTTCTATGTTCGTTTCTCCGTTTCTTTGTTCGTTTCTCCTTTTCTTTCTTCGTTTCTCTGTTTATTTCTTCGTTTCTCAATTTATTTCTCCGTTTCTCCGTTTCTATCTCCGTTTCTCCGTTTCTTTCTTCGCTTCTCCGTTTCTTTGTTCGCTTCTCGGTTTCTTTCTTCGTTTCTCCGTTTCTTTCTTCGTTTCTCCGTTTCTTTCTTCGTTTCTTCGTTTCTTTCTTCGTTACTCCGATTCTTTCTTCGTTTCTCCGTTTCTTTCTTCATTTCTCCGTTTCTTTCTTCGTTTCTCCGTTTCTTTCTTCGTTTCTCCGTTTCTTTCATCGCTTCTTCGTTTCTCCGTTTCTTTCTTCGTTTCTCCGTTTATATCTTCGTTTCTCCATTTATTTCTCCGTTTCTCCATTTATTTCTCCGATTCACTGTTTCTTTCTTCGTTTCTCAGTTTCTTTCTTCGTTTCTCCGTTTCTTTCTCGTTTCTCCGTTTCTTTCTTCGTTTCTTCGTTTCTTTCTTCGTTACACCGTTTCTTTCTTCGTTTCTCCGTTTCTTTCTTCGTTTCTCCGTTTCTTTCTTCGTTTCTCCGTTTCTTTCTTCGTTTCTCCATTTATTTCTCCGTTTCTCCGTTTCTTTCTTCTTTTCTCCGTTTCTTTCTTCGTTTCTCCATTTCTTTCTTCGTTTCTCGCTTTTTTATTCGTTTCTCCGTTTCATTGTTCGTTTCTCCGTTTCTTTCTCCGTTTCTCGGTTTATTCCTTCGTTTCTCCATTTATTTCTCCGATTCTCCGTTTCTTTCTTCGTTTCTCCGTTTCTTTCTTCATTTCTCCGTTTATTTCTTCGTTTCTCAATTTATTTCTCCGTGTCTCCGTTTCTTTCTTCGTTTCTCCGTTTCTTTGTTCGTTTCTCCGTTTCTTTGTTCGTTTCTCCGTTTCTTTGTTCGTTTCTCCGTTTCTTTCTTCGTTTCTCCGTTTCTTTCATCGTATCTTCGTTTGTTTCTTCGTTACGCCGTTTCTTTCTTCGTTTCTTCGTTTCTCTCTCCGTTTCTCGGTTTATTTCTTCGTTTCTGCATTTATTTCTCCGATTCTCTGTTTTTCTCTTCGTTTCTCAGTTTCTTTCTTCGTTTCTTCGTTTCTTTCTTCGTTTCTCCGTTTCTTTCTTCGTTTCTCCGTTTCTATCTCCGTTTCTCGGTTTATTTCATCGTTTCTCCATTTATTTCTTCGTTTCTCCATTTATTTCTCCGATTCTCCGTTTCTTTCTTCGTTTCTCCGTTTCTTTCTTCGTTTCTCCGTTTCTTTGTTCGTTTCTCCGTTTCTTTCTCCGTTTCTCGGTTTATTCCTTCGTTTCTCCATTTATTTCTCCGATTCTCCGTTTCTTTCTTCGTTTCTCCGTTTCTTTCTTCGTTACGCCGTTTCTTTCTTCGTTTCTCGGTTTCTTTTTTCGTTTCTCCGTTTCTTTTTTCGTTTCTCCGTTTCTTTGTTCGTTTCTCCGTTTCTTTGTTCGTTTCTCCGTTTCTTTCTCCGTTTCTCGGTTTATTCCTTCGTTTCTCCATTTATTTCTCCGATTCTCCGTTTCTTTCTTCGTTTCTCCGTTTCTTTCTTCGTTTCTCCGTTTCTATCTCCGTTTCTCGGTTTATTTCATCGTTTCTCCATTTATTTCTTCGTTTATCCATTTATTTCTCCGATTCTGTTTCTTTCTTCGTTTCTCAGTTTCTTTCTCCGTTTCTCCGTTTCTTTCTTCGTTTGCCCGTTTCTTTCTTCGTTTCTCTGTTTCTTTCTTCGTTTCTTCGTTTCTTTATTCGTTACTCCGTTTCTTTCTTCGTTTCTCCGTTTCTTTCTTCCTTTGTCCGTTTCTTTCTTCGTTTCTCCGTTTCTTTCGTCGTTTCTCCGTTTCTTTGTTCGTTTCTCCGTTTCTTTGTTCGTTTCTCCGTTTCTTTCTTCGTTTCTCCGTTTCTTTATTCGTTTCTCCGTTTCATTGTTCGTTTCTCCGTTTCTTTCTCCGTTTCGCGGTTTATTCCTTCGTTTCTCCATTTATTTCTCCGATTCTCCGTATCTTTCTTCGTTTCTTTCTTCGTTACTCCGTTCCTTTCCTCGTTTCTCCGTTTCTTTCGTCGTTTCTCCGTTTCTTTCTTCGTTTCTCCGTTTATTTCTTCGTTTCTACATTTATTTCTCAGTGTCTCCGTTTATTTCTTCGTTTCTCCATTTATTTCTTCGTTTCTCCATTTATTTCTCCGATTCTCTGTTTCTTTCATCGTTTCTTCGTTCTTTCTTCGTAACTCCGTTTCTTTCTTCGTTTCACCGTTTCTTTCTTCGTTTCTCCGTTTATTTCTTCGTTTCTCGGTTTATTTCTTCGTTTATCCATTTATTTCTCCGATTATGCTTCTTTTTTCGTTTCTCAGTTTCTCCGTTTCTTTCTTCGTTTCTCCGTTTCTTTGTTCGTTTCTCTGTTTCTTTCTTCGTTTCTTTCTTCGTTACTCCGTTTCTTTCTTCGTTTCTCCGTTTCTTTCTTCGTTTCTCCGTTTCTTTCTTTGTTTCTCCGTTTATTTCTTCGTTTCTCCATTTATTTCCCCGTTTCTCCGTTTCTTTCTTCGTTTCTCCGTTTCTTTGTTCGTTTCTCCGTTTCTTTGTTCGTTTCTCCGCTTCTTTCTTCGTTTCTCCGTTTCTGTCTTCGTTTCTTCGTTTCTTTCTTCGTTACTTCGATTCTTTCTTCGTTTCTCCGTTTCTTTCTTCGTTTCTCCGTTTCTTTCTTCGTTTCTCCGTTTATTTCTTCGTTTCTCCATTTATTTCCCCGTTTCTCCGTTTCTTTCTTCGTTTCTCCGTTTCTTTGTTCGTTTCTCCGTTTCTTTGTTCGTTTCTCCGCTGCTTTCTTCGTTTCTCCGTTTCTTTCTTCGTTTCTCCGTTTCTTTCTTCGTTTCTCCGTTTCTTTCTTCGTTTCTCCGTTTATTTCTTCGTTTCTCCATTTATTTCCTCGTTTCTCCGTTTCTATCTTCGTTTCTCCGTTTCTTTGTTCGTTTCTCCGTTTCTTTGTTCGTTTCTCCGTTTCTTTCTTCGTTCCTCCGTTTCTTTGTTCGTTTCTCCGTTTCTTTCTCCGTTTCTCGGTTTATTTCTTCGTTTCTCCATTTATTTCTTCGTTTCTCCATTTATTTCTCCGATTCTTCGTTTCTTTCGTCGTTTCTTCGTTTCTTTCTTCGTTACTCCGTTTCTTTCTTCGTTTCTCCGTTACTTTCTTCGTTTCTCCGTTTCTTTGTTCGTTTCTCCGTTTCTTTGTTCGTTTCTCCGTTTCTTTCTTCGTTTCTCCGTTTCTTTCTCCGTTTCTCGGTTTATTTCTTCGTTTCTGCATTTATCTCTCCGATGCTCCGTTTCTTTCTCCGTTTCTCGGTTTATTTCTTCGTTTCTCCATTTATTTCTTCGTTTCTCCATTTATTTCTCCGATTCTCCGTTTCTTTCGTCGTTTCTTCGTTTCTTTCTTCGTTACTCCGTTTCTTTCTTCGTTACTCCGTTTCTTTCTTCGTTTCTCCGTTACTTTCTTCGTTTCTCCGTTTCTTTGTTCGTTTCTCCGTTTCTTTCTTCGTTTCTCCGTTTCTTTCTTCGTTTCTCCGTTTCTTTCTCCGTTTCTCGGTTTATTTCTTCGTTTCTGCATTTATCTCTCCGATGCTCTGTTTCTTTCTTCGTTTCTCCGTTTCTTTCTTCGTTTCTCCGTTTCTCCGTTTATATCTTCGTTTCTCCATTTATTTCTCTGTTTCTTTCTTCGTTTCTCCGTTTCATCCTTCGTTTCTCCGTTTATTTCTTCGTTTCTCCAGTTATTTCTCCGTTTCTCCGTTTCTTTCTCCGTTTCTTTCTTCGTTTCTCCGTTTCTTAGTTCGCTTCTCCGTTTCTTTCTCCGTTTCTCGATTTATTTCTTCGTTTCTCCATCTATTTCTCCGATTCTCGGTTTCTTTCTTCGTTTCTGCGTTTCATTGTTCGTTTCTCCGTTTCTTTCTTCGTTTCTCCGTTTCTTTGTTCGTTTCTCCGTTTATTTCTTCGTTTCTCCGTTTCTTTCTTCGTTTCTTCGTTTCTTTCTTCATTTCTCCGTTTCTTTCTTCGTTTCTCATTTGCTATCATTCGCTTAAACAAAAAAATTAATCATAATAATTATAGGATATTCATCTGTTATACAAACATCTATTGTAGTTATTTTATTAATAATTAACAAAAATACATTTTTAACATATTTCATTTTATATTCAATAATTTCTTTAATTTTAATTTTTATATTTAAAATAATAAAGATTAACTCTTCTTCCTCATTTAATATGTTAACCTCTAATAAAGGAAAAATTATTTTATACTCAATAATTATTATGTACACAAATTTCCCACCTATAGCACTCTTTATACTGAAATAAATCGTCCTAGAAACGTTAATAAATTCAAGAATAAAATTTACCGTGGAAGGTTTAATTTTACTTTTATTCGTAAGATGAAACATACAAAAGTTTGTACAATAGTATTCATTTATTTTATCGCACGGTTGGGAATATCATACAAATGGAAATACTTACCTCTAATGTCGGTAAATTGTACTTGTCGCGCCATCTATTTGTGGAAATTAGAACAATTCCTCGACAAACTTGAGCGTTTCTCCGCCAGGTGTTTTCACCCCTTAAGTGTAGTTTAACCCTTTCTCCAATAGATGGCAACCCATGCAATTACCACGTTACAGGGATTTGTAATTGCGGGTTCAGAATATATTTGCATACATACAAACTATAATTCCGATATGTGGAGAAATATTCATTTATTTTATCCCACGGCTTCTTCGATCGTATTTGTTCGATCTAACCAAATATTTCAAGGAATTGATGGCTTTTTATACCGAAACATTGTCAAAAATTGTTTAATCTACGATCCAACGACGGTTGTTAACAATTGTGATAAATAAATGTCAAGATATTGCGAAGTCTGCGAAGGCGAACGGTTTCAGTGAATGTTTGTTCATTTCAGCGATTGTTATTAACATTTACGCATGTTCCCTATATTGATCGAACAATGTGCATCTTATTTATGTATTGCGATTAATTAAGAAACTTATCGAAATTGATTTTGATCGAGACTCCATTTTGAAATGTGTTTCGTAAAGTTTTAAAGCACGGAAAGTAACAATTGTTCATTAGATACATTAATTTAACATTTGTTTAATTCTTATAATTTACACAATACGCGTAGAAGTGGTATTTTTTACACAAAAGTGCCAAAATTCAATTAATCGCTTTTTTAGATAAAAAAATCACCGCGATAAATACTAGTGAATCGATAATCGATACGTGTAGCCTTGAGAATGTCAGTTGGATCTCAAGGAAAAATTCCTTCGCGAACAAGGAATATTTCAACGAAATGATATTTTAAGCCATTATTTATACTAGGACATTGTTAATAATTGTCTAATGTATGATCCTACGACGGTTGTTAATAATTATGATAAACCAACATCAAGATATTGCGAAATCTTCGAGGGCGAATGGTTTCGGTGAATGTTTGTTCATTTCAGCGATTGTTATTAATATTTACGCATGTTCCCTATATTGATCGAACAATGTGCATCTTATTTATGCATTACAAATGATTGATTCGCCTCTAGCAATTGATTTTGATCGAACTTCAAAGTAAAGAGATGTTTCTTAAAGATTTAAAACATGGAAAGTAATAATTGTCTATGAGATATATCAATTTAGCATTTGATTAATACATGAAGAATTGAAATTTTTGGTAAAATAAGTGAATAAAAAATAATTATTATAAATAAATAATTAGATTTATTTTCGACTCTGTGTAAATTATTGTATACAGTAAATAGTACAAATAAAATTCTTCTGGAGGCTAAAGAGCTTAAAAAATATATTAAATACGTATTTAGAGTATTAGTGTATAATTTAACTATAGCTCAAATGATTTATAATAGAAATTATAACTATTATAATCATTTAATCGAAACGGGGAAACGGAGAAACGGATAAAACGGAGAAACGGAGAAACGGAGAAACGGAGAAACGGAGAAACGGAGAAACGGAGAAACGGAGAAACGAAGAAACGAAGGAAGAAACGGAGAAACGAAGAAAGAAACGGAGAAATGAAGAAAGAAACGGAGAAACGAAGAAAGAAACGGAGAAACGGAGAAACGGAGAAACGGAGAAACGGAGAAACTGAGAAACGGAGAAACGGAGAAACCGTGAAACGGAGAAACCGAGAAACGGAGAAACGGAGAAACCGAGAAACGGAGAAACTGAGAAACGGAGAAACGGAGAAACCGAGAAACGGAGAAACGGAGAAACCGAGAATCGGAGAAACCGAGAAACGGAGAAACCGAGAAACCGAGAAACCGAGAAACGGAGAAACGGAGAAACGGAGAAACGGAGAAACGGAGAAACGGAGAAACGGAGAAACGGAGAAACGTTTCTTTGTTCGTTTCTCCGTTTCTTTCTTCGTTTCTCCGTTTCTTTGTTCGTTTCTCCGTTTCTTTGTTCGTTTCTCCGTTTCTTTCTTTGTTCCTCCGTTTCTTTCTTCGTTTCTTCGTTTCTTTCTTCGTTTCTCTGTTTCTTTCTTCGTTTCTCCTTTTATATCTTCGTTTCTCCATTTATTTCTCCGTTTCTTTCTTCGTTTCTCCGTTACATTTTCCGTCTCTCGGTTTATTTCTTCGTTTCTCCATTTATTTCTCCGATTCTCCGTTTCTTTCTTCGTTTATCAGTTTCTTTCTTCGTTTCTCCGTTTCTTTCTTCGTTTCTCCGTTTCTTTCTTCGTTTCCCCGGTTCTTTTTTCGTTTCTCCGTTTCTTTCTTCGTTTCTACGTTTCTTTCATCGTTTCTTCGTTTCTCCGTTTCTTTCTTCGTTTCTCCTTTTATATCTTCGTTTCTCCATTTATTTCTCCGTTTCTTTCTTCGTTTCTCCTTTTATATCTTCGTTTCTCCATTTATTTCTCCGTTTATTTCTTCGTTTCTCCGTTTCATTCTTCGTTTCTGCGTTTCTTTGTTCGTTTCTCTGTTTCTTTCTTTGTTTCTCCGTTTCTTTCTCCGTTTCTCGGTTTATTTCTTCGTTTCTCCTTTTATATCTTCGTTTCTCCATTTATTTCTCCGTTTCTTTCTTCGTTTCTCCTTTTATATCTTCGTTTCTCCATTTATTTCTCCGTTTCTTTCTTCGTTTCTCCGTTTCTTTGTTCGTTTCTCCGTTTATTTCTTCGTTTCTCCGTTTCTTTCTTCGTTACTCCGTTTCTTTCTTCGTTTCTCCGTTTATTTCTTCGTTTCTCCATTTATTTCTCCGTTTCTCCGTTTCTTTCTTCGTTTCTCCGTTTCTTTCTTCGTTTCTCCGTTTCTTTCTTCGTTTCTCCGTTTCTTCCTTCGTTTCTTCGTTTCTCCGTTTCTCCGTTTCTCCGTTTCTCCGTTTCTCCGTTTCTCCGTTTCGATTAAATGATTATAATAGTTATAATTTCTATTATAAATAATTTGAGCTATAGTTAAATTATACACTAATACTCTAAATACATATTTATTATATTTTTTAATCTCTTTAGCCTCCAGAAGAATTTTATTTATACTATTTACTGTATATAATAATTTACACAGAATCGGAAATAAATCTAATTATTTATTTATAATAATTATTTTTTATTCACTTGTTTTAAAAATTGGGATGTACTCTTTAAATGTTCGATTCATTTCTTTAATTTATTCATTAAATTGAATTAATCTATTCTTTATAATAACTTTAATAAAATTAATCCCTTTAATTATTATAGAACTCATATTAAAATTTAATAATGAAATTTATTTTATTTGCCTAATTAATGTAATTATTGCCCCTATCATTTCCTTAAATAAAAAATCAATCAAAATAATTATAGGATATTCATCTGTTATACAAACATCTATTATAGTTATTTTATTAATAATTAACAAAAATACATTTTTAACATATTTCATTTTATATTCAATAATTTCTTTAATTTTAATTTTTATATTTAAAATAATAAAGTTAACTCTTCTTCCTTATATAATATATTAACCTCTAATAAAAGAAAAATAATTTTATACTCAATAATTATTATGCACACAAATTTCCCACCTATAGCACTCTTTCTACTGTAATAAATCGTCCTACAAACATTAATAAATTCAAGAATAAAATTTACCGTGGAAGGTTTAATTTTCATTTATTCGAAAGATGAAACATACAAAAGTTTGGACAGGAAACCCTTGAGAATCCCAAAATTTTCGCAGTTCTGATGCTCGAAACAAATAACTAGAACGGCGTAGGGGAAAAGTACGCATACCGTTGTAATCGGGCGAGTTTCTACTTTCAGATGCAACAGAAATTTTGCGGATTGGTCAATCCGTTCGCGAGATATAGCACATTGGAGGTAAGAAACATTTGAGAAACTCAAAACTTTCGCAGTTCTCATGCTCGGAACGAATAACTAGAACGGCCTAGGGGAAAACTACACATACCGTTGTAATCGGGCGAGTTTCTACTTTCAGATGCAACAGAAATTTTGCGGATTGGTCAATCCGTTCGCGAGATATGACAGTTTGGAGGTAAGAAACGCTTGCGAAACACAAAATTTTCGCAGTTCTGATGTTCGAAACGAATAACTAGAACGGCCTAGGGGAAAACTACACATACCGTTGTAATCGGGCGAGTTTCTACTTTCAGATGCAACAGAAATTTTGCGGATTGGTCAATCCGTTCGCGAGATATGGCACTTTGGAGGTAAGAAACGCTTGAGAAACTCAAAATTTTCGCAGTTCTGATGCTCGGAACAAATAACTACAACGGCCTAGGGAAAACTACACATACCTTTGTAATCGGGCGAGTTTCTACTTTCAGATGCAACAGAAATTTTGTGGATTGGTCAATCCGTTCGCGAGATATGACAGTTTGGAGGTAAGATACGCTTGAGAAACTCAAAATTTTCGCAGTTCTGATGCTCGAAACGAATAACTCGAACGGCCTGGGGGAAAAGTACGCATACCGTTGTAATCGGGCGAGTTTCTACTTTCAGATGCAACAGAAATTTTGCGGATTGGTCAATCCGTTCGCGAGATATGACAGTTTGGAGGTAAGAAACGCTTGAGAAACTCAAAATTTTCGCAGTTCTGATGCTCGGAACGAATAACTAGGACGGCCTAGGGGTAAAGTACGCATACCGTTGTAATCGGGCGAGTTTCTAATTTCAGATACAACAGAAATTTTGCGGATTGGTCAATCCGTTCGCGAGGTATGACAGTTTGGAGGTAAGAAACGCTTGAGAAACTCAAAATTTTCGCAGTTCTGATGCTCGAAACGAATAACTAGAACGGCGTAGGGGAAAACTACGCATGCGGTTGTAATCGGGAGAGTTTCTACTTTCTGATGCAACAGAAATTTTGCGGATTGGTCAATCCGTTCGCGAGGTATGACAGTTTGGAAGTAAGATACGCTTGAGAAACTCAAAATTTTCGCAGTTCTGATGCTCGGAACGAATAACTAGAAGGGCCTAGGGGAAAAGTACGCATACCGTTGTAATCGGGCGAGTTTCTACTTTCAGATGCAACAGAAATTTTGAGGATTGGTCAATCCGTTCGCGAGATATGGCACTTTGGAGGTAAGAAACGCTTGAGAAACTCAAAATTTTCGCAGTTCTGATGCTCGGAACAAATAACTAGAACGGCCTAGGGAAAACTACACATACCTTTGTAATCGGGCGAGTTTCTACTTTCAGATGCAACAGAAATTTTGCGGATTGGTCAATCCGTTCGCGAGATATGACAGTTTGGAGGTAAGATACGCTTGAGAAACTCAAAATTTTCGCAGTTCTGATGTTCGGAACGAATAACTAGGACGGCCTAGGGGAAAAGTACGCATACCTTTGTAATCGGCGAGTTTCTACTTTCAGATGCAACAGAAATTTTGCGGATTGGTCAATCCGTTCGCGAGATATGGCAGTTTGGAGGTAAGAAACGCTTGAGAAACTCAAAATTTTCGCAGTTCTGATGCTCGAAACGAATAACTAGAACGGCCTAGGGGAAAACTACACATACCGTTGTAAACGGGCGAGCTTCTACTTTCAGATACAACAGAAATTTTGCGGATTGGTCAATCCGTTCGCGAGATATGGCACTTTGGGGGTAAGAAATGCTTGAGAAACTCAAAATTTTCGCAGTTCTGATGCTCGGAACGAATAACTAGAACGGCCTAGGGAAAAACTACACATACCGTTGTAATCGGGCGAGTTTCTACTTTCTGATGCAACAGAAATTTTGCGGATTGGTCAATCCGTTCGCGAGATATGACAGTTTGGAGGTAAGATACGCTTGAGAAACTCAAAATTTTCGCAGTTCTGATGCTCGGAACGAACAACTAGAACGGCCTAGGGGAAAAGTACGCATACCGTTGTAATCGGGCGAGTTTCTACTTTCAGATACAACAGAAATTTTGCGGATTGGTCAATCCGTTCGCGAGGTATGACAGTTTGGAGGTAAGAAACGCCTGAGAAACTCAAAATTTTCGCAGTTCTGATGCTCGAAACGAATAACTAGAACGGCGTAGGGGAAAACTACGCATGCGGTTGTAATCGGGAGAGTTTCTACTTTCAGATGCAACAGAAATTTTGCGGATTGGTCAATCCGTTCGCGAGATATGGCAGTTTGGAGGTAAGATACGCTTGAGAAACTCAAAATTTTCGCAGTTCTGATGCTCGAAACGAAAAACTAGAACGGCCTAGGGGAAAACTACACATAGCGCGGTAACTGGGCGAGTTTCCACCTTCAGATGCAACAGAAATTTTGCGGATTGGTCAATCCGTTCGCGAGATATGGCACTTTGGGGGTAAGAAATGCTTGAGAAACTCAAAATTTTCGCAGTTCTGATGCTCGGAACGAATAACTAGAACGGCCTAGGGAAAGACTACAC
The DNA here is from genome assembly GCF_051014685.1 of Ptiloglossa arizonensis. Lineage (NCBI taxonomy): Eukaryota > Metazoa > Arthropoda > Insecta > Hymenoptera > Colletidae > Ptiloglossa > Ptiloglossa arizonensis. The sequence goes on along the minus strand of NW_027478454.1, from coordinate 233,730 downwards.
ATACCGTTGTTATCGGGCGAGTTTATACTTTCTGATGCAACAGAAATTTTGCGGATTGGTCAATCCGTTCGCGAGATATGACAGTTTGGAGGTAAGATACGCTTGAGAAACTCAAAATTTTCGCAGTTCTGATGCTCGGAACGAATAACTAGAAGGGCCTAGGGGAAAAGTACGCATACCGTTGTAATCGGGCGAGTTTCTACTTTCAGATGCAACAGAAATTTTGAGGATTGGTCAATCCGTTCGCGAGATATGGCAGTTTGGAGGTAAGAAACGCTTGAGAAACTCAAAATTTTCGCAGTTCTGATGCTCGAAACGAAAAACTAGAACGGCCTAGGGGAAAACTACACATAGCGCGGTAACTGGGCGAGTTTCCACCTTCAGATGCAACAGAAATTTTGCGGATTGGTCAATCCGTTCGCGAGATATGGCACTTTGGGGGTAAGAAATGCTTGAGAAACTCAAAATTTTCGCAATTCTGATGCTCGGAACGAATAACTAGAACGGCCTAGGGAAAAACTACACATACCGTTGTAATCGGGCGAGTTTCTACTTTCTGATGCAACAGAAATTTTGCGGATTGGTCAATCCGTTCGCGTGGTATGACAGTTTGGAGGTAAGAAACGCTTGAGAAACTCAAAATTTTCTCATTTCTGATGCTCGAAACGAATAACTAGAACGGCCTGGGGGAAAAGTACGCATACCGTTGTAATCGGGCGAGTTTCTACTTTCAGATGCAACAGAAATTTTGCGGATTGGTCAATCCGTTCGCGAGATGTGGCAGTTTGGAGGTAAGAATCGCTTGAGAAACTCAAAATGTTCGCAGTTCTGATGCTCGAAACGAATAACTAGAACGGCCTGGGGGAAAAGTACGCATACCGTTGTAATCGGGCGAGTTTCTACTTTCAGATGCAACAGAAATTTTGCGGATTGGTCAATCCGTTCGCGAGATATGGCAGTTTGGAAGTAAGAAATGCTTGAGAAACTCAAAATTTTCGCAGTTCTGATGCTCGGAACGAATAACTAGAACGGCCTAGGGAAAGACTACACATACCGTTGTAATCGGGCGAGTTTATACTTTCTGATGCAACAGAAATTTTGCGGATTGGTCAATCCGTTCGCGAGGTATGATAGTTTGGAGGTAAGAAACGCTTGAGAAACTCAAAATTTTCGCATTTCTGATGCTCGAAACGAATAACTAGAACGGCCTGGGGGAAAAGTACGCATAGCGCGGTAACTGGGCGAGTTTCCACCTTCAGATGCAACAGAAATTTTGCGGATTGATCAATCCGTTCGCGAGATATTGCACTTTGGGGGTAAGAAATGCTTGAGAAACTCAAAATTTTCGCAGTTCTGATGCTCGGAACGAATAACTAGAACGGCCTAGGGAAAAACTACACATACCGTTGTGATCGGGCGAGTTTCTACTTTCTCATGCAACAGAAATTTTGCGGATTGGTTAATCCGTTCGCGAGATATGGCAGTTTGGAGGTAAGAAACGCTTGAGAAACTCAAAATTTTCGCAGTTCTGATGCTCGAAACGAAAAACTAGAACGGCCTAGGGGAAAACTACACATAGCGCGGTAACTGGGCGAGTTTCCACCTTCAGATGCAACAGAAATTTTGCGGATTGGTCAATCCGTTCGCGAGATATGGCTCTTTGGGGGTAAGAAATGCTTGAGAAACTCAAAATTTTCGCAGTTCTGATGCTCGGAACGAATAACTGGAACGGCCTAGGGAAAGACTACACATACCGTTGTAATCGGGCGAGTTTATGCTTTCTGATGCAACAGAAATTTTGCGGATTGGTCAATCCGTTCGCGAGATATGGCAGTTTGGAAGTAAGAAACGCTTGAGAAACTCAAAATTTTCGCAGTGCTGATGCTCGAAACGAATAACTAGAACGGCCTAGGGGAAAACTACCCATACCGTTGTAATCGGGCGAGCTTCTACTTTCAGATGCAACAGAAATTTTGCGGATTGGTCAATCCGTTCGCGAGATATGGCCGTTTGGAGGTAAGAAACGCTTGAGAAACTCAAAATTTTCGCAGTTCTGATGCTCGAAACGAAAAACTAGAACGGCCTAGGGGAAAAGTACGCAAACGGTTGTAATCGGGGAGTTTCTACTTTCAGATGCAACAGAAATTTTGCGGATTGGGCAATCCGTTCGCGAGATATGGCAGTTTGGAGGTAAGAAACGCTTGAGAAACTCAAAATTTTCGCAGTTCTGATGCTCGAAACGAATAACTAGAACGGCCAAGGGGAGAACTAGACATACCGTTGTAATCGGGTGAGTTTCTACTTTCAGATGCAACAGAAATTTTGCGGATTGGTCTATCCGTTCGCGAGATATGGCCGTTTGGAGGTACGAAACGCTTGAGAAACTCAAAATGTCCGCAGTTCTGATGCTCGAAACGAAAAACTAGAACGGCCTTGGGGAAAACTACACATAGCGCGGTAACTGGGCGAGTTTCCACCTTCAGATGCAACAGAAATTTTGCGGATTGGTCAATCCGTTCGCGAGATATGGCACTTTGGGGGTAAGAAATGCTTGAGAAACTCAAAATTTTCGCAGTTCTGATGCTCGAAACGAATAACTAGAACGGCCTGGGGGAAAAGTACGCATACCGTTGTAATCGGGCGAGTTTCTACTTTCAGATGCAACAGAAATTTTGCGGATTGGTCAATCCGTTCGCGAGATATGGCAGTTTGGAAGTAAGAAACGCTTGAGAAACTCAAAATTTTCGCAGTTCTGATGCTCGAAACGAATAACTAGAACGGCCTAGGGGAAAACTACACATACCGTTGTAATCGGGCGAGCTTCTACTTTCAGATGCAACAGAAATTTTGCGGATTGGTCAATCCGTTCGCGAGATATGGCCGTTTGGAGGTAAGAAACGCTTGAGAAACACAAAATTTTCGCAGTTCTGATGCTCGAAACGAAAAACTAGAACGGCCTAGGGGAAAAGTACGCAAACGGTTGTAATCGGGGAGTTTCTACTTTCAGATGCAACAGAAATTTTGCGGATTGGGCAATCCGTTCGCGAGATATGGCAGTTTGGAGGTAAGAAACGCTTGAGAAACTAAAAATTTTCGCAGTTCTGATGCTCGAAACGAATAACTAGAACGGCCTAGGGGAAAACTACACATACCGTTGTAATCGGGCGAGTTTCTACTTTCAGATGCAACAGAAATTTTGCGGATTGGTCTATCCGTTCGCGAGATATGGCCGTTTGGAGGTAAGAAACGCTTGAGAAACTCAAAATGTTCGCAGTTCTGATGCTCGAAACGAAAAACTAGAACGGCCTAGGGGAAAACTACACATAGCGCGGTAACTGGGCGAGTTTCCACCTTCAGATGCAACAGAAATTTTGCGGATTGGTCAATCCGTTCGCGAGATATGGCACTTTGGGGGTAAGAAATGCTTGAGAAACTCAAAATTTTCGCAGTTCTGATGCTCGAAACGAATAACTAGAACGGCCTGGGGGAAAAGTACGCATACCGTTGTAATCGGGCGAGTTTCTACTTTCAGATGCAACAGAAATTTTGCGGATTGGTCAATCCGTTCGCGAGATATGGCAGTTTGGAAGTAAGAAACGCTTGAGAAACTCAAAATTTTCGCAGTTCTGATGCTCGAAACGAATAACTAGAACGGCCTAGGGGAAAACTACACATACCGTTGTAATCGGGCGAGCTTCTACTTTCAGATGCAACAGAAATTTTGCGGATTGGTCAATCCGTTCGCGAGATATGGCCGTTTGGAGGTAAGAAACGCTTGAGAAACACAAAATTTTCGCAGTTCTGATGCTCGAAACGAAAAACTAGAACGGCCTAGGGGAAAAGTACGCAAACGGTTGTAATCGGGGAGTTTCTACTTTCAGATGCAACAGAAATTTTGCGGATTGGGCAATCCGTTCGCGAGATATGGCAGTTTGGAGGTAAGAAACGCTTGAGAAACTAAAAATTTTCGCAGTTCTGATGCTCGAAACGAATAACTAGAACGGCCTAGGGGAAAACTACACATACCGTTGTAATCGGGCGAGTTTCTACTTTCAGGTGCAACAGAAATTTTGCGGATTGGTCAATCCGTTCGCGAGATATGACAGTTTGGAGGTAAGAAACGCTTGAGAAACTCAAAATTTTCGCAGTTCTGATGCTCGGAACGAATAACTAGAACGGCCTAGGGGAAAAGTACGCATACCGTTGTAATCGGGCGAGTTTCTACTTTCAGATGCAACAGAAATTTTGCGGATTGGTCTATCCGTTCGCGAGATATGGCCGTTTGGAGGTAAGAAACGCTTGAGAAACTCAAAATGTTCGCAGTTCTGATGCTCGAAACGAATAACTAGAACGGCGTAGGGGAATACTACGCATGCGGTTGTAATCGGGCGAGTTTCTACTTTCAGATGCAACAGAAATTTTGCGGATTGGTCAATCCGTTCGCGAGGTATGACAGTTTGGAGGTAAGAAACGCTTGAGAAACTCAAAATTTTCGCAGTTCTGATGCTCGGAACGAATAACTAGAACGGCCTAGGGGAAAAGTACGCATACCGTTGTAATCGGGCGAGTTTCTACTTTCAGATGCAACAGAAATTTTGCGGATTGGTCAATCCGTTCGCGAGATATGGCCGTTTGGATGTAAGAAACGCTTGAGAAACTCAAAATTTTCGCAGTTCTGATGCTCGAAACGAAAAACTAGAACGGCCTAGGGGAAAAGTACGCAAACGGTTGTAATCGGGGAGTTTCTACTTTCAGATGCAACAGAAATTTTGGGGATTGGGCAATCCGTTCGCGAGATGTGGCAGTTTGGAGGTAAGAAACGCTTGAGAAACTCAAAATTTTCGCAGTTCTGATGCTCGAAACGAATAACTAGAACGGCCAAGGGGAGAACTAGACATACCGTTGTAATCGGGCGAGTTTCTACTTTCAGATGCAACAGAAATTTTGCGGATTGGTCTATCCGTTCGCGAGATATGGCCGTTTGGAGGTAAGAAACGCTTGAGAAACTCAAAATGTTCGCAGTTCTGATGCTCGAAACGAAAAACTAGAACGGCCTAGGGGAAAACTACACATAGCGCGGTAACTGGGCGAGTTTCCACCTTCAGATGCAACAGAAATTTTGCGGATTGGTCAATCCGTTCGCGAGATATGGCACTTTGGGGGTAAGAAATGCTTGAGAAACTCAAAATTTTCGCAGTTCTGATGCTCGGAACGAATAACTAGAACGGCCTAGGGAAAAACTACACATACCGTTGTAATCGGGCGAGTTTCTACTTTCTGATGCAACAGAAATTTTGCGGATTGGTCAATCCGTTCGCGAGATATGACAGTTTGGAGGTAAGATACGCTTGAGAAACTCAAAATTTCGCAGTTCTGATGCTCGGAACGAATAACTAGAACGGCCTAAGGGAAAAGTACGCATACCGTTGTAATCGGGCGAGATTCTACTTTCAGATGCAACAGAAATTTTGCGGATTGGTCAATCCGTTCGCGAGATATGGCAGTTTGGAGGTAAGGAACGCTTGTGAAACTCAAAATTTTCGGAGTTCTGATGCTCGAAACGAATAACTAGAACGGCCTAGGGGAAAACTACACATACCGTTGTAATCGGGCGAGCTTCTACTTTCAGATGCAATAGAAATTTTGCGGATTGGTCAATCCGTTCGCGAGATATGACAGTTTGGAGGTAAGAAACGCTTGATAAACTCAAAATTTTCGCAGTTCTGATGCTCGAAACGTATAACTAGAACGGCCTGGGGGAAAAGTACGCATACCGTTGTAATCGGGCGGGTTTCTACTTTCAGATGCAACAGAAATTATTCGGATTCGTCAATCCGTACGCGAGATGTGGCAGTTTGGAGGTAAGAAACGGTTGAGAAACTCAAAATTTTCGCAGTTCTGATGCTCGAAACGAATAACTAGAACGGCGTAGGGGAATACTACGCATGCGGTTGTAATCGGGCGAGTTTCTACTTTCAGATGCAACAGAAATTTTGCGGATTGGTCAATCCGTTCGCGAGGTATGACAGTTTGGAGGTAAGAAACGCTTGAGAAACTCAAAATTTTCGCATTTCTGATGCTCGAAACGAATAACTAGAACGGCCTGGGGGAAAAGTACGCATACCGTTGTAATCGGGCGAGATTCTACTTTCAGGTGCAAAAGAAATTTTGCGGATTGGTCAATCCGTTCGCGAGATATGACAGTTTGGAGGTAAGAAACGCTTGAGAAACTCAAAATTTTCGCAGTTCTGATGCTCGGAACGAATAACTAGAACGGCCTAGGGGAAAAGTACGCATACCGTTGTAATCGGGCGAGTTTCTACTTTCAGATGCAACAGAAATTTTGCGGATTGGTCTATCCGTTCGCGAGATATGGCCGTTTGGAGGTAAGAAACGCTTGAGAAACTCAAAATGTTCGCAGTTCTGATGCTCGAAACGAATAACTAGAACGGCGTAGGGGAATACTACGCATGCGGTTGTAATCGGGCGAGTTTCTACTTTCAGATGCAACAGAAATTTTGCGGATTGGTCAATCCGTTCGCGAGGTATGACAGTTTGGAGGTAAGAAACGCTTGAGAAACTCAAAATTTTCGCAGTTCTGATGCTCGGAACGAATAACTAGAACGGCCTAGGGGAAAAGTACGCATACCGTTGTAATCGGGCGAGTTTCTACTTTCAGATGCAACAGAAATTTTGCGGATTGGTTAATCCGTTCGCGAGGTATGACAGTTTGGAGGTAAGAAACGCTTGTGAAACTCAAAATTTTCGGAGTTCTGATGCTCGAAACGAATAACTAGAACGGCCTAGGGGAAAACTACACATACCGTTGTAATCGGGCGAGCTTCTACTTTCAGATGCAATAGAAATTTTGCGGATTGGTCAATCCGTTCGCGAGATATGACAGTTTGGAGGTAAGAAACGCTTGATAAACTCAAAATTTTCGCAGTTCTGATGCTCGAAACGTATAACTAGAACGGCCTGGGGGAAAAGTACGCATACCGTTGTAATCGGGCGGGTTTCTACTTTCAGATGCAACAGAAATTATTCGGATTCGTCAATCCGTACGCGAGATGTGGCAGTTTGGAGGTAAGAAACGGTTGAGAAACTCAAAATTTTCGCAGTTCTGATGCTCGAAACGAATAACTAGAACGGCGTAGGGGAATACTACGCATGCGGTTGTAATCGGGCGAGTTTCTACTTTCAGATGCAACAGAAATTTTGCGGATTGGTCAATCCGTTCGCGAGGTATGACAGTTTGGAGGTAAGAAACGCTTGAGAAACTCAAAATTTTCGCATTTCTGATGCTCGAAACGAATAACTAGAACGGCCTGGGGGAAAAGTACGCATACCGTTGTAATCGGGCGAGATTCTACTTTCAGGTGCAAAAGAAATTTTGCGGATTGGTCAATCCGTTCGCGAGATATGACAGTTTGGAGGTAAGAAACGCTTGAGAAACTCAAAATTTTCGCAGTTCTGATGCTCGGAACGAATAACTAGAACGGCCTAGGGGAAAAGTACGCATACCGTTGTAATCGGGCGAGTTTCTACTTTCAGATGCAACAGAAATTTTGCGGATTGGTCTATCCGTTCGCGAGATATGGCCGTTTGGAGGTAAGAAACGCTTGAGAAACTCAAAATGTTCGCAGTTCTGATGCTCGAAACGAATAACTAGAACGGCGTAGGGGAATACTACGCATGCGGTTGTAATCGGGCGAGTTTCTACTTTCAGATGCAACAGAAATTTTGCGGATTGGTCAATCCGTTCGCGAGGTATGACAGTTTGGAGGTAAGAAACGCTTGAGAAACTCAAAATTTTCGCAGTTCTGATGCTCGGAACGAATAACTAGAACGGCCTAGGGGAAAAGTACGCATACCGTTGTAATCGGGCGAGTTTCTACTTTCAGATGCAACAGAAATTTTGCGGATTGGTTAATCCGTTCGCGAGGTATGACAGTTTGGAGGTAAGAAACGCTTGAGAAACTCAAAATTTTCGCAGTTCTGATGCTCGAAACGTATAACTAGAACGGCCTGGGGGAAAAGTACGCATACCGTTGTAATCGGGCGGGTTTCTACTTTCAGATGCAACAGAAATTTTGCGGATTGGTCAATCCGTTCGCGACATATAACAGCTTGGAGGTAAGAAACGCTTGAGAAACTCAAAATTTTCTCAGTTCTGATGCTCGGAACGAATAACTAGAACGGCCTGGGGGAAAAGTACACATACCGTTGTAATCGCGCGAGTTTCTACTTTCAGATGCAACAGAAATTATTCGGATTCGTCAATCCGTACGCGAGATGTGGCAGTTTGGAGGTAAGAAACGGTTGAGAAACTCAAAATTTTCGCAGTTCTGATGCTCGAAACGAATAACTAGAACGGCGTAGGGGAATACTACGCATGCGGTTGTAATCGGGCGAGTTTCTACTTTCAGATGCAACAGAAATTTTGCGGATTGGTCAATCCGTTCGCGAGGTATGACAGTTTGGAGGTAAGAAACGCTTGAGAAACTCAAAATTTTCGCATTTCTGATGCTCGAAACGAATAACTAGAACGGCCTGGGGGAAAAGTACGCATACCGTTGTAATCGGGCGAGATTCTACTTTCAGGTGCAACAGAAATTTTGCGGATTGGTCAATCCGTTCGCGAGATATGACAGTTTGGAGGTAAGAAACGCTTGAGAAACTCAAAATTTTCGCAGTTCTGATGCTCGGAACGAATAACTAGAACGGCCTAGGGGAAAAGTACGCATACCGTTGTAATCGGGCGAGTTTCTACTTTCAGATGCAACAGAAATTTTGCGGATTGGTCTATCCGTTCGCGAGATATGGCCGTTTGGAGGTAAGAAACGCTTGAGAAACTCAAAATGTTCGCAGTTCTGATGCTCGAAACGAATAACTAGAACGGCGTAGGGGAATACTACGCATGCGGTTGTAATCGGGCGAGTTTCTACTTTCAGATGCAACAGAAATTTTGCGGATTGGTCAATCCGTTCGCGAGGTATGACAGTTTGGAGGTAAGAAACGCTTGAGAAACTCAAAATTTTCGCAGTTCTGATGCTCGGAACGAATAACTAGAACGGCCTAGGGGAAAAGTACGCATACCGTTGTAATCGGGCGAGTTTCTACTTTCAGATGCAACAGAAATTTTGCGGATTGGTTAATCCGTTCGCGAGGTATGACAGTTTGGAGGTAAGAAACGCTTGAGAAACTCAAAATTTTCGCAGTTCTGATGCTCGAAACGTATAACTAGAACGGCCTGGGGGAAAAGTACGCATACCGTTGTAATCGGGCGGGTTTCTACTTTCAGATGCAACAGAAATTTTGCGGATTGGTCAATCCGTTCGCGACATATAACAGTTTGGAGGTAAGAAACGCTTGAGAAACTCAAAATTTTCTCAGTTCTGATGCTCGGAACGAATAACTAGAACGGCCTGGGGGAAAAGTACACATACCGTTGTAATCGCGCGAGTTTCTACTTTCAGATGCAACAGAAATTATTCGGATTCGTCAATCCGTTCGCGACATATAACAGTTTGGAGGTAAGAAACGCTTGAGAAACTCAAAATTTTCGCAGTTCTGATGCTCGGAACGAATAACTAGAACGGCCTAGGGAAAAACTACACATACCGTTGTAATCGGGCGAGTTTCTACTTTCTGATGCAACAGAAATTTTGCGGATTGGTCAATCCGTTCGCGAGATATGACAGTTTGGAGGTAAGATACGCTTGAGAAACTCAAAATTTCGCAGTTCTGATGCTCGGAACGAATAACTAGAACGGCCTAGGGGAAAAGTACGCATACCGTTGTAATCGGGCGAGATTCTACTTTCAGATGCAACAGAAATTTTGCGGATTGGTCAATCCGTTCGCGAGATATGGCAGTTTGGAGGTAAGGAACGCTTGTGAAACTCAAAATTTTCGGAGTTCTGATGCTCGAAACGAATAACTAGAACGGCCTAGGGGAAAACTACACATACCGTTGTAATCGGGCGAGCTTCTACTTTCAGATGCAATAGAAATTTTGCGGATTGGTCAATCCGTTCGCGAGATATGACAGTTTGGAGGTAAGAAACGCTTGATAAACTCAAAATTTTCGCAGTTCTGATGCTCGAAACGTATAACTAGAACGGCCTGGGGGAAAAGTACGCATACCGTTGTAATCGGGCGGGTTTCTACTTTCAGATGCAACAGAAATTTTGCGGATTGGTCAATCCGTTCGCGACATATAACAGTTTGGAGGTAAGAAACGCTTGAGAAACCCAAAATTTTCTCAGTTCTGATGCTCGGAACGAATAACTAGAACGGCCTGGGGGAAAAGTACACATACCGTTGTAATCGCGCGAGTTTCTACTTTCAGATGCAACAGAAATTATTCGGATTCGTCAATCCGTACGCGAGATATGGCAGTTTGGAGGTAAGAAACGGTTGAGAAACTCAAAATTTTCGCAGTTCTGATGCTCGAAACGAATAACTAGAACGGCGTAGGGGAATACTACGCATGCGGTTGTAATCGGGCGAGTTTCTACTTTCAGATGCAACAGAAATTTTGCGGATTGGTCAATCCGTTCGCGAGGTATGACAGTTTGGAGGTAAGAAACGCTTGAGAAACTCAAAATTTTCGCATTTCTGATGCTCGAAACGAATAACTAGAACGGCCTGGGGGAAAAGTACGCATACCGTTGTAATCGGGCGAGTTTCTGCTTTCAGGTGCAACAGAAATTTTGCGGATTGGTCAATCCGTTCGCGAGATATGACAGTTTGGAGGTAAGAAACGCTTGAGAAACTCAAAATTTTCGCAGTTCTGATGCTCAGAACGAATAACTAGAACGGCCTAGGGGAAAAGTACGCATTCCGTTGTAATCGGGCGAGTTTCTACTTTCAGATGCAACAGAAATTTTGCGGATTGGTCTATCCGTTCGCGAGATATGGCCGTTTGGAGGTAAGAAACGCTTGAGAAACTCAAAATGTTCGCAGTTCTGATGCTCGAAACGAATAACTAGAACGGCGTACGGGAATACTACGCATGCGGTTGTAATCGGGCGAGTTTCTACTTTCAGATGCAACAGAAATTTTGCGGATTGGTCAATCCGTTCGCGAGGTATGACAGTTTGGAGGTAAGAAACGCTTGAGAAACTCAAAATTTTCGCAGTTCTGATGCTCGGAACGAATAACTAGAACGGCCTAGGGGAAAAGTACGCATACCGTTGTAATCGGGCGAGTTTCTACTTTCAGATGCAACAGAAATTTTGCGGATTGGTCAATCCGTTCGCGAGGTATGACAGTTTGGAGGTAAGAAACGCTTGAGAAACTCAAAATTTTCGCAGTTCTGATGCTCGAAACGTATAACTAGAACGGCCTGGGGGAAAAGTACGCATACCGTTGTAATCGGGCGGGTTTCTACTTTCAGATGCAACAGAAATTTTGCGGATTGGTCAATCCGTTCGCGACATATAACAGTTTGGAGGTAAGAAACGCTTGAGAAACTCAAAATTTTCTCAGTTCTGATGCTCGGAACGAATAACTAGAACGGCCTGGGGGAAAAGTACACATACCGTTGTAATCGCGCGAGTTTCTACTTTCAGATGCAACAGAAATTATTCGGATTCGTCAATCCGTACGCGAGATATGGCAGTTTGGAGGTAAGAAACGGTTGAGAAACTCAAAATTTTCGCAGTTCTGATGCTCGAAACGAATAACTAGAACGGCCTAGGGGAAAACTACACATACCGTTGTAATCGGGCGAGCTTCTACTTTCAGATGCAACAGAAATTTTGCGGATTGGTCAATCCGTTCGCGAGATATGGCCGTTTGGATGTAAGAAACGCTTGAGAAACTCAAAATTTTCGCAGTTCTGATGCTCGAAACGAAAAACTAGAACGGCCTAGGGGAAAAGTACGCAAACGGTTGTAATCGGGGAGTTTCTACTTTTAGATGCAACAGAAATTTTGCGGATTGGGCAATCCGTTCGCGAGATATGGCAGTTTGGAGGTAAGAAACGCTTGAGAAACTCAAAATTTTCGCAGTTCTGATGCTCGAAACGAATAACTAGAACGGCCAAGGGGAGAACTAGACATACCGTTGTAATCGGGCGAGTTTCTACTTTCAGATGCAACAGAAATTTTGCGGAATGGTCTATCCGTTCGCGAGATATGGCAGTTTGGAGGTAAGAAACGCTTGAGAAACTAAAAATTTTCGCAGTTCTGATGCTCGAAACGAATAACTAGAACGGCCTAGGGGAAAACTACACATAGCGCGGTAACTGGGCGAGTTTCCACCTTCAGATGCAACAGAAATTTTGCGGATTGGTCAATCCGTTCGCGAGATATGGCACTTTGGGGGTAAGAAATGCTTGAGAAACTCAAAATTTTCGGAGTTCTGATGCTCGAAACGAATAACTAGAACGGCCTAGGGGAAAACTACACATACCGTTGTAATCGGGCGAGCTTCTACTTTCAGATGCAATAGAAATTTTGCGGATTGGTCAATCCGTTCGCGACATATAACAGTTTGGAGGTAAGATACGCTTGAGAAACTCAAAATTTCGCAGTTCTGATGCTCGGAACGAATAACTAGAACGGCCTAGGGGAAAAGTACGCATACCGTTGTAATCGGGCGAGATTCTACTTTCAGATGCAACAGAAATTTTGCGGATTGGTCAATCCGTTCGCGAGATATGGCAGTTTGGAGGTAAGGAACGCTAGTGAAACTCAAAATTTTCGGAGTTCTGATGCTCGAAACGAATAACTAGAACGGCCTAGGGGAAAACTACACATACCGTTGTAATCGGGCGAGCTTCTACTTTCAGATGCAATAGAAATTTTGCGGATTGGTCAATCCGTTCGCGAGATATGACAGTTTGGAGGTAAGAAACGCTTGATAAACTCAAAATTTTCGCAGTTCTGATGCTCGAAACGTATAACTAGAACGGCCTGGGGGAAAAGTACGCATACCGTTGTAATCGGGCGGGTTTCTACTTTCAGATGCAACAGAAATTTTGCGGATTGGTCAATCCGTTCGCGACATATAACAGTTTGGAGGTAAGAAACGCTTGAGAAACTCAAAATTTTCTCAGTTCTGATGCTCGGAACGAATAACTAGAACGGCCTGGGGGAAAAGTACACATACCGTTGTAATCGCGCGAGTTTCTACTTTCAGATGCAACAGAAATTATTCGGATTCGTCAATCCGTACGCGAGATATGGCAGTTTGGAGGTAAGAAACGGTTGAGAAACTCAAAATTTTCGCAGTTCTGATGCTCGAAACGAATAACTAGAACGGCGTAGGGGAATACTACGCATGCGGTTGTAATCGGGCGAGTTTCTACTTTCAGATGCAACAGAAATTTTGCGGATTGGTCAATCCGTTCGCGAGATATGGCCGTTTGGAGGTAAGAAACGCTTGAGAAACTCAAAATGTTCGCAGTTCTGATGCTCGAAACGAATAACTACAACGGCGTAGGGGAATACTACGCATGCGGTTGTAATCGGGCGAGTTTCTACTTTCAGATGCAACAGAAATTTTGCGGATTGGGCAATCCGTTCGCGAGGTATGACAGTTTGGAGGTAAGAAACGCTTGAGAAACTCAAAATTTTCGCATTTCTGATGCTCGAAACGAATAACTAGAACGGCCTGGGGGAAAAGTACGCATACCGTTGTAATCGGGCGAGTTTCTACTTTCAGGTGCAACAGAAATTTTGCGGATTGGTCAATCCGTTCGCGAGATATGACAGTTTGGAGGTAAGAAACGCTTGAGAAACTCAAAATTTTCGCAGTTCTGATGCTCGGAACGAATAACTAGAACGGCCTAGGGGAAAAGTACGCATACCGTTGTAATCGGGCGAGTTTCTACTTTCAGATGCAACAGAAATTTTGCGGATTGGTCAATCCGTTCGCGAGGTATGGCCGTTTGGAGGTAAGAAACGCTTGAGAAACTCAAAATTTTCGCAGTTCTGATGCTCGGAACGAATAACTAGAACGGCCTAGGGGAGAAGTACGCATACCGTTGTAATCGGGCGAGTTTCTACTTTCAGATGCAACAGAAATTTTGCGGATTGGTCAATCCGTTCGCGAGGTATGACAGTTTGGAGGTAAGAAACGCTTGAGAAACTCAAAATTTTCGCAGTTCTGATGCTCGGAACGAATAACTAGAACGGCCTAGGGGAGAAGTACGCATACCGTTGTAATCGGGCGAGTTTCTACTTTCAGATGCAACAGAAATTTTGCGGATTGGTCCATCCGTTCGCGAGGTATGACAGTTTGGAGGTAAGAAACGCTTGAGAAACTCAAAATTTTCGCAGTTCTGATGCTCGGAACGAATAACTAGAACGGGCTAGGGGAAAACTACACATACCGTTGTAATCGGGCGAGCTTCTACTATCAGATGCAACAGAAATTTTGCGGATTGGTCAATCCGTTCGCGAGATATGGCCGTTTGGATGTAAGAAACGCTTAAGAAACTCAAAATTTTCGCAGTTCTGATGCTTGAAACGAAAAACTAGAACGGCCTAGGGGAAAAGTACGCATACCTTTCTAATCGGGCGAGTTTCTACTTTCAGATGCAACAGAAATTTTGCGGATTGGTCAATCCGTTCGCGAGATATGGCATTTTGGATGTAAGAAACCCTTGAGAAACTCAAAATTTTCGCAGTTCTGATGCTCGAAACGAATAACTAGAACGGCGTAGGTGAAAACTACGCATGCGGTTGTAATCGGGAGAGTTTCTACTTTCAGATGCAACAGAAATTTTGCGGATTGGTCAATCCGTTCGCGAGGTATGATAGTTTGGAGGTAAGAAACGCTTGAGAAACTCAAAATTTTCGCATTTCTGATGCTCGAAACGAATAACTAGAACGGCCTGGGGGAAAAGTACGCATACCGTTGTAATCGGGCGAGTTTCTACTTTCAGATGCAACAGAAATTTTGCGGATTGGTCAATCCGTTCGCGAGATGTGGCAGTTTGGAGGTAAGAAACGCTTGAGAAACTCAAAATTTTCGCAGTTCTGATGCTCGAAACGAATAACTAGAACGGCCTGGGAGAAAAGTACGCATACCGTTGTAATCGGGCGAGTTTCTACTTTCAGATGCAACAGAAATTTTGCGGATTGGTCAATCCGTTCGCGAGATATGGCAGTTTGGAGGTAAGAAACGCTTGAGAAACTCAAAATTTTCGCAGTTCTGATGCTCGAAACGAATAACTAGAACGGCCTAGGGGAAAACTACACATACCGTTGTAATCGGGCGAGCTTCTACTTTCAGATGCAACAGAAATTTTGCGGATTGGTCAATCCGTTCGCGAGATATGGCCGTTTGGATGTAAGAAACGCTTGAGAAACTCAAAATTTTCGCAGTTCTGATGCTCGAAACGAAAAACTAGAACGGCCTAGGGGAAAAGTACGCAAACGGTTGTAATCGGGGAGTTTCTACTTTCAGATGCAACAGAAATTTTGCGGATTGGTCAATCCGTTCGCGACATATAACAGTTTGGAGGTAAGAAACGCTTGAGAAACTCAAAATTTTCTCAGTTCTGATGCTCGGAACGAATAACTAGAACGGCCTGGGGGAAAAGTACACATACCGTTGTAATCGCGCGAGTTTCTACTTTCAGATGCAACAGAAATTATTCGGATTCGTCAATCCGTACGCGAGATATGGCAGTTTGGAGGTAAGAAACGGTTGAGAAACTCAAAATTTTCGCAGTTCTGATGCTCGAAACGAATAACTAGAACGGCGTAGGGGAATACTACGCATGCGGTTGTAATCGGGCGAGTTTCTACTTTCAGATGCAACAGAAATTTTGCGGATTGGTCAATCCGTTCGCGAGGTATGACAGTTTGGAGGTAAGAAACGCTTGAGAAACTCAAAATTTTCGCATTTCTGATGCTCGAAACGAATAACTAGAACGGCCTGGGGGAAAAGTACGCATACTGTTGTAATCGGGCGAGTTTCTACTTTCAGGTGCAACAGAAATTTTGCGGATTGGTCAATCCGTTCGCGAGATATGACAGTTTGGAAGTAAGAAACGCTTGAGAAACTCAAAATTTTCGCAGTTCTGATGCTCGGAACGAATAAGTAGAACGGCCTAGGGGAAAACTACACATACCGTTGTAATCGGGCGAGCTTGTACTTTCAGATGCAACAGAAATTTTGCGGATTGGTCAATCCGTTCGCGAGATATGGCCGTTTGGAGGTAAGAAACGCTTGAGAAACTCAAAATTTTCGCAGTTCTGATGCTCGGAACGAATAACTAGAACGGCCTAGGGGAGAAGTACGCATACCGTTGTAATCGGGCGAGTTTCTACTTTCAGATGCAACAGAAATTTTGCGGATTGGTCAATCCGTTCGCGAGGTATGACAGTTTGGAGGTAAGAAACGCTTGAGAAACGCAAAATTTTCGCAGTTCTGATGCTCGGAACGAATAACTAGAACGGCCTAGGGGAAAACTACACATACCGTTGTAATCGGGCGAGCTTCTACTATCAGATGCAACAGAAATTTTGCGGATTGGTCAATCCGTTCGCGAGATATGGCCGTTTGGATGTAAGAAACGCTAAAGAAACTCAAAATTTTCGCAGTTCTGATTCTTGAAACGAAAAACTAGAACGGCCTAGGGGAAAAGTACGCATACCTTTCTAATCGGGCGAGTTTCTACTTTCAGATGCAACAGAAATTTTGCGGATTGGTCAATCCGTTCGCGAGATATGGCATTTTGGATGTAAGAAACCCTTGAGAAACTCAAAATTTTCGCAGTTCTGATGCTCGAAACGAATAACTAGAACGGCGTAGGGGAAAACTACGCATGCGGTTGTAATCGGGAGAGTTTCTACTTTCAGATGCAACAGAAATTTTGCGGATTGGTCAATCCGTTCGCGAGGTATGATAGTTTGGAGGTAAGAAACGCTTGAGAAACTCAAAATTTTCGCATTTCTGATGCTCGAAACGAATAACTAGAACGGCCTGGGGGAAAAGTACGCATACCGTTGTAATCGGGCGAGTTTCTACTTTCAGATGCAACAGAAATTTTGCGGATTGGTCAATCCGTTCGCGAGATATGGCAGTTTGGAAGTAAGAAACGCTTGAGAAACTCAAAATTTTCGCAGTTCTGATGCTCGAAACGAATAACTAGAACGGCCTAGGGGAAAACTACACATACCGTTGTAATCGGGCGAGCTTCTACTTTCAGATGCAACAGAAATTTTGCGGATTGGTCAATCCGTTCGCGAGATATGGCCGTTTGGATGTAAGAAACGCTTGAGAAACTCAAAATTTTCGCAGTTCTGATGCTCGAAACGAAAAACTAGAACGGCCTAGGGGAAAAGTACGCAAACGGTTGTAATCGGGGAGTTTCTACTTTCAGATGCAACAGAAATTTTGCGGATTGGTCAATCCGTTCGCGACATATAACAGTTTGGAGGTAAGAAACGCTTGAGAAACTCAAAATTTTCTCAGTTCTGATGCTCGGAACGAATAACTAGAACGGCCTGGGGGAAAAGTACACATACCGTTGTAATCGCGCGAGTTTCTACTTTCAGATGCAACAGAAATTATTCGGATTCGTTAATCCGTACGCGAGATATGGCAGTTTGGAGGTAAGAAACGGTTGAGAAACTCAAAATTTTCGCAGTTCTGATGCTCGAAACGAATAACTAGAACGGCGTAGGGGAATACTACGCATGCGGTTGTAATCGGGCGAGTTTCTACTTTCAGATGCAACAGAAATTTTGCGGATTGGTCAATCCGTTCGCGAGGTATGACAGTTTGGAGGTAAGAAACGCTTGAGAAACTCAAAATTTTCGCATTTCTGATGCTCGAAACGAATAACTAGAACGGCCTGGGGGAAAAGTACGCATACCGTTGTAATCGGGCGAGTTTCTACTTTCAGGTGCAACGGAAATTTTGCGGATTGGTCAATCCGTTCGCGAGATATGACAGTTTGGAGGTAAGAAACGCTTGAGAAACTCAAAATTTTCGCAGTTCTGATGCTCGGAACGAATAACTAGAACGGCCTAGGGGAAAAGTACGCATACCGTTGTAATCGGGCGAGTTTCTACTTTCAGATGCAACAGAAATTTTGCGGATTGGTCAATCCGTTCGCGAGACATGGCAGTTTGGAAGTAAGAAACGCTTGAGAAACTCAAAATTTTCGCAGTTCTGATGCTCGAAACGAATAACTAGAACGGCCTAGGGGAAAACTACACATACCGTTGTAATCGGGCGAGCTTCTACTTTCAAATGCAACAGAAATTTTGCGGATTGGTCAATCCGTTCGCGAGATATGGCCGTTTGGATGTAAGAAACGCTTGAGAAACTCAAAATTTTCGCAGTTCTGATGCTCGAAACGAAAAACTAGAACGGCCTAGGGGAAAAGTACGCAAACGGTTGTAATCGGGGAGTTTCTACTTTCAGATGCAACAGAAATTTTGCGGATTGGTCTATCCGTTCGCGAGATATGGCCGTTTGGAGGTAAGAAACGCTTGAGAAACTCAAAATGTTCGCAGTTCTGATGCTCGAAACGAAAAACTAGAACGGCCTAGGGGAAAACTACACATAGCGCGGTAACTGGGCGAGTTTCCACCTTCAGATGCAACAGAAATTTTGCGGATTGGTCAATCCGTTCGCGAGATATGGCACTTTGGGGGTAAGAAATGCTTGAGAAACACAAAATTTTCGCAGTTCTGATGCTCGGAACGAATAACTAGAACGGCCTAGGGAAAAACTACACATACCGTTGTAATCGGGCGAGTTTCTACTTTCTGATGCAACAGAAATTTTGCGGATTGGTCAATCCGTTCGCGAGATATGACAGTTTGGAGGTAAGATACGCTTAAGAAACTCAAAATTTTCGCAGTTCTGATGCTTGAAACGAAAAACTAGAACGGCCTAGGGGAAAAGTACGCATACCTTTCTCATCGGGCGAGTTTCTACTTTCAGATGCAACAGAAATTTTGCGTATTGGTCAATCCGTTCGCGAGATATGGCATTTTGGATGTAAGAAACCCTTGAGAAACTCAAAATTTTCGCAGTTCTGATGCTCGAAACGAATAACTAGAACGGCGTAGGGGAAAACTACGCATGCGGTTGCAATCGGGAGAGTTTCTACTTTCAGATGCAACAGAAATTTTGCGGATTGGTCAATCCGTTCGCGAGGTATGATAGTTTGGAGGTAAGAAACGCTTGAGAAACTCAAAATTTTCGCATTTCTGATGCTCGAAACGAATAACTAGAACGGCCTGGGGGAAAAGTACGCATACCGTTGTAATCGGGCGAGTTTCTACTTTCAGATGCAACAGAAATTTTGCGGATTGGTCAATCCGTTCGCGAGATGTGGCAGTTTGGAGGTAAGAAACGCTTGAGAAACTCAAAATTTTCGCAGTTCTGATGCTCGAAACGAATAACTAGAACGGCCTGGGGGAAAAGTACGCATACCGTTGTAATCGGGCGAGTTTCTACTTTCAGATGCAACAGAAATTTTGCGGATTGGTCAATCCGTTCGCGAGATATGGCAGTTTGGATGTAAGAAACGCTTGAGAAACTCAAAATTTTCGCAGTTCTGATGCTCGAAACGAATAACTAGAACGGCCTAGGGGAAAACTACACATACCGTTGTAATCGGGCGAGCTTCTACTTTCAGATGCAACAGAAATTTTGCGGATTGGTCAATCCGTTCGCGACATATAACAGTTTGGAGGTAAGAAACGCTTGAGAAACTCAAAATTTTCTCAGTTCTGATGCTCGGAACGAATAACTAGAACGGCCTGGGGGAAAAGTACACATACCGTTGTAATCGCGCGAGTTTCTACTTTCAGATGCAACAGAAATTATTCGGATTCGTCAATCCGTACGCGAGATATGGCAGTTTGGATGTAAGAAACGGTTGAGAAACTCAAAATTTTCGCAGTTCTGATGCTCGAAACGAATAACTAGAACGGCGTAGGGGAATACTACGCATGCGGTTGTAATCGGGCGAGTTTCTACTTTCAGATGCAACAGAAATTTTGCGGATTGGTCAATCCGTTCGCGAGGTATGACAGTTTGGAGGTAAGAAACGCTTGAGAAACTCAAAATTTTCGCATTTCTGATGCTCGAAACGACTAACTAGAACGGCCTGGGGGAAAAGTACGCATACCGTTGTAATCGGGCGAGTTTCTACTTTCAGGTGCAACAGAAATTTTGCGGATTGGTCAATCCGTTCGCGAGATATGACAGTTTGGAGGTAAGAAACGCTTGAGAAACTCAAAATTTTCGCAGTTCTGATGCTCGGAACGAATAACTAGAACGGCCTAGGGGAAAAGTACGCATACCGTTGTAATCGGGCGAGATTCTACTTTCAGATGCAACAGAAATTTTGCGGATTGGTCAATCCGTTCGCGAGGTATGACAGTTTGGAGGTAAGAAACGCTTGAGAAACTCAAAATTTTCGCAGTTCTGATGCGCGGAACGAATAAGTAGAACGGCCTAGGGGAAAACTACACATACCGTTGTAATCGGGCGAGCTTGTATTTTCAGATGCAACAGAAATTTTGCGGATTGGTCAATCCGTTCGCGAGATACGGCCGTTTGGAGGTAAGAAACGCTTGAGAAACTCAAAATTTTCGCAGTTCTGATGCTCGGAACGAATAACTAGAACGGCCTAGGGGAGAAGTACGCATACCGTTGTAATCGGGCGAGTTTCTACTTTCAGATGCAACAGAAATTTTGCGGATTGGTCAATCCGTTCGCGAGGTATGACAGTTTGGAGGTAAGATACGCTTGAGAAACTCAAAATTTTCGCAGTTCTGATGCTCGGAACGAATAACTAGAACGGCCTAGGGGAAAACTACGCACGCGGTTGTAATCGGGAGAGTTTCTACTTTCAGATGCAACAGAAATTTTGCGGATTGGTCAATCCGTTCGCGAGGTATGATAGTTTGGAGGTAAGAAACGCTTGAGAAACTCAAAATTTTCGCATTTCTGATGCTCGAAACGAATAACTAGAACGGCCTGGGGGAAAAGTACGCATACCGTTGTAATCGGGCGAGTTTCTACTTTCAGATGCAACAGAAATTTTGCGGATTGGTCAATCCGTTCGCGAGATGTGGCAGTTTGGAGGTAAGAAACGCTTGAGAAACTCAAAATTTTCGCAGTTCTGATGCTCGAAACGAATAACTAGAACGGCCTGGGGGAAAAGTACGCATACCGTTGTAATCGGGCGAGTTTCTACTTTCAGATGCAACAGAAATTTTGCGGATTGGTCAATCCGTTCGCGAGATATGGCAGTTTGGATGTAAGAAACGCTTGAGAAACTCAAAATTTTCGCAGTTCTGATGCTCGAAACGAATAACTAGAACGGCCTAGGGGAAAACTACACATACCGTTGTAATCGGGCGAGCTTCTACTTTCAGATGCAACAGAAATTTTGCGGATTGGTCAATCCGTTCGCGACATATAACAGTTTGGAGGTAAGAAACGCTTGAGAAACTCAAAATTTTCTCAGTTCTGATGCTCGGAACGAATAACTAGAACGGCCTGGGGGAAAAGTACACATACCGTTGTAATCGCGCGAGTTTCTACTTTCAGATGCAACAGAAATTATTCGGATTCGTCAATCCGTACGCGAGATATGGCAGTTTGGATGTAAGAAACGGTTGAGAAACTCAAAATTTTCGCAGTTCTGATGCTCGAAACGAATAACTAGAACGGCGTAGGGGAATACTACGCATGCGGTTGTAATCGGGCGAGTTTCTACTTTCAGATGCAACAGAAATTTTGCGGATTGGTCAATCCGTTCGCGAGGTATGACAGTTTGGAGGTAAGAAACGCTTGAGAAACTCAAAATTTTCGCATTTCTGATGCTCGAAACGACTAACTAGAACGGCCTGGGGGAAAAGTACGCATACCGTTGTAATCGGGCGAGTTTCTACTTTCAGGTGCAACAGAAATTTTGCGGATTGGTCAATCCGTTCGCGAGATATGACAGTTTGGAGGTAAGAAACGCTTGAGAAACTCAAAATTTTCGCAGTTCTGATGCTCGGAACGAATAACTAGAACGGCCTAGGGGAAAAGTACGCATACCGTTGTAATCGGGCGAGTTTCTACTTTCAGATGCAACAGAAATTTTGCGGATTGGTCAATCCGTTCGCGAGGTATGATAGTTTGGAGGTAAGAAACGCTTGAGAAACTCAAAATTTTCGCATTTCTGATGCTCGAAACGAATAACTAGAACGGCCTGGGGGAAAAGTACGCATACCGTTGTAATCGGGCGAGTTTCTACTTTCAGATGCAACAGAAATTTTGCGGATTGGTCAATCCGTTCGCGAGATGTGGCAGTTTGGAGGTAAGAAACGCTTGAGAAACTCAAAATTTTCGCAGTTCTGATGCTCGAAACGAATAACTAGAACGGCCTGGGGGAAAAGTACGCATACCGTTGTAATCGGGCGAGTTTCTACTTTCAGATGCAACAGAAATTTTGCGGATTGGTCAATCCGTTCGCGAGGTATGGCAGTTTGGATGTAAGAAACGCTTGAGAAACTCAAAATTTTCGCAGTTCTGATGCTCGAAACGAATAACTAGAACGGCCTAGGGGAAAACTACACATACCGTTGTAATCGGGCGAGCTTCTACTTTCAGATGCAACAGAAATTTTGCGGATTGGTCAATCCGTTCGCGACATATAACAGTTTGGAGGTAAGAAACGCTTGAGAAACTCAAAATTTTCTCAGTTCTGATGCTCGGAACGAATAACTAGAACGGCCTGGGGGAAAAGTACACATACCGTTGTAATCGCGCGAGTTTCTACTTTCAGATGCAACAGAAATTATTCGGATTCGTCAATCCGTACGCGAGATATGGCAGTTTGGATGTAAGAAACGGTTGAGAAACTCAAAATTTTCGCAGTTCTGATGCTCGAAACGAATAACTAGAACGGCGTAGGGGAATACTACGCATGCGGTTGTAATCGGGCGAGTTTCTACTTTCAGATGCAACAGAAATTTTGCGGATTGGTCAATCCGTTCGCGAGGTATGACAGTTTGGAGGTAAGAAACGCTTGAGAAACTCAAAATTTTCGCATTTCTGATGCTCGAAACGACTAACTAGAACGGCCTGGGGGAAAAGTACGCATACCGTTGTAATCGGGCGAGTTTCTACTTTCAGGTGCAACAGAAATTTTGCGGATTGGTCAATCCGTTCGCGAGATATGACAGTTTGGAGGTAAGAAACGCTTGAGAAACTCAAAATTTTCGCAGTTCTGATGCTCGGAACGAATAACTAGAACGGCCTAGGGGAAAAGTACGCATACCGTTGTAATCGGGCGAGTTTCTACTTTCAGATGCAACAGAAATTTTGCGGATTGGTCAATCCGTTCGCGAGGTATGACAGTTTGGAGGTAAGAAACGCTTGAGAAACTCAAAATTTTCGCAGTTCTGATGCGCGGAACGAATAAGTAGAACGGCCTAGGGGAAAACTACACATACCGTTGTAATCGGGCGAGCTTGTATTTTCAGATGCAACAGAAATTTTGCGGATTGGTCAATCCGTTCGCGAGATATGGCCGTTTGGATGTAAGAAACGCTTGAGAAACTCAAAATTTTCGCAGTTCTGATGCTCGAAACGAAAAACTAGAACGGCCTAGGGGAAAAGTACGCAAACGGTTGTAATCGGGGAGTTTCTACTTTCAGATGCAACAGAAATTTTGCGGATTGGTCTATCCGTTCGCGAGATATGGCCGTTTGGAGGTAAGAAACGCTTGAGAAACTCAAAATGTTCGCAGTTCTGATGCTCGAAACGAAAAACTAGAACGGCCTAGGGGAAAACTACACATAGCGCGGTAACTGGGCGAGTTTCCACCTTCAGATGCAACAGAAATTTTGCGGATTGGTCAATCCGTTCGCGAGATATGGCACTTTGGGGGTAAGAAATGCTTGAGAAACTCAAAATTTTCGCAGTTCTGATGCTCGGAACGAATAACTAGAACGGCCTAGGGAAAAACTACACATACCGTTGTAATCGGGCGAGTTTCTACTTTCTGATGCAACAGAAATTTTGCGGATTGGTCAATCCGTTCGCGAGATATGACAGTTTGGAGGTAAGATACGCTTAAGAAACTCAAAATTTTCGCAGTTCTGATGCTTGAAACGAAAAACTAGAACGGCCTAGGGGAAAAGTACGCATACCTTTCTCATCGGGCGAGTTTCTACTTTCAGATGCAACAGAAATTTTGCGTATTGGTCAATCCGTTCGCGAGATATGGCATTTTGGATGTAAGAAACCCTTGAGAAACTCAAAATTTTCGCAGTTCTGATGCTCGAAACGAATAACTAGAACGGCGTAGGGGAAAACTACGCATGCGGTTGTAATCGGGAGAGTTTCTACTTTCAGATGCAACAGAAATTTTGCGGATTGGTCAATCCGTTCGCGAGGTATGATAGTTTGGAGGTAAGAAACGCTTGAGAAACTCAAAATTTTCGCATTTCTGATGCTCGAAACGAATAACTAGAACGGCCTGGGGGAAAAGTACGCATACCGTTGTAATCGGGCGAGTTTCTACTTTCAGATGCAACAGAAATTTTGCGGATTGGTCAATCCGTTCGCGAGATGTGGCAGTTTGGAGGTAAGAAACGCTTGAGAAACTCAAAATTTTCGCAGTTCTGATGCTCGAAACGAATAACTAGAACGGCCTGGGGGAAAAGTACGCATACCGTTGTAATCGGGCGAGTTTCTACTTTCAGATGCAACAGAAATTTTGAGGATTGGTCAATCCGTTCGCGAGATATGGCAGTTTGGAGGTAAGAAACGCTTGAGAAACTCAAAATTTTCGCAGTTCTGATGCTCGAAACGAAAAACTAGAACGGCCTAGGGGAAAACTACACATAGCGCGGTAACTGGGCGAGTTTCCACCTTCAGATGCAACAGAAATTTTGCGGATTGGTCAATCCGTTCGCGAGATATGGCACTTTGGGGGTAAGAAATGCTTGAGAAACTCAAAATTTTCGCAATTCTGATGCTCGGAACGAATAACTAGAACGGCCTAGGGAAAAACTACACATACCGTTGTAATCGGGCGAGTTTCTACTTTCTGATGCAACAGAAATTTTGCGGATTGGTCAATCCGTTCGCGAGGTATGACAGTTTGGAGGTAAGAAACGCTTGAGAAACTCAAAATTTTCGCAGTTCTGATGCTCGAAACGAATAACTAGAACGGCGTAGGGGAAAACTACGCATGCGGTTGTAATCGGGAGAGTTTCTACTTTCAGATGCAACAGAAATTTTGCGGATTGGTCAATCCGTTCGCGAGGTATGATAGTTTGGAGGTAAGAAACGCTTGAGAAACTCAAAATTTTCGCATTTCTGATGCTCGAAACGAATAACTAGAACGGCCTGGGGGAAAAGTACGCATACCGTTGTAATCGGGCGAGTTTCTACTTTCAGATGCAACAGAAATTTTGCGGATTGGTCAATCCGTTCGCGAGATGTGGCAGTTTGGAGGTAAGAATCGCTTGAGAAACTCAAAATGTTCGCAGTTCTGATGCTCGAAACGAATAACTAGAACGGCCTGGGGGAAAAGTACGCATACCGTTGTAATCGGGCGAGTTTCTACTTTCAGATGCAACAGAAATTTTGCGGATTGGTCAATCCGTTCGCGAGATATGGCAGTTTGGAAGTAAGAAATGCTTGAGAAACTCAAAATTTTCGCAGTTCTGATGCTCGGAACGAATAACTAGAACGGCCTAGGGAAAGACTACACATACCGTTGTAATCGGGCGAGTTTATACTTTCTGATGCAACAGAAATTTTGCGGATTGGTCAATCCGTTCGCGAGATATGACAGTTTGGAGGTAAGATACGCTTGAGAAACTCAAAATTTTCGCAATTCTGATGCTCGGAACGAATAACTAGAAGGGCCTAGGGGAAAAGTACGCATACCGTTGTAATCGGGCGAGTTTCTACTTTCAGATGCAACAGAAATTTTGCGGATTGGTCAATCCGTTCGCGAGGTATGATAGTTTGGAGGTAAGAGACGCTTGAGAAACTCAAAATTTTCGCAGTTCTGATGCTCGAAACGAAAAACTAGAACGGCCTAGGGGAAAACTACACATAGCGCGGTAACTGGGCGAGTTTCCACCTTCAGATGCAACAGAAATTTTGCGGATTGGTCAATCCGTTCGCGAGGTATGATAGTTTGGAGGTAAGAAACGCTTGAGAAACTCAAAATTTTCGCATTTCTGATGCTCGAAACGAATAACTAGAACGGCCTGGGGGAAAAGTACGCATACCTTTGTAATCGGGCGAGTTTCTACTTTCAGATGCAACAGAAATTTTGCGGATTGGTCAATCCGTTCGCGAGATGTGGCAGTTTGGAGGTAAGAAACGCTTGAGAAACTCAAAATTTTCGCAGTTCTGATGCTCGAAACGAATAACTAGAACGGCCTGGGGGAAAAGTACGCATACCGTTGTAATCGGGCGAGTTTCTACTTTCAGATGCAACAGAAATTTTGCGGATTGGTCAATCCGTTCGCGAGATATGGCAGTTTGGATGTAAGAAACGCTTGAGAAACTCAAAATTTTCGCAGTTCTGATGCTCGAAACGAATAACTAGAACGGCCTAGGGGAAAACTACACATACCGTTGTAATCGGGCGAGCTTCTACTTTCAGATGCAACAGAAATTTTGCGGATTGGTCAATCCGTTCGCGACATATAACAGTTTGGAGGTAAGAAACGCTTGAGAAACTCAAAATTTTCTCAGTTCTGATGCTCGGAACGAATAACTAGAACGGCCTGGGGGAAAAGTACACATACCGTTGTAATCGCGCGAGTTTCTACTTTCAGATGCAACAGAAATTATTCGGATTCGTCAATCCGTACGCGAGATATGGCAGTTTGGATGTAAGAAACGGTTGAGAAACTCAAAATTTTCGCAGTTCTGATGCTCGAAACGAATAACTAGAACGGCGTAGGGGAATACTACGCATGCGGTTGTAATCGGGCGAGTTTCTACTTTCAGATGCAACAGAAATTTTGCGGATTGGTCAATCCGTTCGCGAGGTATGACAGTTTGGAGGTAAGAAACGCTTGAGAAACTCAAAATTTTCGCATTTCTGATGCTCGAAACGACTAACTAGAACGGCCTGGGGGAAAAGTACGCATACCGTTGTAATCGGGCGAGTTTCTACTTTCAGGTGCAACAGAAATTTTGCGGATTGGTCAATCCGTTCGCGAGATATGACAGTTTGGAGGTAAGAAACGCTTGAGAAACTCAAAATTTTCGCAGTTCTGATGCTCGGAACGAATAACTAGAACGGCCTAGGGGAAAAGTACGCATACCGTTGTAATCGGGCGAGTTTCTACTTTCAGATGCAACAGAAATTTTGCGGATTGGTCAATCCGTTCGCGAGGTATGACAGTTTGGAGGTAAGAAACGCTTGAGAAACTCAAAATTTTCGCAGTTCTGATGCGCGGAACGAATAAGTAGAACGGCCTAGGGGAAAACTACACATACCGTTGTAATCGGGCGAGCTTGTATTTTCAGATGCAACAGAAATTTTGCGGATTGGTCAATCCGTTCGCGAGATACGGCCGTTTGGAGGTAAGAAACGCTTGAGAAACTCAAAATTTTCGCAGTTCTGATGCTCGGAACGAATAACTAGAACGGCCTAGGGGAGAAGTACGCATACCGTTGTAATCGGGCGAGTTTCTACTTTCAGATGCAACAGAAATTTTGCGGATTGGTCAATCCGTTCGCGAGGTATGACAGTTTGGAGGTAAGATACGCTTGAGAAACTCAAAATTTTCGCAGTTCTGATGCTCGGAACGAATAACTAGAACGGCCTAGGGGAAAACTACGCATGCGGTTGTAATCGGGAGAGTTTCTACATTCAGATGCAACAGAAATTTTGCGGATTGGTCAATCCGTTCGCGAGGTATGATAGTTTGGAGGTAAGAAACGCTTGAGAAACTCAAAATTTTCGCATTTCTGATGCTCGAAACGAATAACTAGAACGGCCTGGGGGAAAAGTACGCATACCGTTGTAATCGGGCGAGTTTCTACTTTCAGATGCAACAGAAATTTTGCGGATTGGTCAATCCGTTCGCGAGATGTGGCAGTTTGGAGGTAAGAAACGCTTGAGAAACTCAAAATTTTCGCAGTTCTGATGCTCGAAACGAATAACTAGAACGGCCTGGGGGAAAAGTACGCATACCGTTGTAATCGGGCGAGTTTCTACTTTCAGATGCAACAGAAATTTTGCGGATTGGTCAATCCGTTCGCGAGATATGGCAGTTTGGATGTAAGAAACGCTTGAGAAACTCAAAATTTTCGCAGTTCTGATGCTCGAAACGAATAACTAGAACGGCCTAGGGGAAAACTACACATACCGTTGTAATCGGGCGAGCTTCTACTTTCAGATGCAACAGAAATTTTGCGGATTGGTCAATCCGTTCGCGACATATAACAGTTTGGAGGTAAGAAACGCTTGAGAAACTCAAAATTTTCTCAGTTCTGATGCTCGGAACGAATAACTAGAACGGCCTGGGGGAAAAGTACACATACCGTTGTAATCGCGCGAGTTTCTACTTTCAGATGCAACAGAAATTATTCGGATTCGTCAATCCGTACGCGAGATATGGCAGTTTGGATGTAAGAAACGGTTGAGAAACTCAAAATTTTCGCAGTTCTGATGCTCGAAACGAATAACTAGAACGGCGTAGGGGAATACTACGCATGCGGTTGTAATCGGGCGAGTTTCTACTTTCAGATGCAACAGAAATTTTGCGGATTGGTCAATCCGTTCGCGAGGTATGACAGTTTGGAGGTAAGAAACGCTTGAGAAACTCAAAATTTTCGCATTTCTGATGCTCGAAACGACTAACTAGAACGGCCTGGGGGAAAAGTACGCATACCGTTGTAATCGGGCGAGTTTCTACTTTCAGGTGCAACAGAAATTTTGCGGATTGGTCAATCCGTTCGCGAGATATGACAGTTTGGAGGTAAGAAACGCTTGAGAAACTCAAAATTTTCGCAGTTCTGATGCTCGGAACGAATAACTAGAACGGCCTAGGGGAAAAGTACGCATACCGTTGTAATCGGGCGAGTTTCTACTTTCAGATGCAACAGAAATTTTGCGGATTGGTCAATCCGTTCGCGAGGTATGACAGTTTGGAGGTAAGAAACGCTTGAGAAACTCAAAATTTTCGCAGTTCTGATGCGCGGAACGAATAAGTAGAACGGCCTAGGGGAAAACTACACATACCGTTGTAATCGGGCGAGCTTGTATTTTCAGATGCAACAGAAATTTTGCGGATTGGTCAATCCGTTCGCGAGATATGGCCGTTTGGATGTAAGAAACGCTTGAGAAACTCAAAATTTTCGCAGTTCTGATGCTCGAAACGAAAAACTAGAACGGCCTGGGGGAAAAGTACGCATACCGTTGTAATCGGGCGAGTTTCTACTTTCAGATGCAACAGAAATTTTGAGGATTGGTCAATCCGTTCGCGAGATATGGCAGTTTGGAGGTAAGAAACGCTTGAGAAACTCAAAATTTTCGCAGCTCTGATGCTCGAAACGAAAAACTAGAACGGCCTAGGGGAAAACTACACATAGCGCGGTAACTGGGCGAGTTTCCACCTTCAGATGCAACAGAAATTTTGCGGATTGGTCAATCCGTTCGCGAGATATGGCACTTTGGGGGTAAGAAATGCTTGAGAAACTCAAAATTTTCGCAATTCTGATGCTCGGAACGAATAACTAGAACGGCCTAGGGAAAAACTACACATACCGTTGTAATCGGGCGAGTTTCTACTTTCTGATGCAACAGAAATTTTGCGGATTGGTCAATCCGTTCGCGAGGTATGACAGTTTGGAGGTAAGAAACGCTTGAGAAACTCAAAATTTTCGCAGTTCTGATGCTCGAAACGAATAACTAGAACGGCGTAGGGGAAAAATACGCATGCGGTTGTAATCGGGAGAGTTTCTACTTTCAGATGCAACAGAAATTTTGCGGATTGGTCAATCCGTTCGCGAGGTATGATAGTTTGGAGGTAAGAAACGCTTGAGAAACTCAAAATTTTCGCATTTCTGATGCTCGAAACGAATAACTAGAACGGCCTGGGGGAAAAGTACGCATACCGTTGTAATCGGGCGAGTTTCTACTTTCAGATGCAACAGAAATTTTGCGGATTGGTCAATCCGTTCGCGAGATGTGGCAGTTTGGAGATAAGAATCGCTTGAGAAACTCAAAATGTTCGCAGTTCTGATGCTCGAAACGAATAACTAGAACGGCCTGGGGGAAAAGTACGCATACCGTTGTAATCGGGCGAGTTTCTACTTTCAGATGCAACAGAAATTTTGCGGATTGGTCAATCCGTTCGCGAGATATGGCAGTTTGGAAGTAAGAAATGCTTGAGAAACTCAAAATTTTCGCAGTTCTGATGCTCGGAACGAATAACTAGAACGGCCTAGGGAAAGACTACACATACCGTTGTAATCGGGCGAGTTTATACTTTCTGATGCAACAGAAATTTTGCGGATTGGTCAATCCGTTCGCGAGATATGACAGTTTGGAGGTAAGATACGCTTGAGAAACTCAAAATTTTCGCAATTCTGATGCTCGGAACGAATAACTAGAAGGGCCTAGGGGAAAAGTACGCATACCGTTGTAATCGGGCGAGTTTCTACTTTCAGATGCAACAGAAATTTTGCGGATTGGTCAATCCGTTCGCGAGGTATGATAGTTTGGAGGTAAGAGACGCTTGAGAAACTCAAAATTTTCGCAGTTCTGATGCTCGAAACGAAAAACTAGAACGGCCTAGGGGAAAACTACACATAGCGCGGTAACTGGGCGAGTTTCCACCTTCAGATGCAACAGAAATTTTGCGGATTGGTCAATCCGTTCGCGAGATATGGCACTTTGGGGGTAAGAAATGCTTGAGAAACTCAAAATTTTCGCAGTTCTGATGCTCGGAACGAATAACTAGAACGGCCTAGGGAAAGACTACACATACCGTTGTAATCGGGCGAGTTTATACTTTCTGATGCAACAGAAATTTTGCGGATTGGTCAATCCGTTCGCGAGATATGACAGTTTGGAGGTGAGATACGCTTGAGAAACTCAAAATTTTCGCATTTCTGATGCTCGAAACGACTAACTAGAACGGCCTGGGGGAAAAGTACGCATACCGTTGTAATCGGGCGAGTTTCTACTTTCAGGTGCAACAGAAATTTTGCGGATTGGTCAATCCGTTCGCGAGATATGACAGTTTGGAGGTAAGAAACGCTTGAGAAACTCAAAATTTTCGCAGTTCTGATGCTCGGAACGAATAACTAGAACGGCCTAGGGGAAAAGTACGCATACCGTTGTAATCGGGCGAGTTTCTACTTTCAGATGCAACAGAAATTTTGCGGATTGGTCAATCCGTTCGCGAGGTATGACAGTTTGGAGGTAAGAAATGCTTGAGAAACTCAAAATTTTCGCAGTTCTGATGCGCGGAACGAATAAGTAGAACGGCCTAGGGGAAAACTACACATACCGCTGTAATCGGGCGAGCTTGTATTTTCAGATGCAACAGAAATTTTGCGGATTGGTCAATCCGTTCGCGAGATACGGCCGTTTGGAGGTAAGAAACGCTTGAGAAACTCAAAATTTTCGCAGTTCTGATGCTCGGAACGAATAACTAGAACGGCCTAGGGGAGAAGTACGCATACCGTTGTAATCGGGCGAGTTTCTACTTTCAGATGCAACAGAAATTTTGCGGATTGGTCAATCCGTTCGCGAGGTATGACAGTTTGGAGGTAAGATACGCTTGAGAAACTCAAAATTTTCGCAGTTCTGATGCTCGGAACGAATAACTAGAACCGCCTAGGGGAAAACTACGCATGCGGTTGTAATCGGGAGAGTTTCTACTTTCAGATGCAACAGAAATTTTGCGGATTGGTCAATCCGTTCGCGAGGTATGATAGTTTGGAGGTAAGAAACGCTTGAGAAACTCAAAATTTTCGCATTTCTGATGCTCGAAACGAATAACTAGAACGGCCTGGGGGAAAAGTACGCATACCGTTGTAATCGGGCGAGTTTCTACTTTCAGATGCAACAGAAATTTTGCGGATTGGTCAATCCGTTCGCGAGATGTGGCAGTTTGGAGGTAAGAAACGCTTGAGAAACTCAAAATTTTCGCAGTTCTGATGCTCGAAACGAATAACTAGAACGGCCTGGGGGAAAAGTACGCATACCGTTGTAATCGGGCGAGTTTCTACTTTCAGATGCAACAGAAATTTTGCGGATTGGTCAATCCGTTCGCGAGATATGGCAGTTTGGATGTAAGAAACGCTTGAGAAACTCAAAATTTTCGCAGTTCTGATGCTCGAAACGAATAACTAGAACGGCCTAGGGGAAAACTACACATACCGTTGTAATCGGGCGAGCTTCTACTTTCAGATGCAACAGAAATTTTGCGGATTGGTCAATCCGTTCGCGACATATAACAGTTTGGAGGTAAGAAACGCTTGAGAAACTCAAAATTTTCTCAGTTCTGATGCTCGGAACGAATAACTAGAACGGCCTGGGGGAAAAGTACACATACCGTTGTAATCGCGCGAGTTTCTACTTTCAGATGCAACAGAAATTATTCGGATTCGTCAATCCGTACGCGAGATATGGCAGTTTGGATGTAAGAAACGGTTGAGAAACTCAAAATTTTCGCAGTTCTGATGCTCGAAACGAATAACTAGAACGGCGTAGGGGAATACTACGCATGCGGTTGTAATCGGGCGAGTTTCTACTTTCAGATGCAACAGAAATTTTGCGGATTGGTCAATCCGTTCGCGAGGTATGACAGTTTGGAGGTAAGAAACGCTTGAGAAACTCAAAATTTTCGCATTTCTGATGCTCGAAACGACTAACTAGAACGGCCTGGGGGAAAAGTACGCATACCGTTGTAAACGGGCGAGTTTCTACTTTCAGGTGCAACAGAAATTTTGCGGATTGGTCAATCCGTTCGCGAGATATGACAGTTTGGAGGTAAGAAACGCTTGAGAAACTCAAAATTTTCGCAGTTCTGATGCTCGGAACGAATAACTAGAACGGCCTAGGGGAAAAGTACGCATACCGTTGTAATCGGGCGAGTTTCTACTTTCAGATGCAACAGAAATTTTGCGGATTGGTCAATCCGTTCGCGAGGTATGACAGTTTGGAGGTAAGAAACGCTTGAGAAACTCAAAATGTTCGCAGTTCTGATGCTCGAAACGAAAAACTAGAACGGCCTAGGGGAAAACTACACATAGCGCGGTAACTGGGCGAGTTTCCACCTTCAGATGCAACAGAAATTTTGCGGATTGGTCAATCCGTTCGCGAGATATGGCACTTTGGGGGTAAGAAATGCTTGAGAAACTCAAAATTTTCGCAGTTCTGATGCTCGGAACGAATAACTAGAACGGCCTAGGGAAAAACTACACATACCGTTGTAATCGGGCGAGTTTCTACTTTCTGATGCAACAGAAATTTTGCGGATTGGTCAATCCGTTCGCGAGATATGACAGTTTGGAGGTAAGATACGCTTAAGAAACTCAAAATTTTCGCAGTTCTGATGCTTGAAACGAAAAACTAGAACGGCCTAGGGGAAAAGTACGCATACCTTTCTCATCGGGCGAGTTTCTACTTTCAGATGCAACAGAAATTTTGCGTATTGGTCAATCCGTTCGCGAGATATGGCATTTTGGATGTAAGAAACCCTTGAGAAACTCAAAATTTTCGCAGTTCTGATGCTCGAAACGAATAACTAGAACGGCGTAGGGGAAAACTACGCATGCGGTTGTAATCGGGAGAGTTTCTACTTTCAGATGCAACAGAAATTTTGCGGATTGGTCAATCCGTTCGCGAGGTATGATAGTTTGGAGGTAAGAAACGCTTGAGAAACTCAAAATTTTCGCATTTCTGATGCTCGAAACGAATAACTAGAACGGCCTGGGGGAAAAGTACGCATACCGTTGTAATCGGGCGAGTTTCTACTTTCAGATGCAACAGAAATTTTGCGGATTGGTCAATCCGTTCGCGAGATGTGGCAGTTTGGAGGTAAGAAACGCTTGAGAAACTCAAAATTTTCGCAGTTCTGATGCTCGAAACGAATAACTAGAACGGCCTGGGGGAAAAGTACGCATACCGTTGTAATCGGGCGAGTTTCTACTTTCAGATGCAACAGAAATTTTGAGGATTGGTCAATCCGTTCGCGAGATATGGCAGTTTGGAGGTAAGAAACGCTTGAGAAACTCAAAATTTTCGCAGTTCTGATGCTCGAAACGAAAAACTAGAACGGCCTAGGGGAAAACTACACATAGCGCGGTAACTGGGCGAGTTTCCACCTTCAGATGCAACAGAAATTTTGCGGATTGGTCAATCCGTTCGCGAGATATGGCACTTTGGGGGTAAGAAATGCTTGAGAAACTCAAAATTTTCGCAATTCTGATGCTCGGAACGAATAACTAGAACGGCCTAGGGAAAAACTACACATACCGTTGTAATCGGGCGAGTTTCTACTTTCTGATGCAACAGAAATTTTGCGGATTGGTCAATCCGTTCGCGAGGTATGACAGTTTGGAGGTAAGAAACGCTTGAGAAACTCAAAATTTTCGCAGTTCTGATGCTCGAAACGAATAACTAGGACGGCGTAGGGGAAAACTACGCATGCGGTTGTAATCGGGAGAGTTTCTACTTTCAGATGCAACAGAAATTTTGCGGATTGGTCAATCCGTTCGCGAGGTATGATAGTTTGGAGGTAAGAAACGCTTGAGAAACTCAAAATTTTCGCATTTCTGATGCTCGAAACGAATAACTAGAACGGCCTGGGGGAAAAGTACGCATACCGTTGTAATCGGGCGAGTTTCTACTTTCAGATGCAACAGAAATTTTGCGGATTGGTCAATCCGTTCGCGAGATGTGGCAGTTTGGAGGTAAGAATCGCTTGAGAAACTCAAAATGTTCGCAGTTCTGATGCTCGAAACGAATAACTAGAACGGCCTGGGGGAAAAGTACGCATACCGTTGTAATCGGGCGAGTTTCTACTTTCAGATGCAACAGAAATTTTGCGGATTGGTCAATCCGTTCGCGAGATATGGCAGTTTGGAAGTAAGAAATGCTTGAGAAACTCAAAATTTTCGCAGTTCTGATGCTCGGAACGAATAACTAGAACGGCCTAGGGAAAGACTACACATACCGTTGTAATCGGGCGAGTTTATACTTTCAGGTGCAACAGAAATTTTGCGGATTGGTCAATCCGTTCGCGAGATATGACAGTTTGGAGGTAAGAAACGCTTGAGAAACTCAAAATTTTCGCAGTTCTGATGCTCGGAACGAATAACTAGAACGGCCTAGGGGAAAAGTACGCATACCGTTGTAATCGGGCGAGTTTCTACTTTCAGATGCAACAGAAATTTTGCGGATTGGTCAATCCGTTCGCGAGGTATGACAGTTTGGAGGTAAGAAACGCTTGAGAAACTCAAAATTTTCGCAGTTCTGATGCGCGGAACGAATAAGTAGAACGGCCTAGGGGAAAACTACACATACCGTTGTAATCGGGCGAGCTTGTATTTTCAGATGCAACAGAAATTTTGCGGATTGGTCAATCCGTTCGCGAGATATGGCCGTTTGGATGTAAGAAACGCTTGAGAAACTCAAAATTTTCGCAGTTCTGATGCTCGAAACGAAAAACTAGAACGGCCTAGGGGAAAAGTACGCATACCTTTCTCATCGGGCGAGTTTCTACTTTCAGATGCAACAGAAATTTTGCGTATTGGTCAATCCGTTCGCGAGATATGGCATTTTGGATGTAAGAAACCCTTGAGAAACTCAAAATTTTCGCAGTTCTGATGCTCGAAACGAATAACTAGAACGGCGTAGGGGAAAACTACGCATGCGGTTGTAATCGGGAGAGTTTCTACTTTCAGATGCAACAGAAATTTTGCGGATTGGTCAATCCGTTCGCGAGGTATGATAGTTTGGAGGTAAGAAACGCTTGAGAAACTCAAAATTTTCGCATTTCTGATGCTCGAAACGAATAACTAGAACGGCCTGGGGGAAAAGTACGCATACCGTTGTAATCGGGCGAGTTTCTACTTTCAGATGCAACAGAAATTTTGCGGATTGGTCAATCCGTTCGCGAGATGTGGCAGTTTGGAGGTAAGAAACGCTTGAGAAACTCAAAATTTTCGCAGTTCTGATGCTCGAAACGAATAACTAGAACGGCCTGGGGGAAAAGTACGCATACCGTTGTAATCGGGCGAGTTTCTACTTTCAGATGCAACAGAAATTTTGAGGATTGGTCAATCCGTTCGCGAGATATGGCAGTTTGGAGGTAAGAAACGCTTGAGAAACTCAAAATTTTCGCAGTTCTGATGCTCGAAACGAAAAACTAGAACGGCCTAGGGGAAAACTACACATAGCGCGGTAACTGGGCGAGTTTCCACCTTCAGATGCAACAGAAATTTTGCGGATTGGTCAATCCGTTCGCGAGATATGGCACTTTGGGGGTAAGAAATGCTTGAGAAACTCAAAATTTTCGCAATTCTGATGCTCGGAACGAATAACTAGAACGGCCTAGGGAAAAACTACACATACCGTTGTAATCGGGCGAGTTTCTACTTTCTGATGCAACAGAAATTTTGCGGATTGGTCAATCCGTTCGCGAGGTATGACAGTTTGGAGGTAAGAAACGCTTGAGAAACTCAAAATTTTCGCAGTTCTGATGCTCGAAACGAATAACTAGAACGGCGTAGGGGAAAACTACGCATGCGGTTGTAATCGGGAGAGTTTCTACTTTCAGATGCAACAGAAATTTTGCGGATTGGTCAATCCGTTCGCGAGGTATGATAGTTTGGAGGTAAGAAACGCTTGAGAAACTCAAAATTTTCGCATTTCTGATGCTCGAAACGAATAACTAGAACGGCCTGGGGGAAAAGTACGCATACCGTTGTAATCGGGCGAGTTTCTACTTTCAGATGCAACAGAAATTTTGCGGATTGGTCAATCCGTTCGCGAGATGTGGCAGTTTGGAGGTAAGAATCGCTTGAGAAACTCAAAATGTTCGCAGTTCTGATGCTCGAAACGAATAACTAGAACGGCCTGGGGGAAAAGTACGCATACCGTTGTAATCGGGCGAGTTTCTACTTTCAGATGCAACAGAAATTTTGCGGATTGGTCAATCCGTTCGCGAGATATGGCAGTTTGGAAGTAAGAAATGCTTGAGAAACTCAAAATTTTCGCAGTTCTGATGCTCGGAACGAATAACTAGAACGGCCTAGGGAAAGACTACACATACCGTTGTAATCGGGCGAGTTTATACTTTCTGATGCAACAGAAATTTTGCGGATTGGTCAATCCGTTCGCGAGATATGACAGTTTGGAGGTAAGATACGCTTGAGAAACTCAAAATTTTCGCAATTCTGATGCTCGGAACGAATAACTAGAAGGGCCTAGGGGAAAAGTACGCATACCGTTGTAATCGGGCGAGTTTCTACTTTCAGATGCAACAGAAATTTTGCGGATTGGTCAATCCGTTCGCGAGGTATGATAGTTTGGAGGTAAGAGACGCTTGAGAAACTCAAAATTTTCGCAGTTCTGATGCTCGAAACGAAAAACTAGAACGGCCTAGGGGAAAACCACACATAGCGCGGTAACTGGGCGAGTTTCCACCTTCAGATGCAACAGAAATTTTGCGGATTGGTCAATCCGTTCGCGAGATATGGCACTTTGGGGGTAAGAAATGCTTGAGAAACTCAAAATTTTCGCAGTTCTGATGCTCGGAACGAATAACTAGAACGGCCTAGGGAAAGACTACACATACCGTTCTAATCGGGCGAGTTTATACTTTCTGATGCAACAGAAATTTTGCGGATTGGTCAATCCGTTCGCGAGATATGACAGTTTGGAGGTAAGATACGCTTGAGAAACTCAAAATTTTCGCAGTTCTGATGCTCGGAACGAATTACTAGAAGGGCCTAGGGGACAAGTACGCATACCGTTGTAATCGGGCGAGTTTCTACTTTCAGATGCAACAGAAATTTTGCGGATTGGTCAATCCGTTCGCGAGATATGGCAGTTTGGAGGTAAGAAACGCTTGAGAAACTCAAAATTTTCGCAGTTCTGATGCTCGAAACGAAAAACTAGAACGGCCTAGGGGAAAACTACACATAGCGCGGTAACTGGGCGAGTTTCCACCTTCAGATGCAACAGAAATTTTGCGGATTGGTCAATCCGTTCGCGAGATATGGCACTTTGGGGGTAAGAAATGCTTGAGAAACTCAAAATTTTCGCAATTCTGATGCTCGGAACGAATAACTAGAACGGCCTAGGGAAAAACTACACATACCGTTGTAATCGGGCGAGTTTCTACTTTCTGATGCAACAGAAATTTTGCGGATTGGTCAATCCGTTCGCGAGGTATGAC
Source organism: Ptiloglossa arizonensis (assembly GCF_051014685.1). NCBI lineage: Eukaryota > Metazoa > Arthropoda > Insecta > Hymenoptera > Colletidae > Ptiloglossa > Ptiloglossa arizonensis. The sequence goes on along the minus strand of NW_027478454.1, from coordinate 195,335 downwards.
AGTTTGGAGGTAAGAAACGCTTGAGAAACTCAAAATTTTCGCAGTTCTGATGCTCGAAACGAATAACTAGAACGGCGTAGGGGAAAACTACGCATGCGGTTGTAATCGGGAGAGTTTCTACTTTCAGATGCAACAGAAATTTTGCGGATTGGTCAATCCGTTCGCGAGGTATGATAGTTTGGAGGTAAGAAACGCTTGAGAAACTCAAAATTTTCGCATTTCTGATGCTCGAAACGAATAACTAGAACGGCCTGGGGGAAAAGTACGCATACCGTTGTAATCGGGCGAGTTTCTACTTTCAGATGCAACAGAAATTTTGCGGATTGGTCAATCCGTTCGCGAGATGTGGCAGTTTGGAGGTAAGAATCGCTTGAGAAACTCAAAATGTTCGCAGTTCTGATGCTCGAAACGAATAACTAGAACGGCCTGGGGAAGAGTACGCATACCGTTGTAATCGGGCGAGTTTCTACTTTCAGATGCAACAGAAATTTTGCGGATTGGTCAATCCGTTCGCGAGATATGGCAGTTTGGAAGTAAGAAATGCTTGAGAAACTCAAAATTTTCGCAGTTCTGATGCTCGGAACGAATAACTAGAACGGCCTAGGGAAAGACTACACATACCGTTGTAATCGGGCGAGTTTATACTTTCTGATGCAACAGAAATTTTGCGGATTGGTCAATCCGTTCGCGAGATATGACAGTTTGGAGGTAAGATACGCTTGAGAAACTCAAAATTTTCGCAATTCTGATGCTCGGAACGAATAACTAGAAGGGCCTAGGGGAAAAGTACGCATACCGTTGTAATCGGGCGAGTTTCTACTTTCAGATGCAACAGAAATTTTGCGGATTGGTCAATCCGTTCGCGAGGTATGATAGTTTGGAGGTAAGAGACGCTTGAGAAACTCAAAATTTTCGCAGTTCTGATGCTCGAAACGAAAAACTAGAACGGCCTAGGGGAAAACCACACATAGCGCGGTAACTGGGCGAGTTTCCACCTTCAGATGCAACAGAAATTTTGCGGATTGGTCAATCCGTTCGCGAGATATGGCACTTTGGGGGTAAGAAATGCTTGAGAAAGTCAAAATTTTCGCAGTTCTGATGCTCGGAACGAATAACTAGAACGGCCTAGGGGAAAACTACACATAGCGCGGTAACTGGGCGAGTTTCCACCTTCAGATGCAACAGAAATTTTGCGGATTGGTCAATCCGTTCGCGAGATATGGCACTTTGGGGGTAAGAAATGTTTGAGAAACTCAAAATTTTCGCAGTTCTGATGCTCGGAACGAATAACTAGAACGGCCTAGGGAAAAACTACACATACCGTTGTAATCGGGCGAGTTTCTAATTTCAGATGCAACAGAAATTTTGCGGATTGGTCAATCCGTTCGCGAGGTATGATAGTTTGGAGGTAAGAAACGCTTGAGAAACTCAAAATTTTCGCATTTCTGATGCTCGAAACGAATAACTAGAACGGCCTGGGGGAAAAGTACGCATACCGTTGTAATCGGGCGAGTTTCTACTTTCAGATGCAACAGAAATTTTGCGGATTGGTCAATCCGTTCGCGAGATGTGGCAGTTTGGAGGTAAGAAACGCTTGAGAAACTCAAAATTTTCGCAGTTCTGATGCTCGAAACGAATAACTAGAACGGCCTGGGGGAAAAGTACGCATACCGTTGTAATCGGGCGAGCTTCTACTTTCAGATGCAACAGAAATTTTGCGGATTGGTCAATCCGTTCGCGAGATATGGCAGTTTGGAAGTAAGAAACGCTTGAGAAACTCAAAATTTTCGCAGTTCTGATGCTCGAAACGAATAACTAGAACGGCCTAGGGGAAAACTACACATACCGTTGTAATCGGGCGAGCTTCTACTTTCAGATGCAACAGAAATTTTGCGGATTGGTCAATCCGTTCGCGAGATATGGCCGTTTGGAGGTAAGAAACGCTTGAGAAACTCAAAATTTTCGCAGTTCTGATGCTCGAAACGAAAAACTAGAACGGCCTAGGGGAAAAGTACGCAAACGGTTGTAATCGGGGAGTTTCTACTTTCAGATGCAACAGAAATTTTGCGGATTGGTCAATCCGTTCGCGAGGTATGACAGTTTGGAGGTAAGAAACGCTTGAGAAACTCAAAATTTTCGCAGTTCTGATGCTCGAAACGAATAACTAGAACGGCCAAGGGGAGAACTAGACATACCGTTGTAATCGGGCGAGTTTCTACTTTCAGGTGCAACAGAAATTTTGCGGATTGGTCAATCCGTTCGCGAGATATGACAGTTTGGAGGTAAGAAACGCTTGAGAAACTCAAAATTTTCGCAGTTCTGATGCTCGGAACGAATAACTAGAACGGCCTAGGGGAAAAGTACGCATACCGTTGTAATCGGGCGAGTTTCTACTTTCGGATGCAACAGAAATTTTGCGGATTGGTCAATCCGTTCGCGAGATATGGCCGTTTGGAGGTAAGAAACGCTTGAGAAACTCAAAATTTTCGCAGTTCTGATGCTCGAAACGAAAAACTAGAACGGCCTAGGGGAAAAGTACGCAAACGGTTGTAATCGGGGAGTTTCTACTTTCAGATGCAACAGAAATTTTGCGGATTGGGCAATCCGTTCGCGAGATATGGCAGTTTGGAGGTAAGAAACGCTTGAGAAACTCAAAATTTTCGCAGTTCTGATGCTCGAAACGAATAACTAGAACGGCCAAGGGGAGAACTAGACATACCGTTGTAATCGGGCGAGTTTCTACTTTCAGGTGCAACAGAAATTTTGCGGATTGGTCAATCCGTTCGCGAGATATGACAGTTTGGAGGTAAGAAACGCTTGAGAAACTCAAAATTTTCGCAGTTCTGATGCTCGGAACGAATAACTAGAACGGCCTAGGGGAAAAGTACGCATACCGTTGTAATCGGGCGAGATTCTACTTTCAGATGCAACAGAAATTTTGCGGATTGGTCAATCCGTTCGCGAGATATGGCAGTTTGGAGGTAAGGAACGCTTGTGAAACTCAAAATTTTCGGAGTTCTGATGCTCGAAACGAATAACTAGAACGGCCTAGGGGAAAACTACACATACCGTTGTAATCGCGCGAGCTTCTACTTTCAGATGCAACAGAAATTTTGCGGATTGGTCAATCCGTTCGCGAGATATGACAGTTTGGAGGTAAGAAACGCTTGATAAACTCAAAATTTTCGCAGTTCTGATGATCGAAACGTATAACTAGAACGGCCTGGGGGAAAAGTACGCATACCGTTGTAATCGGGCGGGTTTCTACTTTCAGATGCAACAGAAATTTTTCGGATTGGTCAATCCGTTCGCGACATATAACAGTTTGGAGGTAAGAAACGCTTGAGAAACTCAAAATTTTCTCAGTTCTGATGCTCGGAACGAATAACTAGAACGGCCTGGGGGAAAAGTACACATACCGTTGTAATCGCGCGAGTTTCTACTTTCAGATGCAACAGAAATTATTCGGATTCGTCAATCCGTACGCGAGATATGGCAGTTTGGAGGTAAGAAACGGTTGAGAAACTCAAAATTTTCGCAGTTCTGATGCTCGAAACGAATAACTAGAACGGCGTAGGGGAATACTACGCATGCGGTTGTAATCGGGCGAGTTTCTACTTTCAGATGCAACAGAAATTTTGCGGATTGGTCAATCCGTTCGCGAGGTATGACAGTTTGGAGGTAAGAAACGCTTGAGAAACTCAAAATTTTCGCATTTCTGATGCTCGCAACGAATAACTAGAACGGCCTGGGGGAAAAGTACGCATACCGTTGTAATCGGGCGAGTTTCTACTTTCAGGTGCAACAGAAATTTTGCGGATTGGTCAATCCGTTCGCGAGATATGACAGTTTGGAGGTAAGAAACGCTTGAGAAACTCAAAATTTTCGCATTTCTGATGCTCGAAACGAATAACTAGAACGGCCTGGGGGAAAAGTACGCATACCGTTGTAATCGGGCGAGTTTCTACTTTCAGATGCAACAGAAATTTTGCGGATTGGTCAATCCGTTCGCGAGATGTGGCAGTTTGGAGGTAAGAAACGCTTGAGAAACTCAAAATTTTCGCAGTTCTGATGCTCGAAACGAATAACTAGAACGGCCTGGGGGAAAAGTACGCATACCGTTGTAATCGGGCGAGTTTCTACTTTCAGATGCAACAGAAATTTTGCGGATTGGTCAATCCGTTCGCGAGATATGGCAGTTTGGAAGTAAGAAACGCTTGAGAAACTCAAAATTTTCGCAGTTCTGATGCTCGAAACGAATAACTAGAACGGCCTAGGGGAAAACTACACACACCGTTGTAATCGGGCGAGCTTCTACTTTCAGATGCAACAGAAATTTTGCGGATTGGTAAATCCGTTCGCGAGATATGGCCGTTTGGAGGTAAGAAACGCTTGAGAAACTCAAAATTTTCGCAGTTCTGATGCTCGAAACGAAAAACTAGAACGGCCTAGGGGAAAAGTACGCAAACGGTTGTAATCGGGGAGTTTCTACTTTCAGATGCAACAGAAATTTTGCGGATTGGTCAATCCGTTCGCGAGGTATGACAGTTTGGAGGTAAGAAACGCTTGAGAAACTCAAAATTTTCGCAGTTCTGATGCTCGAAACGAATAACTAGAACGGCCAAGGGGAGAACTAGACATACCGTTGTAATCGGGCGAGTTTCTGCTTTCAGGTGCAACAGAAATTTTGCGGATTGGTCAATCCGTTCGCGAGATATGACAGTTTGGAGGTAAGAAACGCTTGAGAAACTCAAAATTTTCGCAGTTCTGATGCTCGGAACGAATAACTAGAACGGCCTAGGGGAAAAGTACGCATACCGTTGTAATCGGGCGAGTTTCTACTTTCGGATGCAACAGAAATTTTGCGGATTGGTCAATCCGTTCGCGAGGTATGACAGTTTGGAGGTAAGAAACGCTTGAGAAACTCAAAATTTTCGCAGTTCTGATGCTCGGAACGAATAACTAGAACGGCCTAGGGAAAAACTACACATACCGTTGTAATCGGGCGAGTTTCTACTTTCTGATGCAACAGAAATTTTGCGGATTGGTCAATCCGTTCGCGAGATATGACAGTTTGGAGGTAAGATACGCTTGAGAAACCCAAAATTTCGCAGTTCTGATGCTCGGAACGAATAACTAGAACGGCCTAGGGGAAAAGTACGCATACCGTTGTAATCGGGCGAGATTCTACTTTCAGATGCAACAGAAATTTTGCGGATTGGTCAATCCGTTCGCGAGATATGGCAGTTTGGAGGTAAGGAACGCTTGTGAAACTCAAAATTTTCGGAGTTCTGATGCTCGAAACGAATAACTAGAACGGCCTAGGGGAAAACTACACATACCGTTGTAATCGCGCGAGCTTCTACTTTCAGATGCAACAGAAATTTTGCGGATTGGTCAATCCGTTCGCGAGATATGACAGTTTGGAGGTAAGAAACGCTTGATAAACTCAAAATTTTCGCAGTTCTGATGATCGAAACGTATAACTAGAACGGCCTGGGGGAAAAGTACGCATACCGTTGTAATCGGGCGGGTTTCTACTTTCAGATGCAACAGAAATTTTTCGGATTGGTCAATCCGTTCGCGACATATAACAGTTTGGAGGTAAGAAACGCTTGAGAAACTCAAAATTTTCTCAGTTCTGATGCTCGGAACGAATAACTAGAACGGCCTGGGGGAAAAGTACACATACCGTTGTAATCGCGCGAGTTTCTACTTTCAGATGCAACAGAAATTATTCGGATTCGTCAATCCGTACGCGAGATATGGCAGTTTGGAGGTAAGAAACGGTTGAGAAAATCAAAATTTTCGCAGTTCTGATGCTCGAAACGAATAACTAGAACGGCGTAGGGGAATACTACGCATGCGGTTGTAATCGGGCGAGTTTCTACTTTCAGATGCAACAGAAATTTTGCGGATTGGTCAATCCGTTCGCGAGGTATGACAGTTTGGAGGTAAGAAACGCTTGAGAAACTCAAAATTTTCGCATTTCTGATGCTCGAAACGAATAACTAGAACGGCCTGGGGGAAAAGTACGCATACCGTTGTAATCGGGCGAGTTTCTACTTTCAGGTGCAACAGAAATTTTGCGGATTGGTCAATCCGTTCGCGAGATATGACAGTTTGGAGGTAAGAAACGCTTGAGAAACTCAAAATTTTCGCAGTTCTGATGCTCGGAACAAATAACTAGAACGGCCTAGGGGAAAAGTACGCATACCGTTGTAATCGGGCGAGTTTCTACTTTCAGATGCAACAGAAATTTTGCGGATTGGTCAATCCGTTCGCGAGATATGACAGTTTGGAGGTAAGAAACGCTTGATAAACTCAAAATTTTCGCAGTTCTGATGATCGAAACGTATAACTAGAACGGCCTGGGGGAAAAGTACGCATACCGTTGTAATCGGGCGGGTTTCTACTTTCAGATGCAACAGAAATTTTTCGGATTGGTCAATCCGTTCGCGACATATAACAGTTTGGAGGTAAGAAACGCTTGAGAAACTCAAAATTTTCTCAGTTCTGATGCTCGGAACGAATAACTAGAACGGCCTGGGGGAAAAGTACACATACCGTTGTAATCGCGCGAGTTTCTACTTTCAGATGCAACAGAAATTATTCGGATTCGTCAATCCGTACGCGAGATATGGCAGTTTGGAGGTAAGAAACGGTTGAGAAAATCAAAATTTTCGCAGTTCTGATGCTCGAAACGAATAACTAGAACGGCGTAGGGGAATACTACGCATGCGGTTGTAATCGGGCGAGTTTCTACTTTCAGATGCAACAGAAATTTTGCGGATTGGTCAATCCGTTCGCGAGGTATGACAGTTTGGAGGTAAGAAACGCTTGAGAAACTCAAAATTTTCGCATTTCTGATGCTCGAAACGAATAACTAGAACGGCCTGGGGGAAAAGTACGCATACCGTTGTAATCGGGCGAGTTTCTACTTTCAGGTGCAACAGAAATTTTGCGGATTGGTCAATCCGTTCGCGAGATATGACAGTTTGGAGGTAAGAAACGCTTGAGAAACTCAAAATTTTCGCAGTTCTGATGCTCGGAACAAATAACTAGAACGGCCTAGGGGAAAAGTACGCATACCGTTGTAATCGGGCGAGTTTCTACTTTCAGATGCAACAGAAATTTTGCGGATTGGTCAATCCGTTCGCGAGGTATGACAGTTTGGAGGTAAGAAACGCTTGAGAAACTCAAAATTTTCGCAGTTCTGATGCTCGGAACGAATAAGTAGAACGGCCTAGGGGAAAACTACACATACCGTTGTAATCGGGCGAGCTTCTACTATCAGATGCAACAGAAATTTTGCGGATTGGTCAATCCGTTCGCGAGATATGGCCGTTTGGATGTAAGAAACGCTTAAGAAACTCAAAATTTTCGCAGTTCTGATGCTTGAAACGAAAAACTAGAACGGCCTAGGGGAAAAGTACGCATACCGTTCTAATCGGGCGAGTTTCTACTTTCAGATGCAACAGAAATTTTGCGGATTGGTCAATCCGTTCGCGAGATATGGCTTTTTGGATGTAAGAAACCCTTGAGAAACTCAAAATTTTCGCAGTTCTGATGCTCGAAACGAATAACTAGAACGGCGTAGGGGAAAACTACGCATGCTGTTGTAATCGGGCGAGTTTCTACTTTCAGATGCAACAGAAATTTTGCGGCTTGGTCAATCCGTTCGCGAGATATGGCAGTTTGGAGGTAAGAAACGCTTGAGAGACTCAAAATTTTCGCAGTTCTGATGCTCGAAACGTATAACTAGAACGGCCTGGGGGAAAAGTACGCATACCGTTGTAATCGGGCGAGTTTCTACTTTCAGATGCAACAGAAATTTTGCGGATTGGTCAATCCCTTCGCGATATATGGCCGTTTGGAGGTAAGAAACGCTTGAGAAACTCAAAATTTTCGCAGTTCTGATGCTTGAAACGAAAAACTAGAACGGCCTAGGGGAAAACTACGCATGCTGTTGTAATCGGGTGAGTTTCTACTTTCAGATGCAACAGAAATTTTGCGGATCGGTCAATCCGTTCGCGAGGTATGACAGTTTGGAGGTAAGAAACGCTTGAGGAACTCAAAATTTTCGCAGTTCTGATGCTCGAACCGAATAACTAGAACGGCCTGGGGGAAAAGTACGCATACCGTTGTAATCGGGCGAGTTTCTACTTTCAGATGCAACAGAAATTTTGCGGTTTGGTCAATCCGTTCGCGAGATATGACAGTTTGGAGGTAAGAAACGCTTGAGAAACTCAAAATTTTCGCAGTTCTGATGCTCGAAACGAATAACTAGAACGGCCTAGGGGAAAACTACACATACCGTTGTAATCGGGCGAGCTTCTACTTTCAGATGCAACAGAAATTTTGCGGATTGGTCAATCCGTTCGCGAGATATGGCCGTTTGGAGGTAAGAAACGCTTGAGAAACTCAAAATTTTCGCAGTTCTGATGCTCGAAACGAAAAACTAGAACGGCCTAGGGGAAAACTACACATAGCGCGGTAACTGGGCGAGTTTCCACCTTCAGATGCAACAGAAATTTTGCGGATTGGTCAATCCGTTCGCGAGATATGACAGTTTGGAGGTAAGAAACGCCTGAGAAACTCAAAATTTTCGCAGTTCTGATGCTCTGAACGAATAACTAGAACGGCCTAGGGGAAAAGTACGCATACCGTTGTAATCGGGCGAGTTTCTACTTTCAGATGCAACAGAAATTTTGCGGATTGGTCAATCCGTTCGCGAGGTATGACAGTTTGGAGGGAAGAAACGCTTGAGAAACTCAAAATTTTCGCAGTTCTGATGCTCGGAACGAATAACTAGAACGGCCTAGGGGAAAACTACACATACCGTTGTAATCGGGCGAGCTTCTACTTTCAGATGCAACAGAAATTTTGCGGATTTGTCAATCCGTTCGCGAGATATGGCCGTTTGGAGGTAAGAAACGCTTGAGAAACTCAACATTTTCGCAGTTCTGATGCTTGAAACGAAAAGCTAGAACGGCCTAGGGGAATAGTACGCATACCGTTCTAATCGGGCGAGTTTCTACTTTCAGATGCAACAGAAATTTTGCGGATTGGTCAATCCGTTCGCGAGATATGGCAGTTTGGAGGTAAGAAACGCTTGAGAAACTCAAAATTTTCGCAGTTCTGATGCTCGAAACGAATAACTAGAACGGCGTAGGGGAAAACTACGCATGCTGTTGTAATCGGGCGAGTTTCTACTTTCAGATGCAACAGAAATTTTGCGGATCGGTCAATCCGTTCGCGTGGTATGACAGTTTGGAGGTAAGAAACGCTTGAGAAACTCAAAATTTCCGCAGTTCTGATGCTCGGAACGAATAACTAGAACGGCCTGGGGGAAAAGTACGCATACCGTTGTAATCGGGCGAGTTTCTACTTTCAGATGCAACAGAAATTTTGCGGATTAGTCAATCCGTTCGCGAGATATGGCTGTTTGGAGGTAAGAAACGCTTGAGAAACTCAAAATTTTCGCAGTTCTGATGCTTGAAACGAAAAACTAGAACGGCCTAGGGGAAAAGTACGCATACCGTTCTAATCGGGCGAGTATCTACTTTCAGATGCAACAGAAATTTTGCGGATTGGTCAATCCGTTCGCGAGATATGGCCGTTTGGAGGTAAGAAACGCTTGAGAAACTCAAAATTTTCGCAGTTCTGATGCTCGAAACGAAAAACTAGAACGGCCTAGGTGAAAACTACACATAGCGCGGTAACTGGGCGAGTTTCCACCTTCAGATGCAACAGAAATTTTGTGGATTGGTCAATCCGTTCGCGAGATATGACAGTTTGGAGGTAAGAAACGCCTGAGAAACTCAAAATTTTCGCAGTTCTGATGCTCTGAACGAAAAGCTAGAACGGCCTAGGGGAATAGTACGCATACCGTTCTAATCGGGCGAGTTTCTACTTTCAGATGCAACAGAAATTTTGCGGATTGGTCAATCCGTTCGCGAGATATGGCAGTTTGGAGGTAAGAAACGCTTGAGAAACTCAAAATTTTCGCAGTTCTGATGCTCGAAACGAATAACTAGAACGGCGTAGGGGAAAACTACGCATGCTGTTGTAATCGGGCGAGTTTCTACTTTCAGATGCAACAGAAATTTTGCGGATCGGTCAATCCGTTCGCGTGGTATGACAGTTTGGAGGTAAGAAACGCTTGAGAAACTCAAAATTTCCGCAGTTCTGATGCTCGGAACGAATAACTAGAACGGCCTGGGGGAAAAGTACGCATACCGTTGTAATCGGGCGAGTTTCTACTTTCAGATGCAACAGAAATTTTGCGGATTAGTCAATCCGTTCGCGAGATATGGCTGTTTGGAGGTAAGAAACGCTTGAGAAACTCAAAATTTTCGCAGTTCTGATGCTTGAAACGAAAAACTAGAACGGCCTAGGGGAAAAGTACGCATACCGTTCTAATCGGGCGAGTATCTACTTTCAGATGCAACAGAAATTTTGCGGATTGGTCAATCCGTTCGCGAGATATGGCCGTTTGGAGGTAAGAAACGCTTGAGAAACTCAAAATTTTCGCAGTTCTGATGCTCGAAACGAAAAACTAGAACGGCCTAGGTGAAAACTACACATAGCGCGGTAACTGGGCGAGTTTCCACCTTCAGATGCAACAGAAATTTTGTGGATTGGTCAATCCGTTCGCGAGATATGACAGTTTGGAGGTAAGAAACGCCTGAGAAACTCAAAATTTTCGCAGTTCTGATGCTCTGAACGAATAACTAGAACGGCCTAGGGGAAAAGTACGCATACCGTTGTAATCGGGCGAGTTTCTACTTTCAGATGCAACAGAAATTTTGCGGATTGGTCAATCCGTTCGCGAGGTATGACAGTTTGGAGGTAAGAAACGCTTGAGAAACTCAAAATTTTCGCAGTTCTGATGCTCGGAACGAATAACTAGAACGGCCTAGGGGAATAGTACGCATACCGTTCTAATCGGGCGAGATTCTACTTTCAGATGCAACAGAAATTTTGCGGATTGGTCAATCCGTTCGCGAGATATGGCAGTTTGGAGGTAAGAAACGCTTGAGAAACTCAAAATTTTCGCAGTTCTGATGCTCGAAACGAATAACTAGAACGGCGTAGGGGAAAACTACGCATGCTGTTGTAATCGGGCGAGTTTCTACTTTCAGATGCAACAGAAATTTTGCGGATCGGTCAATCTGTTCGCGTGGTATGACAGTTTGGAGGTAAGAAACGCTTGAGAAACTCAAAATTTTCGCAGTTCTGATGCTCGGAACGAATAACTAGAACGGCCTGGGGGAAAAGTACGCATACCGTTGTAATCGGGCGAGTTTCTACTTTCAGATGCAACAGAAATTTTGCGGATTGGTCAATCCGTTCGCGAGATATGGCTGTTTGGAGGTAAGAAACGCTTGAGAAACTCAAAATTTTCGCAGTTCTGATGCTTGAAACGAAAAACTAGAACGGCCTAGGGGAAAAGTACTCATACCGTTCTAATCGGGCGAGTATCTACTTTCAGATGCAACAGAAATTTTGCGGATTGGTCAATCCGTTCGCGAGATACGGCAGTTTGGATGTAAGAAACGCTTGAGAAACTCAAAATTTTCGCAGTTCTGATGCTGGAAACGAATAACTAGAACGGCGTAGGGGAAAACTACGCATGCTGTTGTAATCGGGCGAGTTTCTACTTTCAGATGCAACAGAAATTTTGCGGATCGGTCAATCCGTTCCGGAGGTATGACAGTTTGGAGGTAAGAAACGCTTGAGAAACTCAAAATTTTCGCAGTTCTGATGCTCGGAACGAATAACTAGAACGGCCTGGGGGAAAAGTACGCATACCGTTGTAATCGGGCGGGTTTCTACTTTCAGATGCAACAGAAATTTTGCGGATTGGTCAATCCGTTCGCGAGATATGACAGTTTGGAGGTAAGAAACGCTTGAGAAACTCAAAATTTTCGCAGTTCTGATGCTCGAAACGAATAACTAGAACGGCCTAGGGGAAAACTACACATACCGTTGTAATCGGGCGAGTTTCTACTTTCAGATGCAACAGAAATTTTGCGGATCGGTCAATCCGTTCGCGAGGTATGACAGTTTGGAGGTAAGAAACGCTTGAGAAACTCAAAATTTTCGCAGTTCTGATGCTCGGAACGAATAACTAGAACGGCCTGGGGGAAAAGTATGCATACCTTTGTAATCGGGCGAGTTTCTACTTTCAGATGCAACAGAAACTTTGCGGATTGGTCAATCCGTTCGCGAGATATGACAGTTTGGAGGTAAGAAACGCTTGAGAAACTCAAAATTTTCGCAGTACTGATGCTCGAAACGAATAACTAGAACGGCCTAGGGGAAAACTACACATACCGTTGTAATCGGGCGAGCTTCTACTTTCAGATGCAACAGAAATTTTGCGGATTGGTCAATCCGTTCGCGAGATATGGCCGTTTGGAGGTAAGAAACGCTTGAGAAACTCAAAATTTTCGCAGTTCTGATGCTCGAAACGAAAAACTAGAACGGCCTAGGGGAAAACTACATATAGCGCGGTAACTGGGCGAGTTTCCACCTTCAGATGCAACAGAAATTTTGCGGATTGGTCAATCCGTTCGCGAGATATGACAGTTTGGAGGTAAGAAACGCTTGAGAAACTCAAAATTTTCGCAGTTCTGATGCTCTGAACGAATAACTAGAAAGGCCTAGGGGAAAAGTACGCATACCGTTGTAATCGGGCGAGTTTCTACTTTCAGATGCAACAGAAATTTTGCGGATTGGTCAATCCGTTCGCGAGGTATGACAGTTTGGATGTAAGAAACGCTTGAGAAACTCAAAATTTTCGCAGTTCTGATGCTCGGAACGAATAACTAGAACGCCCTAGGGGAAAACTACACATACCGTTGTAATCGGGCGAGCTTCTACTTTCAGATGCAACAGAAATTTTGCGGATTGGTCAAACCGTTCGCGAGATATGGCCGTTTGGAGGTAAGAAACGCTTGAGAAACTCAAAATTTTCGCAGTTCTGATGCTTGAAACGAAAAGCTAGAACGGCCTAGGGGAAAAGTACGCATACCGTTCTAATCGGGCGAGTTTCTACTTTCAGATGCAACAGAAATTTTGCGGATTGTTCAATCCGTTCGCGAGATATGGCATTTTGGATGTAAGAAACGCTTGAGAAACTCAAAATTTCCGCAGTTCTGATGCTCGAAACGAATAACTAGAACGGCGTAGGGGAAAACTACGCATTCTGTTGTAATCGGGCGAGTTTCTACTTTCAGATGCAACAGAAATTTTGCGGATCGGTCAATCCGTTCGTGAGGTATGACAGTTTGGAGGTAAGAAACGCTTGAGAAACTCAAAATTTTCGCAGTTCTGATGCTCGAAACGAATAACTAGAACGGCCTGGGGGAAAAGTACGCATACCGTTGTAATCGGGCGAGTTTCTACTTTCAGATGCAACAGAAATTTTGCGGATTGGTCAATCCGTTCGCGAGATATGGCCGTTTGGAGGTAAGAAACGCTTGAGAATCTCAAAATTTTAGCAGTTCTGATGCTCGAAACGAAAAACTAGAACGGCCTAGGGGAAAACTACACATAGCGCAGTAACTGGGCGAGTTTCCACCTTCAGATCCAACAGAAATTTTGCGGATTGGTCAATCCGTTCGCGAGATATGGCACTTTGGGGGTAAGAAATGCTTGAGAAACTCAAAATTTTCGCAGTTCTGATGCTCGGAACGAATAACTAGAACGGCCTAGGGAAAAACTACGCATACCGTTGTAATCGGGCGAGTTTCTACTTTCTGATGCAACAGAAATTTTGCGGATTGGTCAATCCGTTCGCGAGATATGACAGTTTGGAGGTAAGAGACGCTTGAGAAACTCAAAATTTTCGCAGTTCTGATGCTCGGAACGAATAACTAGAACGGCCTAGGGGAAAAGTACGCATACCGTTGTAATCGGGCGAGTTTCTACTTTCAGATGCAACAGAAATTTTGCGGATTGGTCAATCCGTTCGCGAGGTATGACAGTTTGGAGGTAAGAAACGCTTGAGAAACTCAAAATTTTCGCAGTTCTGATGCTCGGAACGAATAAGTAGAACGGCCTAGGGGAAAACTACACATACCGTTGTAATCGGGCGCGCTTCTACTTTCAGATGCAACAGAAATTTTGCGGATTGGTCAATCCGTTCGCGAGATATGGCCGTTTGGAGGTAAGAAACGCTTGAGAAACTCAAAATTTTCGCAGTTCTGATGCTTGAAACGAAAAACTAGAACGGCCTAGGGGAAAAGTACGCACACCGTTCTAATCGGGCGAGTTTCTAAATACTTTCAGATGCAACAGAAATTTTGCGGATTGGTCAATCCGTTCGCGAGATATGGCATTTTGGATGTAAGAAACGCTTGAGAAACTCAAAATTTTCGCAGTTCTGATGCTCGAAACGAATAACTAGAACGGCGTAGGGGAAAAATACGCATGCTGTTGTAATCGGGCGAGTTTCTACTTTCAGATGCAACAGAAATATTGCAGATCGGTCAATCCGTTCGCGAGGTATGACAGTTTGGAGGTAAGAAACGCTTGAGAAACTCAAAATTTTCGCAGTTCTGATTCTCGAAACGAATAACTAGAACGGCCTGGGGGAAAAGTACGCATACCGTTGTAATCGGGCGAGCTTCGACTTTCAGATGCAACAGAAATTTTGCGGATTGGTCAATCCGTTCGCGAGATATGGCCGTTTGGAGGTAAGAAACGCTTGAGAAACTCAAAATTTTAGCAGTTCTGATGCTCGAAACGAAAAACTAGAACGGCCTAGGGGAAAACTACACATAGCGCGGTAACTGGGCGAGTTTCCACCTTCAGATGCAACAGAAATTTTGCGGATTGGTCAATCCGTTCGCGAGATATGGCACTTTGGGGGTAAGAAATGCTTGAGAAACTCAAAATTTTCGCAGTTCTGATGCTCGGAACGAATAACTAGAACGGCCTAGGGAAAAACTACGCATACCGTTGTAATCGGGCGAGTTTCTACTTTCTGATGCAACAGAAATTTTGCGGATTGGTCAATCCGTTCGCGAGATATGACAGTTTGGAGGTAAGAAACGCTTGAGAAACTCAAAATTTTCGCAGTTCTGATGCTCGGAACGAATAACTAGAACGGCCTAGGGGAAAAGTACGCATACCGTTGTAATCGGGCGAGTTTCTACTTTCAGATGCAACAGAAATTTTGCGGATTGGTCAATCCGTTCGCGAGGTATGACAGTTTGGA
The DNA here is from genome assembly GCF_051014685.1 of Ptiloglossa arizonensis. Classification (NCBI taxonomy): domain Eukaryota; kingdom Metazoa; phylum Arthropoda; class Insecta; order Hymenoptera; family Colletidae; genus Ptiloglossa; species Ptiloglossa arizonensis. The sequence goes on along the minus strand of NW_027478454.1, from coordinate 180,103 downwards.
GGTAAGAAACGCTTGAGAAACTCAAAATTTTCGCAGTTCTGATGCTCGGAACGAATAAGTAGAACGGCCTAGGGGAAAACTACACATACCGTTGTAATCGGGCGAGCTTCTACTTTCAGATGCAACAGAAATTTTGCGGATTGGTCAATCCGTTCGCGAGATATGGCCGTTTGGAGGTAAGAAACGCTTGAGAAACTCAAAATTTTCGCAGTTCTGATGCTTGAAACGAAAAACTAGAACGGCCTAGGGGAAAAGTACGCACACCGTTCTAATCGGGCGAGTTTCTAAATACTTTCAGATGCAACAGAAATTTTGCGGATTGGTCAATCCGTTCGCGAGATATGGCATTTTGGATGTAAGAAACGCTTGAGAAACTCAAAATTTTCGCAGTTCTGATGCTCGAAACGAATAACTAGAACGGCGTAGGGGAAAACTACGCATGCTGTTGTAATCGGGCGAGTTTCTACTTTCAGATGCAACAGAAATTTTGCGGATCGGTCAATCCGTTCGCGAGGTATGACAGTTTGGAGGTAAGAAACGCTTGAAAAACTCAAAATTTTCGCAGTTCTGATGCTCGAAACGAATAACTAGAACGGCCTGGGGGAAAAGTACGCATACCGTTGTAATCGGGCGAGTTTCTACTTTCAGATGCAACAGAAATTTTGCGGATTGGTCAATCCGTTCGCGAGATATGGCAGTTTGGAGGTAAGAAACGCTTGAGAAACTCAAAATTTTCGCAGTTCTGATGCTCGAAACGAATAACTAGAACGGCCTGGGGGAAAAGTACGCATACCGTTGTAATCGGGCGAGTTTCTACTTTCAGATGCAACAGAAATTTTGCGGATTGGTCAATCCGTTCGCGAGATATGACAGTTTGAAGGTAAGAAACGCTTGAGAAACTCAAAATTTTCGCAGTTCTGATGCTCGGAACGAATAACTAGAACGGCCTAGGGGAAAAGTACGCATACCGTTGTAATCGGGCGAGTTTCTACTTTCAGATGCAACAGAAATTTTGCGGATTGGTCAATCCGTTCGCGAGGTATGACAGTTTGGAGGTAAGAAACGCTTGAGAAACTCAAAATTTTCGCAGTTCTGATGCTTGAAACGAAAAACTAGAACGGCCTAGGGGAAAAGTACGCACACCGTTCTAATCGGGCGAGTTTCTAAATACTTTCAGATGCAACAGAAATTTTGCGGATTGGTCAATCCGTTCGCGAGATATGGCATTTTGGATGTAAGAAACGCTTGAGAAACTCAAAATTTTCGCAGTTCTGATGCTCGAAACGAATAACTAGAACGGCGTAGGGGAAAACTACGCATGCTGTTGTAATCGGGCGAGTTTCTACTTTCAGATGCAACAGAAATTTTGCGGATCGATCAATCCGTTCGCGAGGTATGACAGTTTGGAGGTAAGAAACGCTTGAGAAACTCAAAATTTTCGCAGTTCTGATGCTCGAAACGAATAACTAGAACGGCCTGGGGGAAAAGTACGCATACCGTTGTAATCGGGCGAGTTTCTACTTTCAGATGCAACAGAAATTTTGCGGATTGGTCAATCCGTTCGCGAGATATGGCAGTTTGGAGGTAAGAAACGCTTGAGAAACTCAAAATTTTCGCAGTTCTGATGCTCGAAACGAATAACTAGAACGGCCTGGGGGAAAAGTACGCATACCGTTGTAATCGGGCGAGTTTCTACTTTCAGATGCAACAGAAATTTTGCGGATTGGTCAATCCGTTCGCGAGATATGACAGTTTGAAGGTAAGAAACGCTTGAGAAACTCAAAATTTTCGCAGTTCTGATGCTCGGAACGAATAACTAGAACGGCCTAGGGGAAAAGTACGCATACCGTTGTAATCGGGCGAGTTTCTACTTTCAGATGCAACAGAAATTTTGCGGATTGGTCAATCCGTTCGCGAGGTATGACAGTTTGGAGGTAAGAAACGCTTGAGAAACTCAAAATTTTCGCAGTTCTGATGCTCGGAACGAATAAGTAGAACGGCCTAGGGGAAAACTACACATACCGTTGTAATCGGGCGAGCTTCTACTTTCAGATGCAACAGAAATTTTGCGGATTGGTCAATCCGTTCGCGAGATATGGCCGTTTGGAGGTAAGAAACGCTTGAGAAACTCAAAATTTTCGCAGTTCTGATGCTTGAAACGAAAAACTAGAACGGCCTAGGGGAAAAGTACGCACACCGTTCTAATCGGGCGAGTTTCTAAATACTTTCAGATGCAACAGAAATTTGGCGGATTGGTCAATCCGTTCGCGAGATATGGCATTTTGGATGTAAGAAACGCTTGAGAAACTCAAAATTTTCGCAGTTCTGATGCTCGAAACGAATAACTAGAACGGCGTAGGGGAAAACTACGCATGCTGTTGTAATCGGGCGAGTTTCTGCTTTGAGATGCAACAGAAATTTTGCGGATCGGTCAATCCGTTCGCGAGGTATGACAGTTTGGAGGTAAGAAACGCTTGAGAAACTCAAAATTTTCGCAGTTCTGATGCTCGAAACGAATAACTAGAACGGCGTAGGGGAAAACTACGCATGCTGTTGTAATCGGGCGAGTTTCTACTTTCAGATGCAACAGAAATTTTGCGGATCGGTCAATCCGTTCGCGAGGTATGACAGTTTGGAGGTAAGAAACGCTTGAGAAACTCAAAATTTTCGCAGTTCTGATGCTTGAAACGAAAAACTAGAACGGCCTAGGGGAAAAGTACGCACACCGTTCTAATCGGGCGAGTTTCTAAATACTTTCAGATGCAACAGAAATTTTGCGGATTGGTCAATCCGTTCGCGAGATATGGCATTTTGGATGTAAGAAACGCTTGAGAAACTCAAAATTTTCGCAGTTCTGAGCTCGAAACGAATAACTAGAACGGCGTAGGGGAATACTACGCATGCGGTTGTAATCGGGCGAGTTTCTACTTTCAGATGCAACAGAAATTTTGCGGATTGGTCAATCCGTTCGCGAGGTATGACAGTTTGGAGGTAAGAAACGCTTGAGAAACTCAAAATTTTCGCATTTCTGATGCTCGAAACGAATAACTAGAACGGCCTGGGGGAAAAGTACGCATACCGTTGTAATCGGGCGAGTTTCTACTTTCAGGTGCAACAGAAATTTTGCGGATTGGTCAATCCGTTCGCGAGATATGACAGTTTGGAGGTAAGAAACGCTTGAGAAACTCAAAATTTTCGCAGTTCTGATGCTCGGAACAAATAACTAGAACGGCCTAGGGGAAAAGTACGCATACCGTTGTAATCGGGCGAGTTTCTACTTTCAGATGCAACAGAAATTTTGCGGATTGGTCAATCCGTTCGCGAGGTATGACAGTTTGGAGGTAAGAAACGCTTGAGAAACTCAAAATTTTCGCAGTTCTGATGCTTGAAACGAAAAACTAGAACGGCCTAGGGGAAAAGTACGCACACCGTTCTAATCGGGCGAGTTTCTAAATACTTTCAGATGCAACAGAAATTTTGCGGATTGGTCAATCCGTTCGCGAGATATGGCATTTTGGATGTAAGAAACGCTTGAGAAACTCAAAATTTTCGCAGTTCTGATGCTCGAAACGAATAACTAGAACGGCGTAGGGGAAAACTACGCATGCTGTTGTAATCGGGCGAGTTTCTACTTTCAGATGCAACAGAAATTTTGCGGATCGGTCAATCCGTTCGCGAGGTATGGCCGTTTGGAGGTAAGAAACGCTTGAGAAACTCAAAATTTTCGCAGTTCTGATGCTCGGAACGAATAAGTAGAACGGCCTAGGGGAAAACTACACATACCGTTGTAATCGGGCGAGCTTCTACTTTCAGATGCAACAGAAATTTTGCGGATTGGTCAATCCGTTCGCGAGATATGGCCGTTTGGAGGTAAGAAACGCTTGAGAAACTCAAAATTTTCGCAGTTCTGATGCTTGAAACGAAAAACTAGAACGGCCTGGGGGAAAAGTACGCATACCGTTGTAATCGGGCGAGTTTCTACTTTCAGATGCAACAGAAATTTTGCGGATTGGTCAATCCGTTCGCGAGATATGACAGTTTGAAGGTAAGAAACGCTTGAGAAACTCAAAATTTACGCAGTTCTGATGCTCGGAACGAATAACTAGAACGGCCTAGGGGAAAAGTACGCATACCGTTGTAATCGGGCGAGTTTCTACTTTCAGATGCAACAGAAATTTTGCGGATTGGTCAATCCGTTCGCGAGGTATGACAGTTTGGAGGTAAGAAACGCTTGAGAAACTCAAAATTTTCGCAGTTCTGATGCTTGAAACGAAAAACTAGAACGGCCTAGGGGAAAAGTACGCACACCGTTCTAATCGGGCGAGTTTCTAAATACTTTCAGATGCAACAGAAATTTTGCGGATTGGTCAATCCGTTCGCGAGATATGGCATTTTGGATGTAAGAAACGCTTGAGAAACTCAAAATTTTCGCAGTTCTGATGCTCGAAACGAATAACTAGAACGGCGTAGGGGAAAACTACGCATGCTGTTGTAATCGGGCGAGTTTCTACTTTCAGATGCAACAGAAATTTTGCGGATCGGTCAATCCGTTCGCGAGGTATGACAGTTTGGAGGTAAGAAACGCTTGAGAAACTCAAAATTGTCGCAGTTCTGATGCTTGAAACGAAAAACTAGAACGGCCTGGGGGAAAAGTACGCATACCGTTGTAATCGGGCGAGTTTCTACTTTCAGATGCAACAGAAATTTTGCGGATTGGTCAATCCGTTCGCGAGATATGACAGTTTGAAGGTAAGAAACGCTTGAGAAACTCAAAATTTTCGCAGTTCTGATGCTCGAAATGAATAACTAGAACGGCCTGGGGGAAAAGTACGCATACCGTTGTAATCGGGCGAGTTTCTACTTTCAGATGCAACAGAAATTTTGCGGATTGGTCAATCCGTTCGCGAGATATGGCAGTTTGAAGGTAAGAAACGCTTGAGAAACTCAAAATTTTCGCAGTTCTGATGCTCGGAACGAATAACTAGAACGGCCTAGGGGAAAAGTACGCATACCGTTGTAATCGGGCGAGTTTCTACTTTCAGATGCAACAGAAATTTTGCGGATTGGTCAATCCGTTCGCGAGGTATGACAGTTTGGAGGTAAGAAACTCTTGAGAAACTCAAAATTTTCGCAGTTCTGATGCTCGGAACGAATAAGTAGAACGGCCTAGGGGAAAACTACACATACCGTTGTAATCGGGCGAGCTTCTACTTTCAGATGCAACAGAAATTTTGCGGATTGGTCAATCCGTTCGCGAGATATGGCCGTTTGGAGGTAAGAAACGCTTGAGAAACTCAAAATTTTCGCAGTTCTGATGCTTGAAACGAAAAACTAGAACGGCCTGGGGGAAAAGTACGCATACCGTTGTAATCGGGCGAGTTTCTACTTTCAGATGCAACAGAAATTTTGCGGATTGGTCAATCCGTTCGCGAGATATGACAGTTTGAAGGTAAGAAACGCTTGAGAAACTCAAAATTTTCGCAGTTCTGATGCTCGGAACGAATAACTAGAACGGCCTAAGGGAAAAGTACGCATACCGTTGTAATCGGGCGAGTTTCTACTTTCAGATGCAACAGAAATTTTGCGGATTGGTCAATCCGTTCGCGAGGTATGACAGTTTGGAGGTAAGAAACGCTTGAGAAACTCAAAATTTTCGCAGTTCTGATGCTCGGAACGAATAAGTAGAACGGCCTAGGGGAAAACTACACATACCGTTGTAATCGGGCGAGCTTCTACTTTCAGATGCAACAGAAATTTTGCGGATTGGTCAATCCGTTCGCGAGATATGGCCGTTTGGAGGTAAGAAACGCTTGAGAAACTCAAAATTTTCGCAGTTCTGATGCTCGGAACGAATAACTAGAACGGCCTAGGGGAAAAGTACGCATACCGTTGTAATCGGGCGAGTTTCTACTTTCAGATGCAACAGAAATTTTGCGGATTGTTCAATCCGTTCGCGAGGTATGACAGTTTGGAGGTAAGAAACGCTTGAGAAACTCAAAATTTTCGCAGTTCTGATGCTCGGAACGAATAAGTAGAAAGGCCTAGGGGAAAACTACACATACCGTTGTAATCGGGCGAGCTTCTACTTTCAGATGCAACAGAAATTTTGCGGATTGGTCAATCCGTTCGCGAGATATGGCCGTTTGGAGGTAAGAAACGCTTGAGAAACTCAAAATTTTCGCAGTTCTGATGCTTGAAACGAAAAACTAGAACGGCCTAGGGGAAAAGTACGCATACCGTTCTAATCGGGCGAGTTTCTACTTTCAGATGCAACAGAAATTTTGCGGATTGGTCAATCCGTTCGCGAGATATGGCATTTCGGATGTAAGAAACCCTTGAGAAACTCAAAATTTTCGCAGTTCTGATGCTCGAAACGAATAACTAGAACGGCCTAGGGGAAAACTACACATACCGTTGTAATCGGGCGAGCTTCTACTTTCAGATGCAACAGAAATTTTGCGGATTGGTCAATCCGTTCGCGAGATATGACAGTTTGGAGGTAAGAAACGCCTGAGAAACTCAAAATTTTCGCAGTTCTGATGCTCTGAACGAATAACTAGAACGTTCTAGGGGAAAAGTACGCATACCGTTGTAATCGGGCGAGTTTCTACTTTCAGATGCAACAGAAATTTTGCGGATTGGTCAATCCGTTCGCGAGGTATGACAGTTTGGAGGTAAGAAACGCTTGAGAAACTCAAAATTTTCGCAGTTCTGATGCTCGGAACGAATAACTAGAACGGCCTAGGGGAAAACTACACATACCGTTGTAATCGGGCGAGCTTCTACTTTCAGATGCAACAGAAATTTTGCGGATTGGTCAATCCGTTCGCGAGATATGGCCGTTTGGAGGTAAGAAACGCTTGAGAAACTCAACATTTTCGCAGTTCTGATGCTTGAAACGAAAAGCTAGAACGGCCTAGGGGAAAAGTACGCATACCGTTCTAATCGGGCGAGTTTCTACTTTCAGATGCAACAGAAATTTTGCGGATCGGTCAATCCGTTCGCGTGGTATGACAGTTTGGAGGTAAGAAACGCTTGAGAAACTCAAAATTTTCGCAGTTCTGATGCTCGAAACGAAAAACTAGAACGGCCTAGGGGAAAACTACACATAGCGCGGTAACTGGGCGAGTTTCCACCTTCAGATGCAACAGAAATTTTGCCGATTGGTCAATCCGTTCGCGAGATATGGCACTTTGGGTGTAAGAAATGCTTGAGAAACTCAAAATTTTCGCAGTTCTGATGCTCGAAACGAATAACTAGAACGTCCTGCGGGAAAAGTACGCATACCGTTGTAATCGGGCGAGTTTCTACTTTCAGATGCAACAGAAATTTTGCGGATTGGTCAATCCGTTCGCGAGGTATGACAGTTTGGAGGTAAGAAACGCTTGAGAAACTCAAAATTTTCGCAGTTCTGATGCTCGAAACGAAAAACTAGAACGGCGTAGGGGAAAACTACGCATGCGTTTGTAATCGGGAGAGTTTCTACTTTCAGATGCAACAGAAATTTTGCGGATTGGTCAATCCGTTCGCGAGGTATGACAGTTTGGAGGTAAGAAACGCTTGAGAAACTCAAAATTTTCGCATTTCTGATGCTCGAAACGAATAACTATAACGGCCTGGGGGAAAAGTACGCATACCTTTGTAATCGGGCGAGTTTCTACTTTCAGATGCAACAGAAATTTTGCGGATTGGTCAATCCGTTCGCGAGGTATGACAGTTTGGAGGTAAGAAACGCTTGAGAAACTCAAAATTTTCGCAGTTCTGATGCTCGGAACGAATAACTAGAACGGCCTAGGGGAAAAGTACGCATACCGTTGTAATCGGGCGAGTTTCTACTTTCAGATGCAACAGAAATTTTGCGGATTGGTCAATCCGTTCGCGAGGTATGACAGTTTGGAGGTAAGAAACGCTTGAGAAACTCAAAATTTTCGCAGTTCTGATGCTCGGAACGAATAAGTAGAAAGGCCTAGGGGAAAACTACACATACCGTTGTAATCGGGCGAGCTTCTACTTTCAGATGCAACAGAAATTTTGCGGATTGGTCAATCCGTTCGCGAGATATGGCCGTTTGGAGGTAAGAAACGCTTGAGAAACTCAAAATTTTCGCAGTTCTGATGCTCGGAACGAATAACTAGAACGGCCTAGGGGAAAAGTACGCATACCGTTGTAATCGGGCGAGTTTCTACTTTCAGATGCAACAGAAATTTTGCGGATTGTTCAATCCGTTCGCGAGGTATGACAGTTTGGAGGTAAGAAACGCTTGAGAAACTCAAAATTTTCGCAGTTCTGATGCTCGGAACGAATAAGTAGAACGGCCTAGGGGAAAACTACACATACCGTTGTAATCGGGCGAGCTTCTACTTTCAGATGCAACAGAAATTTTGCGGATTGGTCAATCCGTTCGCGAGATATGGCCGTTTGGAGGTAAGAAACGCTTGAGAAACTCAAAATTTTCGCAGTTCTGATGCTCGGAACGAATAAGTAGAAAGGCCTAGGGGAAAACTACACATACCGTTGTAATCGGGCGAGCTTCTACTTTCAGATGCAACAGAAATTTTGCGGATTGGTCAATCCGTTCGCGAGATATGGCCGTTTGGAGGTAAGAAACGCTTGAGAAACTCAAAATTTTCGCAGTTCTGATGCTTGAAACGAAAAACTAGAACGGCCTAGGGGAAAAGTACGCACACCGTTCTAATCGGGCGAGTTTCTAAATACTTTCAGATGCAACAGAAATTTGGCGGATTGGTCAATCCGTTCGCGAGATATGGCATTTTGGATGTAAGAAACGCTTGAGAAACTCAAAATTTTCGCAGTTCTGATGCTCGAAACGAATAACTAGAACGGCGTAGGGGAAAACTACGCATGCTGTTGTAATCGGGCGAGTTTCTGCTTTGAGATGCAACAGAAATTTTGCGGATCGGTCAATCCGTTCGCGAGGTATGACAGTTTGGAGGTAAGAAACGCTTGAGAAACTCAAAATTTTCGCAGTTCTGATGCTCGGAACGAATAAGTAGAACGGCCTAGGGGAAAACTACACATACCGTTGTAATCGGGCGAGCTTCTACTTTCAGATGCAACAGAAATTTTGCGGATTGGTCAATCCGTTCGCGAGATATGGCCGTTTGGAGGTAAGAAACGCTTGAGAAACTCAAAATTTTCGCAGTTCTGATGCTTGAAACGAAAAACTAGAACGGCCTAGGGGAAAAGTACGCACACCGTTCTAATCGGGCGAGTTTCTAAATACTTTCAGATGCAACAGAAATTTGGCGGATTGGTCAATCCGTTCGCGAGATATGGCATTTTGGATGTAAGAAACGCTTGAGAAACTCAAAATTTTCGCAGTTCTGATGCTTGAAACGAAAAACTAGAACGGCCTAGGGGAAAAGTACGCACACCGTTCTAATCGGGCGAGTTTCTAAATACTTTCAGATGCAACAGAAATTTTGCGGATTGGTCAATCCGTTCGCGAGATATGGCATTTTGGATGTAAGAAACGCTTGAGAAACTCAAAATTTTCGCAGTTCTGATGCTCGAAACGAATAACTAGAACGGCGTAGGGGAAAACTACGCATGCTGTTGTAATCGGGCGAGATTCTTCTTTCAGATGCAACAGAAATATTGCGGATCGGTCAATCCGTTCGCGAGGTATGGCAGTTTGGAGGTAAGAAACGCTTGAGAAACTCAAAGTTTTCGCAGTTCTGATGCTCGAAACGAATAACTAGAACGGGCTAGAGGAAAAGTACACATACCGTTGTAATCGGTCGAGTTTCTACTTTCAGATGCAACAGAAATTTTGCGGATTGGTCAATCCGTTCGCGAGGTATGACAGTTTGGAGGTAAGAAACGCTTGAGAAACTCAAAATTTTCGCAGTTCTGATGCTCGGAACGAATAAGTAGAACGGCCTAGGGGAAAACTACACATACAATTGTAATCGGGCGAGCTTCTACTTTCAGATGCAACAGAAATTTTGCGGATTGGTCAATCCGTTCGCGAGATATGGCCGTTTGGAGGTAAGAAACGCTTGAGAAACTCAAAATTTTCGCAGTTCTGATGCTTGAAACGAAAAACTAGAACGGCCTAGGGGAAAAGTACGCACACCGTTCTAATCGGGCGAGTTTCTAAATACTTTCAGATGCAACAGAAATTTTGCGGATTGGTCAATCCGTTCGCGAGATATGGCATTTTGGATGTAAGAAACGCTTGAGAAACTCAAAATTTTCGCAGTTCTGATGCTCGAAACGAATAACTAGAACGGCGTAGGGGAATACTACGCATGCGGTTGTAATCGGGCGAGTTTCTACTTTCAGATGCAACAGAAATTTTGCGGATTGGTCAATCCGTTCGCGATGTATGACAGTTTGGAGGCAAGAAACTCTTGAGAAACTCAAAATTTTCGCAGTTCTGATGCTCGGAACGAATAAGTAGAACGGCCTAGGGGAAAACTACACATACCGTTGTAATCGGGCGAGCTTCTACTTTCAGATGCAACAGAAATTTTGCGGATTGGTCAATCCGTTCGCGAGATATGGCCGTTTGGAGGTAAGAAACGCTTGAGAAACTCAAAATTTTCGCAGTTCTGATGCTTGAAACGAAAAACTAGAACGGCCTGGGGGAAAAGTACGCATACCGTTGTAATCGGGCGAGTTTCTACTTTCAGATGCAACAGAAATTTTGCGGATTGGTCAATCCGTTCGCGAGATATGACAGTTTGAAGGTAAGAAACGCTTGAGAAACTCAAAATTTTCGCAGTTCTGATGCTCGGAACGAATAACTAGAACGGCCTAGTGGAAAAGTACGCATACCGTTGGAATCGGGCGAGTTTCTACTTTCAGATGCAACAGAAATTTTGCGGATTGGTCAATCCGTTCGCGAGGTATGACAGTTTGGAGGTAAGAAACGCTTGAGAAACTCAAAATTTTCGCAGTTCTGATGCTCGGAACGAATAAGTAGAACGGCCTAGGGGAAAACTACACATACAATTGTAATCGGGCGAGCTTCTACCTTCAGATGCAACAGAAATTTTGCGGATTGGTCAATCCGTTCGCGAGATATGGCCGTTTGGAGGTAAGAAACGCTTGAGAAACTCAAAATTTTCGCAGTTCTGATGCTTGAAACGAAAAACTAGAACGGCCTAGGGGAAAAGTACGCACACCGTTCTAATCGGGCGAGTTTCTAAATACTTTCAGATGCAACAGAAATTTTGCGGATTGGTCAATCCGTTCGCGAGATATGGCATTTTGGATGTAAGAAACGCTTGAGAAACTCAAAATTTTCGCAGTTCTGATGCTCGAAACGAATAACTAGAACGGCGTAGGGGAAAACTACGCATGCTGTTGTAATCGGGCGAGTTTCTACTTTCAGATGCAACAGAAATTTTGCGGATCGGTCAATCCGTTCGCGAGGTATGACAGTTTGGAGGTAAGAAACGCTTGAGAAACTCAAAATTGTCGCAGTTCTGATGCTTGAAACGAAAAACTAGAACGGCCTGGGGGAAAAGTACGCATACCGTTGTAATCGGGCGAGTTTCTACTTTCAGATGCAACAGAAATTTTGCGGATTGGTCAATCCGTTCGCGAGATATGACAGTTTGAAGGTAAGAAACGCTTGAGAAACTCAAAATTTTCGCAGTTCTGATGCTCGAAATGAATAACTAGAACGGCCTGGGGGAAAAGTACGCATACCGTTGTAATCGGGCGAGTTTCTACTTTCAGATGCAACAGAAATTTTGCGGATTGGTCAATCCGTTCGCGAGATATGGCAGTTTGAAGGTAAGAAACGCTTGAGAAACTCAAAATTTTCGCAGTTCTGATGCTCGGAACGAATAACTAGAACGGCCTAGGGGAAAAGTACGCATACCGTTGTAATCGGGCGAGTTTCTACTTTCAGATGCAACAGAAATTTTGCGGATTGGTCAATCCGTTCGCGAGGTATGACAGTTTGGAGGTAAGAAACTCTTGAGAAACTCAAAATTTTCGCAGTTCTGATGCTCGGAACGAATAAGTAGAACGGCCTAGGGGAAAACTACACATACCGTTGTAATCGGGCGAGCTTCTACTTTCAGATGCAACAGAAATTTTGCGGATTGGTCAATCCGTTCGCGAGATATGGCCGTTTGGAGGTAAGAAACGCTTGAGAAACTCAAAATTTTCGCAGTTCTGATGCTTGAAACGAAAAACTAGAACGGCCTGGGGGAAAAGTACGCATACCGTTGTAATCGGGCGAGTTTCTACTTTCAGATGCAACAGAAATTTTGCGGATTGGTCAAACCGTTCGCGAGATATGACAGTTTGAAGGTAAGAAACGCTTGAGAAACTCAAAATTTTCGCAGTTCTGATGCTCGGAACGAATAACTAGAACGGCCTAGGGGAAAAGTACGCATACCGTTGTAATCGGGCGAGTTTCTACTTTCAGATGCAACAGAAATTTTGCGGATTGGTCAATCCGTTCGCGAGGTATGACAGTTTGGAGGTAAGAAACGCTTGAGAAACTCAAAATTTTCGCAGTTCTGATGCTCGGAACGAATAAGTAGAACGGCCTAGGGGAAAACTACACATACCGTTGTAATCGGGCGAGCTTCTACTTTCAGATGCAACAGAAATTTTGCGGATTGGTCAATCCGTTCGCGAGATATGGCCGTTTGGAGGTAAGAAACGCTTGAGAAACTCAAAATTTTCGCAGTTCTGATGCTCGGAACGAATAACTAGAACGGCCTAGGGGAAAAGTACGCATACCGTTGTAATCGGGCGAGTTTCTACTTTCAGATGCAACAGAAATTTTGCGGATTGTTCAATCCGTTCGCGAGGTATGACAGTTTGGAGGTAAGAAACGCTTGAGAAACTCAAAATTTTCGCAGTTCTGATGCTCGGAACGAATAAGTAGAAAGGCCTAGGGGAAAACTACACATACCGTTGTAATCGGGCGAGCTTCTACTTTCAGATGCAATAGAAATTTTGCGGATTGGTCAATCCGTTCGCGAGATATGGCCGTTTGGAGGTAAGAAACGCTTGAGAAACTCAAAATTTTCGCAGTTCTGATGCTTGAAACGAAAAACTAGAACGGCCTAGGGGAAAAGTACGCATACCGTTCTAATCGGGCGAGTTTCTACTTTCAGATGAAACAGAAATTTTGCGGATTGGTCAATCCGTTCGCGAGATATGGCATTTCGGATGTAAGAAACCCTTGAGAAACTCAAAATTTTCGCAGTTCTGATGCTCGAAACGAATAACTAGAACGGCCTAGGGGAAAACTACACATACCGTTGTAATCGGGCGAGCTTCTACTTTCAGATGCAACAGAAATTTTGCGGATTGGTCAATCCGTTCGCGAGATATGACAGTTTGGAGGTAAGAAACGCCTGAGAAACTCAAAATTTTCGCAGTTCTGATGCTCTGAACGAATAACTAGAACGTTCTAGGGGAAAAGTACGCATACCGTTGTAATCGGGCGAGTTTCTACTTTCAGATGCAACAGAAATTTTGCGGATTGGTCAATCCGTTCGCGAGGTATGACAGTTTGGAGGTAAGAAACGCTTGAGAAACTCAAAATTTTCGCAGTTCTGATGCTCGGAACGAATAACTAGAACGGCCTAGGGGAAAACTACACATACCGTTGTAATCGGGCGAGCTTCTACTTTCAGATGCAACAGAAATTTTGCGGATTGGTCAATCCGTTCGCGAGATATGGCCGTTTGGAGGTAAGAAACGCTTGAGAAACTCAACATTTTCCCAGTTCTGATGCTTGAAACGAAAAGCTAGAACGGCCTAGGGGAAAAGTACGCATACCGTTCTAATCGGGCGAGTTTCTACTTTCAGATGCAACAGAAATTTTGCGGATTGGTCAATCCGTTCGCGAGATATGGCAGTTTGGAGGTAAGAAACGCTTGAGAAACTCAAAATTTTCGCAGTTCTGATGCTCGAAACGAATAACTAGAACGGCGTAGGGGAAAACTACGCATGCTGTTGTAATCGGGCGAGTTTCTACTTTCAGATGCAACAGAAATTTTGCGGATCGGTCAATCCGTTCGCGTGGTATGACAGTTTGGATGTAAGAAACGCTTGAGAAACTCAAAATTTTCGCAGTTCTGATGCTCGAAACGAAAAACTAGAACGGCCTAGGGGAAAACTACACATAGCGCGGTAACTGGGCGAGTTTCCACCTTCAGATGCAACAGAAATTTTGCCGATTGGTCAATCCGTTCGCGAGATATGGCACTTTGGGTGTAAGAAATGCTTGAGAAACTCAAAATTTTCGCAGTTCTGATGCTCGAAACGAATAACTATAACGGCCTGGGGGAAAAGTACGCATACCTTTGTAATCGGGCGAGTTTCTACTTTCAGATGCAACAGAAATTTTGCGGATTGGTCAATCCGTTCGCGAGGTATGACAGTTTGGAGGTAAGAAACGCTTGAGAAACTCAAAATTTTCGCAGTTCTGATGCTCGGAACGAATAACTAGAACGGCCTAGGGGAAAAGTACGCATACCGTTGTAATCGGGCGAGTTTCTACTTTCAGATGCAACAGAAATTTTGCGGATTGTTCAATCCGTTCGCGAGGTATGACAGTTTGGAGGTAAGAAACGCTTGAGAAACTCAAAATTTTCGCAGTTCTGATGCTCGGAACGAATAAGTAGAAAGGCCTAGGGGAAAACTACACATACCGTTGTAATCGGGCGAGCTTCTACTTTCAGATGCAACAGAAATTTTGCGGATTGGTCAATCCGTTCGCGAGATATGGCCGTTTGGAGGTAAGAAACGCTTGAGAAACTCAAAATTTTCGCAGTTCTGATGCTCGGAACGAATAAGTAGAAAGGCCTAGGGGAAAACTACACATACCGTTGTAATCGGGCGAGCTTCTACTTTCAGATGCAACAGAAATTTTGCGGATTGGTCAATCCGTTCGCGAGATATGGCCGTTTGGAGGTAAGAAACGCTTGAGAAACTCAAAATTTTCGCAGTTCTGATGCTTGAAACGAAAAACTAGAACGGCCTAGGGGAAAAGTACGCATACCGTTCTAATCGGGCGAGTTTCTACTTTCAGATGCAACAGAAATTTTGCGGATTGGTCAATCCGTTCGCGAGATATGGCCGTTTGGAGGTAAGAAACGCTTGAGAAACTCAAAATTTTCGCAGTTCTGATGCTTGAAACGAAAAACTAGAACGGCCTAGGGGAAAAGTACGCATACCGTTCTAATCGGGCGAGTTTCTACTTTCAGATGCAACAGAAATTTTGCGGATTGGTCAATCCGTTCGCGAGATATGGCATTTCGGATGTAAGAAACCCTTGAGAAACTCAAAATTTTCGCAGTTCTGATGCTCGAAACGAATAACTAGAACGGCCTAGGGGAAAACTACACATACCGTTGTAATCGGGCGAGCTTCTACTTTCAGATGCAACAGAAATTTTGCGGATTGGTCAATCCGTTCGCGAGATATGACAGTTTGGAGGTAAGAAACGCCTGAGAAACTCAAAATTTTCGCAGTTCTGATGCTCTGAACGAATAACTAGAACGTTCTAGGGGAAAAGTACGCATACCGTTGTAATCGGGCGAGTTTCTACTTTCAGATGCAACAGAAATTTTGCGGATTGGTCAATCCGTTCGCGAGGTATGACAGTTTGGAGGTAAGAAACGCTTGAGAAACTCAAAATTTTCGCAGTTCTGATGCTCGGAACGAATAACTAGAACGGCCTAGGGGAAAACTACACATACCGTTGTAATCGGGCGAGCTTCTACTTTCAGATGCAACAGAAATTTTGCGGATTGGTCAATCCGTTCGCGAGATATGGCCGTTTGGAGGTAAGAAACGCTTGAGAAACTCAACATTTTCCCAGTTCTGATGCTTGAAACGAAAAGCTAGAACGGCCTAGGGGAAAAGTACGCATACCGTTCTAATCGGGCGAGTTTCTACTTTCAGATGCAACAGAAATTTTGCGGATTGGTCAATCCGTTCGCGAGATATGGCAGTTTGGAGGTAAGAAACGCTTGAGAAACTCAAAATTTTCGCAGTTCTGATGCTCGAAACGAATAACTAGAACGGCGTAGGGGAAAACTACGCATGCTGTTGTAATCGGGCGAGTTTCTACTTTCAGATGCAACAGAAATTTTGCGGATCGGTCAATCCGTTCGCGTGGTATGACAGTTTGGATGTAAGAAACGCTTGAGAAACTCAAAATTTTCGCAGTTCTGATGCTCGAAACGAAAAACTAGAACGGCGTAGGGGAAAACTACGCATGCGTTTGTAATCGGGAGAGTTTCTACTTTCAGATGCAACAGAAATTTTGCGGATTGGTCAATCCGTTCGCGAGGTATGACAGTTTGGAGGTAAGAAACGCTTGAGAAACTCAAAATTTTCGCATTTCTGATGCTCGAAACGAATAACTATAACGGCCTGGGGGAAAAGTACGCATACCTTTGTAATCGGGCGAGTTTCTACTTTCAGATGCAACAGAAATTTTGCGGATTGGTCAATCCGTTCGCGAGGTATGACAGTTTGGAGGTAAGAAACGCTTGAGAAACTCAAAATTTTCGCAGTTCTGATGCTCGGAACGAATAACTAGAACGGCCTAGGGGAAAAGTACGCATACCGTTGTAATCGGGCGAGTTTCTACTTTCAGATGCAACAGAAATTTTGCGGATTGTTCAATCCGTTCGCGAGGTATGACAGTTTGGAGGTAAGAAACGCTTGAGAAACTCAAAATTTTCGCAGTTCTGATGCTCGGAACGAATAAGTAGAAAGGCCTAGGGGAAAACTACACATACCGTTGTAATCGGGCGAGCTTCTACTTTCAGATGCAACAGAAATTTTGCGGATTGGTCAATCCGTTCGCGAGATATGGCCGTTTGGAGGTAAGAAACGCTTGAGAAACTCAAAATTTTCGCAGTTCTGATGCTTGAAACGAAAAACTAGAACGGCCTAGGGGAAAAGTACGCATACCGTTCTAATCGGGCGAGTTTCTACTTTCAGATGCAACAGAAATTTTGCGGATTGGTCAATCCGTTCGCGAGATATGGCATTTCGGATGTAAGAAACCCTTAAGAAACTCAAAATTTTCGCAGTTCTGATGCTCGGAACGAATAACTAGAACGGCCTAGGGGAAAACTACACATACCGTTGTAATCGGGCGAGCTTCTACTTTCAGATGCAACAGAAATTTTGCGGATTGGTCAATCCGTTTGCGAGATATGGCCGATTGGAGGTAAGAAACGCTTGAGAAACTCAACATTTTCGCAGTTCTGATGCTTGAAACGAAAAGCTAGAACGGCCTAGGGGAAAAGTACGCATACCGTTCTAATCGGGCGAGTTTCTACTTTCAGATGCAACAGAAATTTTGCGGATTGGTCAATCCGTTCGCGAGATATGGCAGTTTGGAGGTAAGAAACGCTTGAGAAACTCAAAATTTTCGCAGTTCTGATGCTCGAAACGAATAACTAGAACGGCGTAGGGGAAAACTACGCATGCTGTTGTAATCGGGCGAGTTTCTACTTTCAGATGCAACAGAAATTTTGCGGATCTGTCAATCCGTTCGCGTGGTATGACAGTTTGGAGGTAAGAAACGCTTGAGAAACTCAAAATTTTCGCAGTTCTGATGCTCGAAACGAAAAACTAGAACGGCCTAGGGGAAAACTACACATAGCGCGGTAACTGGGCGAGTTTCCACCTTCAGATGCAACAGAAATTTTGCCGATTGGTCAATCCGTTCGCGAGATATGGCACTTTGGGGGTAAGAAATGCTTGAGAAACTCAAAATTTTCGCAGTTCTGATGCTCGAAACGAATAACTAGAACGTCCTGCGGGAAAAGTACGCATACCGTTGTAATCGGGCGAGTTTCTACTTTCAGATGCAACAGAAATTTTGCGGATTGGTCAATCCGTTCGCGAGGTATGACAGTTTGGAGGTAAGAAACGCTTGAGAAACTCAAAATTTTCGCAGTTCTGATGCTCGAAACGAAAAACTAGAACGGCGTAGGGGAAAACTACGCATGCGTTTGTAATCGGGAGAGTTTCTACTTTCAGATGCAACAGAAATTTTGCGGATTGGTCAATCCGTTCGCGAGGTATGACAGTTTGGAGGTAAGAAACGCTTGAGATACTCAAAATTTTCGCATTTCTGATGCTCGAAACGAATAACTATAACGGCCTGGGGGAAAAGTACGCATACCTTTGTAATCGGGCGAGTTTCTACTTTCAGATGCAACAGAAATTTTGCGGATTTGTTTATCCGTTCGCGAGATGTGGCAGTTTGGAGGAAAGAAACGCTTGAGAAACTCAAAATTTTCGCAGTTCTGATGCTCGAAACGAATAACTAGAACGGCCTGGGGGAAAGTACACATACCGTTGTAATCGCGCGAGTTTCTACTTTCAGATGCAACAGAAATTATTCGGATTCGTCAATCCGTACGCGAGATATGGCAGTTTGGAGGTAAGAAACGGTTGAGAAACTCAAAATTTTCGCAGTTCTGATGCTTGAAACGAAAAACTAGAACGGCGTAGGGGAAAACTACGCATGCTGCTGTAATCGGGCGAGTTTCTACTTTCAGATGCAACAGAAATTTTGCGGATCGGTCAATCCGTTCGCGAGGTATGACAGTTTGGAGGTAAGGAACGCTTGAGAAGCTCAAAATTTTCGCAGTTCTAATGCTCGAAACGAATAACTAGAATGGCCTGGGGGAAAAGTACGCATACCTTTGTAATCGGGCGAGTTTCTACTTTCAGATGCAACAGAAATTTTGCGGATTGGTCAATCCGTTCGCGAGATATGGCAGTTTGGAGGTAAGAAACGCTTGAGAAACTCAAAATTTTCGCAGTTCTGATGCTCGAAACGAATAACTAGAACGGCCTGGGGGAAAAGCACGCATACCGTTGTAATCGGGCGAGTTTCTACTTTCAGATGCAACAGAAATTTTGCGGATTGGTCAATCCGTTCGCGAGGTATGACAGTTTGGAGGTAAGAAACGCTTGAGAAACGCAAAATTTTCGCAGTTCTGATGCTCGAAACGAATAACTAGAACGGCGTAGGGGAAAACTACGCATGCTGTTGTAATCGGGCGAGTTTCTACTTTCAGATGCAACAGAAATTTTGCGGATCGGTCAATCCGTTCGCGTGGTATGACAGTTTGGAGGTAAGAAACGCTTGAGAAACTCAAAATTTTCGCAGTTCTGATGCTCGAAACGAATAACTAGAACGGCCTGGGGGAAAAGTACGCATACCGTTGTAATCGGGCGAGCTTCTACTTTCAGACGCAACAGAAATTTTGCGGATTGGTCAATCCGTTCGCGAGGTATGACAGTTTGGAGGTAAGAAACGCTTGAGAAACTCAAAATTTTCGCATTTCTGATGCTCGAAACGAATAACTATAACGGCCTGGGGGAAAAGTACGCATACCTTTGTAATCGGGCGAGTTTCTACTTTCAGATGCAACAGAAATTTGCGGATTTGTCTATCCGTTCGCGAGATGTGGCAGTTTGGAGGTAAGAAACGCTTGAGAAACTCAAAATTTTCGCAGTTCTGATGCTCGAAACATTTAACTAGAACGGCCTGGGGGAAAGTACACATACCGTTGTAATCGCGCGAGTTTCTACTTTCAGATGCAACAGAAATTATTCGGATTCGTCAATCCGTACGCGAGATATGGCAGTTTGGAGGTAAGAAACGGTTGAGAAACTCAAAATTTTCGCAGTTCTGATGCTTGAAACGAAAAACTAGAACGGCGTAGGGCAAAACTACGCATGCTGCTGTAATCGGGCGAGTTTCTACTTTCAGATGCAACAGAAATTTTGCGGATCGGTCAATCCGTTCGCGAGGTATGACAGTTTGGAGGTAAGAAACGCTTGAGAAACTCAAAATGTTCGCAGTTCTGATGCTCGAAACGAATAACTAGAACGGCCTGGGGGAAAAGTACGCATACCGTTGTAATCGGGCGAGTTTCTACTTTCAGATGCAACAGAAATTTTGCGGATTGGTCAAACCGTTCGCGAGATATGGCAGATTGGAAGTAAGAAACGCTTGAGAAACTCAAAATTTTCGCAGTTCTGATGCTCGGAACGAATAACAAGAACGGCCTAGGGGAAAAGTACGCATGCTGCTGTAATCGGGCGAGTTTCTACTTTCAGATGCAACAGAAATTTTGCGGATTGGTCAATCCGTCCGCGAGATATGGCAGTTTGGAGGTAAGAAACGCTTGAGAAACTCAAAATTTTCGCAGTTCTGATGCTCGAAACGAATAACTAGAACGGCCTGGGGGAAAAGTACGCATACCGTTGTAATCGGGCGAGTTTCTACTTTCAGATGCAACAGAAATTTTGCGGATTGGTCAATCCGTTCGCGAGGTATGACAGTTTGGAGGTAAGAAACGCTTGAGAAACTCAAAATTTTCGCATTTCTGATGCTCGAAACGAATAACTATAACGGCCTGGGGGAAAAGTACGCATACCTTTGTAATCGGGCGAGTTTCTACTTTCAGATGCAACAGAAATTTTGCGGATTTGTCTATCCGTTCGCGAGATGTGGCAGTTTGGAGGTAAGAAACGCTTGAGAAACTCAAAATTTTCGCAGTTCTGATGCTCGAAACATTTAACTAGAACGGCCTGGGGGAAAGTACACATACCGTTGTAATCGCGCGAGTTTCTACTTTCAGATGCAACAGAAATTATTCGGATTCGTCAATCCGTACGCGAGATATGGCAGTTTGGAGGTAAGAAACGGTTGAGAAACTCAAAATTTTCGCAGTTCTGATGCTTGAAACGAAAAACTAGAACGGCGTAGGGGAAAACTACGCATGCTGCTGTAATCGGGCGAGTTTCTACTTTCAGATGCAACAGAAATTTTGCGGATCGGTCAATCCGTTCGCGAGGTATGACAGTTTGGAGGTAAGAAACGCTTGAGAAACTCAAAATGTTCGCAGTTCTGATGCTCGAAACGAATAACTAGAACGGCCTGGGGGAAAAGTACGCATACCGTTGTAATCGGGCGAGTTTCTACTTTCAGATGCAACAGAAATTTTGCGGATTGGTCAAACCGTTCGCGAGATATGGCAGATTGGAAGTAAGAAACGCTTGAGAAACTCAAAATTTTCGCAGTTCTGATGCTCGAAACGAATAACAAGAACGGCCTAGGGGAAAAGTACGCATGCTGCTGTAATCGGGCGAGTTTCTACTTTCAGATGCAACAGAAATTTTGCGGATTGGTCAATCCGTTCGCGAGATATGGCAGTTTGGAGGTAAGAAACGCTTGAGAAACTCAAAATTTTCGCAGTTCTGATGCTCGAAACGAATAACTAGAACGGCCTGGGGGAAAAGTACGCATACCGTTGTAATCGGGCGAGTTTCTACTTTCAGATGCAACAGAAATTTTGCGGATTGGTCAATCCGTTCGCGAGGTATGACAGTTTGGAGGTAAGAAACGCTTGAGAAACGCAAAATTTTCGCAGTTCTGATGCTCGAAACGAATAACTAGAACGGCGTAGGGGAAAACTACGCATGCTGTTGTAATCGGGCGAGTTTATACTTTCAGATGCAACAGAAATTTTGCGGATCGGTCAATCCGTTCGCGTGGTATGACAGTTTGGAGGTAAGAAACGCTTGAGAAACTCAAAATTTTCGCAGTTCTGATGCTCGAAACGAATAACTAGAACGGCCTGGGGGAAAAGTACGCATACCGTTGTAATCGGGCGAGCTTCTACTTTCAGATGCAACAGAAATTTTGCGGATTGGTCAATCTGTTCGCGAGATATGGCCGTTTGGAGGTAAGAAACGCTTGAGAAACTCAAAATTTTAGCAGTTCTGATGCTCGAAACGAAAAACTAGAACGGCGTAGGGGAAAACTACACATAGCGCGGTAACTGGGCGAGTTTCCACCTTCAGATGCAACAGAAATTTTGCGGATTGTTCAATCCGTTCGCGAGATATGGCACTTTGGGTGTAAGAAATGCTTGAGAAACTCAAAATTTTCGCAGTTCTGATGCTCGGAACGAATAACTAGAACGGTCTAGGGAAAAACTACGCACACCGTTGTAATCGGGCGAGTTTCTACTTTCAGATGCAACAGAAATTTTGCGGATTGGTCAAACCGTTCGCGAGATATGGCACTTTGGAGGTAAGAAACGCTTGAGAAACTCAAAATTTTCGCAGTTCTGATGCTCGAAACAAATAACTAGAACGGCGTAGGGAAAAAGTACGCATACCGTTGTAATCGGGCGAGCTTCTACTTTCAGATGCAACAGAAATTTTGCAGATTGGTCAATCCGTTCGCGAGATATGGCCGTTTGGAGGTAAGAAACGCTTGAGAAACTCAACATTTTCGCAGTTCTGATGCTTGAAACGAAAAGCTAGAACGGCCTAGGGGAAAAGTACGCATACCGTTGCAATCGGGCGAGTTTCTACTTTCAGATGCAACAGAAATTTTGCGGATTGGTCAATCCGTTCGCGAGATATGGCAGTTTGGAAGTAAGAAATGCTTGAGAAACACGAAATATTCGCAGTTCTGATGCTCGGAACGAATAACTAGAACGGCCTAGGGGAAAAGTTCGCATACCGTTGTAATCGGGCGAGTTTCTACTTTCAGATGCAACAGAAATTTTGCGGATTGGTCAATCCGTTCGCGAGGTATGACACTTTGGAGGTAAGAAACGCTTGAGAAACTCAAAATTTTCGCAGTTCTGATGCTCGGAACGAACATCTAGAACGGCCTAGTGGAAAAGTACGCATACCGTTGTAATCGGGCGAGTTTCTACTTTCAGATGCAACAGAAATTTTGCGGATTGGTCAATCCGTTCGCGAGGTATGACACTTTGGAGGTAAGAAACGCTTGAGAAACTCAAAATTTTCGCAGTTCTGATGCTCGGAACGAACATCTAGAACGGCCTAGTGGAAAAGTACGCATACCGTTGTAATCGGGCGAGATTCTACTTTCAGATGCAACAGAAA
This sequence comes from Ptiloglossa arizonensis, assembly GCF_051014685.1. Classification (NCBI taxonomy): domain Eukaryota; kingdom Metazoa; phylum Arthropoda; class Insecta; order Hymenoptera; family Colletidae; genus Ptiloglossa; species Ptiloglossa arizonensis. The sequence goes on along the minus strand of NW_027478454.1, from coordinate 157,183 downwards.
TTTTGCGGATTGGTCAATCCGTTCGCGAGATATGGCAGTTTGGAAGTAAGAAACGCTTGAGAAACACAAAATTTTCGCAGTTCTGATGCTCGGAACGAATAACTAGAACGGCCTAGGGGAAAGCTATACACATCGTTGTAATCGGGCGAGCTTCTACTTTCAGATGCAACAGAAATTTTGCGGATTGGTCAATCCGTTCGCGAGATATGGCCGTTTGGAGGTAAGAAACGCTTGAGAAACTCAAAATTTTCGCAGTTCTGATGCTTGAAACGAAAAACTAGAACGGCCTAGGGGAAAAGTACGCATACCGTTGTAATCGGGCGAGTTTCTACTTTCAGATGCAACAGACATTTTGCGGATTGGTCAATCCGTTCGCGAGATATGGCAGGTTGGATGTAAGAAACGCTTGAGAAACTCAAAATTTTCGCAGTTCTGATGCTCGGAACGAACATCTAGAACGGCCTAGTGGAAAAGTACGCACACCGTTGTAATCGGGCGAGTTTCTACTTTCAGATGCAACAGAAATTTTGCGGATTGGTCAATCCGTTCGCGAGGTATGACACTTTGGAGGTAAGATACGCTTGAGAAACTCAAAATTTTCGCAGTTCTGATGCTCGGAACGAATAACTAGAACGGCCTAGGGGAAAAGTACGCATACCGTTGTAAACGGGCGAGTTTCTACTTTCAGATGCAACAGAAATTTTGCGGATTGGTCAATCCGATCGCGAGGTATGACAGTTTGGAGGTAAGAAACGCTTGAGAAACTCAAAATTTTCGCAGTTCTGATGCTCGGAACGAATAACTAGAACGGCCTAGGGGAAAGCTATACACATCGTTGTAATCGGGCGAGCTTCTACTTTCAGATGCAACAGAAATTTTGCGGATTGGTCAATCCGTTCGCGAGATATGGCCGTTTGGAGGTAAGAAACGCTTGAGAAACTCAAAATTGTCGCAGTTCTGATGCTTGAAACGAAAAACTAGAACGGCCTAGGGGAAAAGTACGCATACCGTTGCAATCGGGCGAGTTTCTACTTTCAGATGCAATAGACATTTTGCGGATTGGTCAATCCGTTCGCGAGATATGGCAGTTTGGATGTAAGAAACGCTTGAGAAACTCAAAATTTTCGCAGTTCTGATGCTCGAAACGAAAAACTAGAACGGCGTAGGGGAAAACTACGCATGCGTTTGTAATCGGGAGAGTTTCTACTTTCAGATGCAACAGAAATTTTGCGGATTGGTCAATCCGTTCGCGAGGTATGACAGTTTGGAGGTAAGAAACGCTTGAGAAACTCAAAATTTTCGCATTTCTGATGCTCGAAACGAATAACTAGAACGGCCTGGGGGAAAAGTACGCATACCTTTGTAATCGGGCGAGTTTCTACTTTCAGATGCAACAGAAATTTTGCGGATTTGTCTATCCGTTCGCGAGATGTGGCAGTTTGGAGGTAAGAAACGCTTGAGAAACTCAAAATTTTCGCAGTTCTGATGCTCGAAACGAATAACTAGAACGGCCTGGGGGAAAGTACACATACCGTTGTAATCGCGCGAGTTTCTACTTTCAGATGCAACAGAAATTATTCGGATTCGTCAATCCGTACGCGAGATATGGCAGTTTGGAGGTAAGAAACGGTTGAGAAACTCAAAATTTTCGCAGTTCTGATGCTTGAAACGAAAAACTAGAACGGCGTAGGGGAAAACTACGCATGCTGCTGTAATCGGGCGAGTTTCTACTTTCAGATGCAACAGAAATTTTGCGGATCGGTCAATCCGTTCGCGAGGTATGACAGTTTGGAGGTAAGAAACGCTTGAGAAAGTCAAAATGTTCGCATTTCTGATGCTCGAAACGAATAACTAGAACGGCCTGGGGGAAAAGTACGCATACCGTTGTAATCGGGCGAGTTTCTACTTTCAGATGCAACAGAAATTTTGCGGATTGGTCAAACCGTTCGCGAGATATGGCAGATTGGAAGTAAGAAACGCTTGAGAAACTCAAAATTTTCGCAGTTCTGATGCTCGAAACGAATAACAAGAACGGCCTAGGGGAAAAGTACGCATGCTGCTGTAATCGGGCGAGTTTCTACTTTCAGATGCAACAGAAATTTTGCGGATCGGTCAATCCGTTCGCGAGGTATGACAGTTTGGAGGTAAGAAACGCTTGAGAAACTCAAAATTTTCGCAGTTCTGATGCTCGAAACGAATAACTAGAACGGCCTGGGGGAAAAGTACGCATACCATTGTAATCGGGCGAGTTTCTACTTTCAGATGCAACAGAAATTTTGAGGATTGCTCAATCCGTTCGCGAGATATGGCAGTTTGGAGGTAAGAAACGCTTGAGAAACTCAAAATTTTCGCAGTTCTGATGCTCGAAACGAATAACTAGAACGGCCTAGGGGAAAAGTACGCATACCGTTCTAATCGGGCGAGTTTCTACTTTCAGATGCAACAGAAATTTTGCGGATTGGTCAATCCGTTCGCGAGGTATGACACTTTGGAGGTAAGAAACGCTTGAGAAACTCAAAATTTTCGCAGTTCTGATGCTCGGAACGAACATCTAGAACGGCCTAGTGGAAAAGTACGCATACCGTTGTAATCGGGCGAGTTTCTACTTTCAGATGCAACAGAAATTTTGCGGATTGGTCAATCCGTTCGCGAGATATGGCAGTTTGGAAGTAAGAAACGCTTGAGAAACACAAAATTTTCGCAGTTCTGATGCTCGGAACGAATAACTAGAACGGCCTAGGGGAAAAGTACGCATACCGTTGTAAACGGGCGAGTTTCTACTTTCAGATGCAACAGAAATTTTGCGGATTGGTCAATCCGATCGCGAGGTATGACAGTTTGGAGGTAAGAAACGCTTGAGAAACTCAAAATTTTCGCAGTTCTGATGCTCGGAACGAATAACTAGAACGGCCTATGGGAAAGCTATACACATCGTTGTAATCGGGCGAGCTTCTACTTTCAGATGCAGCAGAAATTTTGCGGATTGGTCAATCCGTTCGCGAGATATGGCCGTTTGGAGGTAGGAAACGCTTGAGAAACTCAAAATTTTCGCAGTTCTGATGCTTGAAACGAAAAACTAGAACGGCCTAGGGGAAAAGTACGCATACCGTTGTAATCAGGCGAGTTTCTACTTTCAGATGCAACAGACATTTTGCGGATTGGTCAATCCGTTTGCGAGATATGGCAGTTTGGATGTAAGAAACGCTTGAGAAACTCAAAATTTTCGCAGTTCTGATGCTCGAAACGAAAAACTAGAACGGCGTAGGGGAAAACTACGCATGCGTTTGTAATCGGGAGAGTTTCTACTTTCAGATGCAACAGAAATTTTGCGGATTGGTCAATCCGTTCGCGAGGTATGACAGTTTGGAGGTAAGAAACGCTTGAGAAACTCAAAATTTTCGCATTTCTGATGCTCGAAACGAATAACTAGAACGGCCTGGGGGAAAAGTACGCATACCTTTGTAATCGGGCGAGTTTCTACTTTCAGATGCAACAGAAATTTTGCGGATTTGTCAATCCGTTCGCGAGATGTGGCAGTTTGGAGGTAAGAAACGCTTGAGAAACTCAAAATTTTCGCAGTTCTGATGCTCGAAACGAATAACTAGAACGGCCTGGGGGAAAGTACACATACCGTTGTAATCGCGCGAGTTTCTACTTTCAGATGCAACAGAAATTATTCGGATTCGTCTATCCGTACGCGAGATATGGCAGTTTGGAGGTAAGAAACGGTTGAGAAACTCAAAATTTTCGCAGTTCTGATGCTTGAAACGAAAAACTAGAACGGCGTAGGGGAAAACTACGCATGCTGCTGTAATCGGGCGAGTTTCTACTTTCAGATGCAACAGCAATTTTGCGGATCGGTCAATCCGTTCGCGAGGTATGACAGTTTGGAGGTAAGAAACGCTTGAGAAACTCAAAATGTTCGCAGTTCTGATGCTCGAAACGAATAACTAGAACGGCCTGGGGGAAAAGTACGCATACCGTTGTAATCGGGCGAGTTTCTACTTTCAGATGCAACAGAAATTTTGCGGATTGGTCAAACCGTTCGCGAGATATGGCAGATTGGAGGTAAGAAACGCTTGAGAAACTCAAAATTTTCGCAGTTCTGATGCTCGAAACGAATAACTAGAACGGCCTGGGGGAAAAGTACGCAAACCGTTGTAATCGGGCGAGTTTCTACGTTCAGATGCAACAGAAATTTTGCGGATTGGTAAATCCGTTCGCGAGATATGGCAGTTTGGAGGTAAGAAACGCTTGAGAAACTCAAAATTTTCGCAGTTCTGATGCTCGAAACGAATAACTAGAACGGCCTGGGGGAAAAGTACGCATACCGTTGTAATCGGGCGAGTTTCTACTTTCAGATGCAACAGAAATTTTGCGGATTGGTCAATCCGTTCGCGAGATATGACAGTTTGGAGGTAAGAAACGCTTGAGAAACTCAAAATTTTCGCAGTTCTGATGCTCGGAACGAATAACTAGAACGGCCTAGGGGAAAAGTACGCATACCGTTGTAATCGGGCGAGTTTCTACTTTCAGATACAACAGAAATTTTGCGGATTGGTCAATCCGTTCGCGAGGTATGACAGTTTGGAGGTAAGAAACGCTTGAGAAACTCAAAATTTTCGCAGTTCTGATGCTCGAAACGAATAACTAGAACGGCCTGGGGGAAAAGTACGCATACCGTTGTAATCGGGCGAGTTTCTACTTTCAGATGCAACAGAAATTTTGCGGAATGGTCAATCCGTTCGCGAGATATGACAGTTTGGAGGTAAGAAACGCTTGAGAAACTCAAAATTTTCGCAGTTCTGATGCTCGAAACGAATAACTAGAACGGCCTAGGGGAAAAGTACGCATACCGTTGTAATCGGGCGAGTTTCTACTCTCAGATGCAAGAGAAATTTTGCGGATTGGTCAATCCGTTCGCGAGATATGGCACTTTGGGTGTAAGAAATGCTTGAAAAACTCAAACTTTCCGCAGTTCTGATGCTCGGAATGAATAACTAGAACGGCCTAGGGGAAAACTACACATACCGTTGCAATCGGGCGAGTTTCTACTTTCAGATGCATCAGAAATTTTGCGGATTGGTCAATCCGTTCGCGAGATATGACAGTTTGGATGTAAGAAACGCTTGAGAAATTCAAAATTTTCGCAGTTCTGGTGCTCGGAACGAATAACTAGAACGGCCTAGGGGAAAAGTAGACATACCGTTGTAATCGGGCGAGTTTCTACTTTCAGATGCAACAGAAATTTTGCGGAATGGTCAATCCGTTCGCGAGATATGACAGTTTGGAGGTAAGAAACGCTTGAGAAACTCAAAATTTTCGCAGTTCTGATGCTCGAAACGAATAACTAGAACGGCCTAGGGGAAAAGTACGCATACCGTTGTAATCGGGCGAGTTTCTACTCTCAGATGCAAGAGAAACTTTGCGGATTGGTCAATCCGTTCGCGAGATATGGCACTTTGGGTGTAAGAAATGCTTGAGAAACTCAAACTTTCCGCAGTTCTGATGCTCGGAATCAATAACTAGAACGGCCTAGGGGAAAACTACACATACCGTTGTAATCGGGCGAGTTTCTACTTTCAGATGCATCAGAAATTTTGCGGATTGGTCAATCCGTTCGCGAGATATGACAGTTTGGATGTAAGAAACGCTTGAGAAATTCAAAATTTTCGCAGTTCTGGTGCTCGGAACGAATAACTAGAACGGCCTAGGGGAAAAGTAGACATACCGTTGTAATCGGGCGAGTTTCTACTTTCAGATGCAACCGAAATTTTGCGGATTGGTCAATCCGTTCGCGAGATATGGCAGTTTGGAGGTAAGAAACGCTTGAGAAACTCAAAATTTTCGCAGTTCTGATGCTCGGAACGAATAACTAGAACGGCCTAGGGGAATACTACACATACCGTTGTAATCGGGCGAGTTTCTACTTTCAGATGCAACAGAAATTTTGCGGAACGATCAATCCGTTCGCGAGATATGGCAGTTTGGAGGTAAGAAACGCTTGAGAAACTCAAAATTTTCGCAGTTCTGATGCTCGAAACGAATAACTAGAACGGCCTGGGGGAAAAGTACGCATACCGTTGTAATCGGGCGAGTTTCTACTTTCAGATGCAACAGAAATTTTGCGGATTGGTCAATCCGTTCGCGAGGTATGACAGTTTGGAGGTAAGAAACGCTTGAGAAACTCAAAATTTTCGCAGTTCTGATGCTCGAAACGAATAACTAGAACGGCCTGGGGGAACAGTACGCATACCGTTGTAATCGGGCGAGCTTCTACTTTCAGATGCAACAGAAATTTTGCGGATTGGTCAATCCGTTCGCGAGATATGACAGTTTGGAGGTAAGAAACGCTTGAGGAACTCAAAATTATCGCAGTTCTGATGCTCGAAACGAATAACTAGAACGGCCTAGGGGAAAACTACACATACCGTTGTTATCGTGCCAGTTTCTACTTTCAGATGCAACAGAAATTTTGCGGTATGGTCAATCCGTTCGCGAGATATGGCACTTTGGAGGTAAGAAATGCTTGAGAAACTCAAAATTTTCGCAGTTCTGATGCTTGAAACGAAAAACTAGAACGGCCTAGGGGAAAAGAACGCATACCGTTCTAATCGGGCGAGTTTCTACTTTCAGATGCAACAGAAATTTTGCGGATTGGTCAATCCGTTCGAGATATATGGCAGATTGGAGGTAAGAAACGCTTGAGAAACTCAAAATTTTCGCAGTTCTGATGCTCGAAACGAATAACTAGAACGGCCTGGGGGAAAAGTACGCATACCGTTGTAATCGGGCGGGTTTCTACTTTCAGATGCAACAGAAATTTTGCGGATTGGTCAATCCGTTCGCGAGATATGACAGTCTGGAGGTAAGAAACGCTTGAGAAACTCAAAATTTTCGCAGTTCTGATGCTCGAAACGAATAACTAGAACGGCCTAGGGGAAAAGTACGCATACCATTGTAATCGGGCGAGTTTCTACTTTCAGATGCAACAGAAATTTTGCGGATGGGTCAATCCGTTCGCGAGATATGACAGTTTGGATGTAAGATACGCTTGAGAAACTCAAAATTTTCGCAGTTCTGATGCTCGGAACGAATAACTAGAACGGCCTAGGGGAAAAGTACGCATACCGTTGTAATCGGGCGAGTTTCTACTTTCAGATGCAACAGAAATTTTGCGGATTGTTCAATCCGTTCGCGAGATATGGCACTTTGGAGGTAAGAAATGCTTGAGAAACTCAAAATTTTCGCAGTTCTGATGCTCGGAACGAATAACTAGAACGGCCTAGGGGAAAACTACTCGTACCGTTGTAATCGGGCGAGTTTCTACTTTCAGATGCAACAGAAATTATTCGGATTCGTCAATCCGTACGCGAGATATGGCAGTTTGGAGGTAAGAAACGGTTGAGAAACTCAAAATTTTCGCAGTTCTGATGCTTGAAACGAAAAACTAGATCGGCCTAGGGGAAAAGAACGCATACCGTTCTAATCGGGCGAGTTTCTACTTTCAGATGCAACAGAAATTTTGCGGATTGGTCAATCCGTTCGCGATATATGGCAGATTGGAGGTAAGAAACGCTTGAGAAACTCAAAATTTTCGCAGTTCTGATGCTCGAAACGAATAACTAGAACGGCCTGGGGGAAAAGTACGCCTACCGTTGTAATCGGGCGAGTTTCTACTTTCAGATGCAACAGAAATTTTGCGGATTGGTCAATCCGTTCGCGAGATATGACAGTTTGGCTGTAAGAAACGCTTGAGAAACTCAAAATTTTCGCAGTTCTGATGCTCGGAACGAATAACTAGAACGGCCTAGGGGGAAAGTACGCATACCGTTGTAATCGGGCGAGTTTCTACTTACAGATACAACAGAAATTTTGCGGATTGGTCAATCCGTTCGCGAGGTATGACTGTTTGGAGGTAAGAAACGCTTGAGAAACTCAAAATTTTCGCCGTTCTGATGCTCGAAACGAATAACTAGAACGGCGTAGGGGAAAACTACGCATGCTGTTGTAATCGGGCGAGTTTCTACTTTCAGATGCAACAGAAATTTTGCGGATCGGTCAATCCGTTCGCGAGGTATGACAGTTTGGAGGTAAGAAACGCTTGAGAAACTCAAAATTTTCGCAGTTCTGATGCTCGAAACGAATAACTAGAACGGCCTGGGGGAAAAGTACGCATACCGTTGTAATCGGGCGAGTTTCTACTTTCAGATGCAACAGAAATTTTGCGGATTGGTCAATCCGTTCGCGAGATATGACAGTTTGGAGGTAAGAAACGCTTGAGAAACTCAAAATTTTCGCAGTTCTGATGCTCGAAACGAATAACTAGAACGGCCTAGGGGAAAAGTACGCATACCGTTGTAATCGGGCGAGTTTCTACTTTCAGATGCAACAGAAATTTTGCGGATTGGTCAATCCGTTCGCGAGATATGACAGTTTGGATGTAAGAAACGCTTGAGAAACTCAAAATTTTCGCAGTTCTGATGCTCGAAACGAATAACTAGAACGGCTAAGGGGAAAACTACACATACCGTTGTTATCGGGCCAGTTTCTACTTTCAGATGCAAGAGAAATTTTGCGGATTGGTCAATCCGTTCGCGAGATATGGCACTTTGGATGTAAGAAATGCTTGAGAAACTCAAAATTTCCGCAGTTCTGATGCTCGGAATGAATAACTAGAACGGCCTAGGGGAAAACTACACATACCGTTGTAATCGGGCGAGATTCTACTTTCAGATGCATCAGAAATTTTGCGGATTGGTCAATCCGTTCGCGAGATATGACAGTTTGGATGTAAGGAACGCTTGAGAAATTCAAAATTTTCGCAGTTCTGGTGCTCGGAACGAATAACTAGAACGGCCTAGGGGAAAAGTACACATACCGTTGTAATCGGGCGAGTTTCTACTTTCAGATGCAACAGAAATTTTGCGGATTGGTCAATCCGTTCGCGAGATATGGCAGTTTGGAGGTAAGAAACGCTTGAGAAACTCAAAATTTTCGCAGTTCTGATGCTCGTAACGAATAACTAGAACGCCGTAGGGGAAAACTACGCACGCTGCTGTAATCGGGCGAGTTTCTACTTTCAGATGCAACAGAAATTTTGCGGATCGGTCAATCCGTTCGCGAGGTATGACAGTTTGGAGGTAAGAAACGCTTGAGAAACTCAAAATTTTCGCAGTTCTGATGCTCGAAACGAATAACTAGAACGGCCTGGGGGAAAAGTACGCATACCGTTGTAATCGGGCGAGTTTCTACTTTCAGATGCAACAGAAATTTTGCGGATTGGTCAATCCGTTCGCGAGATAAGGCAGATTGGAGGTAAGAAACGCTTGAGAAACTCAAAATTTTCGCAGTTCTGATGCTCAAAACGAATAACTAGAACGGCCTAGGGGAAAAGTACGCATGCTGCTGTAATCGGGCGAGTTTCTACTTTCAGATGCAACAGAAATTTTGCGGATCGGTCAATCCGTTCGCGAGGTATGACAGTTTGGAGGTAAGAAACGCTTGAGAAACTCAAAATTTTCGCAGTTCTGATGCTCGAAAAGAATAACTAGAACGGCCTGGGGGAAAAGTACGCATACCGATGTAATCGGGCGAGTTTCTACTTTCAGATGCAACAGAAATTTTGAGGATTGGTCAATCCGTTCGCGAGATATGGCAGTTTGGAGGTAAGAAACGCTTGAGAAACTCAAAATTTTCGCAGTTCTGATGCTCGAAACGAATAACTAGAACGGCGTAGGGGAAAACTACGCATGCTGCTGTAATCGGGCGAGTTTCTACTTTCAGATGCAACAGAAATTTTGCGGATCGGTCAATCCGTTCGCGAGGTATGACAGTTTGGATGTAAGAAACGCTTGAGAAACTCAAAATTTTCGCAGTTCTGATGCTCGAAACGAATAACTAGAACGGCCTGGGGGAAAAGTACGCAAACCGTTGTAATCGGGCGAGTTTCTACTTTCAGATGCAGCAGAAAGTTTGCGGATTGGTAAATCCGTTCGCGAGATATGGCAGTTTGGAGGTAAGAAACGCTTGAGAAACTCAAAATTTTCGCAGTTCTGATGCTCGAAACGAATAACTAGAACGGCCTGGGGGAAAAGTACGCATACCGTTGTAATCGGGCGAGTTTCTACTTTCAGATGCAACAGAAATTTTGCGGATTGGTCAATCCGTTCGCGAGATATGACAGTTTGGAGGTAAGAAACGCTTGAGAAACTCAAAATTTTCGCAGTTCTGATGCTCGGAACGAATAACTAGAACGGCCTAGGGGAAAAGTACGCATACCGTTGTAATCGGGCGAGTTTCTACTTTCAGATACAACAGAAATTTTGCGGATTGTTCAATCCGTTCGCGAGGTATGACAGTTTGGAGGTAAGAAACGCTTGAGAAACTCAAAATTTTCGCCGTTCTGATGCTCGAAACGAATAACTAGAACGGCGTAGGGGAAAACTACGCATGCTGTTGTAATCGGGCGAGTTTCTACTTTCAGATGCAACAGAAATTTTGCGGATCGGTCAATCCGTTCGCGAGGTATGACAGTTTGGAGGTAAGAAACGCTTGAGAAACTCAAAATTTTCGCAGTTCTGATGATCGAAACGAATAACTAGAACGGCCTGGGGGAAAAGTACGCATACCGTTGTAATCGGGCGAGTTTCTACTTTCAGATGCAACAGAAATTTTGCGGATTGGTCAATCCGTTCGCGAGATATGACAGTTTGGAGGTAAGAAACGCTTGAGAAACTCAAAATTTTCGCAGTTCTGATGCTCGAAACGAATAACTAGAACGGCGTAGGGGAAAACTACGCATGCTGCTGTAATCGGGCGAGTTTCTACTTTCAGATGCAACAGAAATTTTGCGGATCGGTCAATCCGTTCGCGAGGTATGACAGTTTGGATGTAAGAAACGCTTGAGAAACTCAAAATTTTCGCAGTTCTGATGCTCGAAACGAATAACTAGAACGCCCTGGGGGAAAAGTACGCAAACCGTTGTAATCGGGCGAGTTTCTACTTTCAGATGCAACAGAAATTTTGCGGATTGGTAAATCCGTTCGCGAGATATGGCAGTTTGGAGGTAAGAAACGCTTGAGAAACTCAAAATTTTCGCAGTTCTGATGCTCGAAACGAATAACTAGAACGGCCTAGGGGAAAAGTACGCATACCGTTGTAATCGGGCGAGTTTCTACTTTCAGATACAACAGAAATTTTGCGGATTGGTCAATCCGTTCGTGAGGTATGACAGTTTGGAGGTAAGAAACGCTTGAGAAACTCAAAATTTTCGCAGTTCTGATGCTCGGAACGAATAACTAGAACGGCCTAGGGGAAAAGTACGCATACCGTTGTAATCGGGCGAGTTTCTACTTTCAGATACAACAGAAATTTTGCGGATTGTTCAATCCGTTCGCGAGGTATGACAGTTTGGAGGTAAGAAACGCTTGAGAAACTCAAAATTTTCGCCGTTCTGATGCTCGAAACGAATAACTAGAACGGCGTAGGGGAAAACTACGCATGCTGTTGTAATCGGGCGAGTTTCTACTTTCAGATGCAACAGAAATTTTGCGGATCGGTCAATCCGTTCGCGAGGTATGACAGTTTGGAGGTAAGAAACGCTTGAGAAACTCAAAATTTTCGCAGTTCTGATGATCGAAACGAATAACTAGAACGGCCTGGGGGAAAAGTACGCATACCGTTGTAATCGGGCGAGTTTCTACTTTCAGATGCAACAGAAATTTTGCGGATTGGTCAATCCGTTCGCGAGATATGACAGTTTGGAGGTAAGAAACGCTTGAGAAACTCAAAATTTTCGCAGTTCTGATGCTCGAAACGAATAACTAGAACGGCGTAGGGGAAAACTACGCATGCTGCTGTAATCGGGCGAGTTTCTACTTTCAGATGCAACAGAAATTTTGCGGATCGGTCAATCCGTTCGCGAGGTATGACAGTTTGGATGTAAGAAACGCTTGAGAAACTCAAAATTTTCGCAGTTCTGATGCTCGAAACGAATAACTAGAACGCCCTGGGGGAAAAGTACGCAAACCGTTGTAATCGGGCGAGTTTCTACTTTCAGATGCAACAGAAATTTTGCGGATTGGTAAATCCGTTCGCGAGATATGGCAGTTTGGAGGTAAGAAACGCTTGAGAAACTCAAAATTTTCGCAGTTCTGATGCTCGAAACGAATAACTAGAACGGCCTAGGGGAAAAGTACGCATACCGTTGTAATCGGGCGAGTTTCTACTTTCAGATACAACAGAAATTTTGCGGATTGGTCAATCCGTTCGTGAGGTATGACAGTTTGGAGGTAAGAAACGCTTGAGAAACTCAAAATTTTCGCCGTTCTGATGCTCGAAACGAATAACTAGAACGGCCTAGGGGAAAACTACACATACCGTTGTTATCGTGCCAGTTTCTACATTCAGATGCAACAGAAATTTTGCGGATTAGTCAATCCGTTCGCGAGGTATGACAGTTTGGAGGTAAGAAACGCTTGAGAAACTCAAAATTTTCACAGCTCTGATGCTCGAAACGAATAACTAGAACGGCCTGGGGGAAAAGTACGCATACCGTTGTAATCGGGCGAGTTTCTACTTTCAGATGCAACAGAAATTTTGAGGATTGGTCAATCCGTTCGCGAGATATAACAGTTTGGAGGTAAGAAACGCTTGAGAAACTCAAAATTTTCGCAGTTCTGATGCTCGAAACGAATAACTAGAACGGCCTAGGGGAAAACTACACATACCGTTGTAATCGGGCGAGTTTCTACTTTCAGATGCAACAGAAATTTTGCGGATTGGTCAATCCGTTCGCGAGATATGACAGTTTGGAAGTAAGAAACGCTTGAGAAACTCAAAATTTTCGCAGTTCTGATGATCGAAACGAATAACTAGAACGGCCTAGGGGAAAACTACACATACCGTTGAAATCGGGCGAGTTTCTACTTTCAGATGCATCAGAAATTTTGCGGATTGGTCAATCCGTTCGCGAGATATGACAGTTTGGATGTAAGAAACGCTTGAGAAATTCAAAATTTTCGCAGTTCTGGTGCTCGGAACGAATAACTAGAACGGCCTAGGGGAAAAGTACACATACCGTTGTTATCGTGCCAGTTTCTACTTTCAGATGCAACAGAAATTTTGCGGATTGGTCAATCCGTTCGCGAGATATGGCACTTTGGAGGTAAGAAATGCTTGAGAAACTCAAAATTTTCGCAGTTCTGGTGCTCGGAACGAATAACTAGAACGGCCTAGGGGAAAACTACACATACCGTTGTAATCGGGCGAGTTTCTACTTTCAGATGCAACAGAAATTTTGCGGATTGGTCAATCCGTTCGCGAGATATGACAGTTTGGAAGTAAGAAACGCTTGAGAAACTCAAAATTTTCGCAGTTCTGATGATCGAAACGAATAACTAGAACGGCCTAGGGGAAAACTACACATACCGTTGTTATCGTGCCAGTTTCTACTTTCAGATGCAACAGAAATTTTGCGGATTCGTCAATCCGTTCGCGAGATATGGCACTTTGGAGGTAAGAAATGCTTGAGAAACTCAAAATTTTCGCAGTTCTGAAGCTCGGAACGAATAACTAGAACGGCCTAGGGGAAAACTACACATACCGTTGTAATCGGGCGAGTTTCTACTTTCAGATGCAACAGAAATTTTCCGGATTGGTCAATCCGTTCGCGAGATATGACAGTTTGGAAGTAAGAAACGCTTGAGAAACTCAAAATTTTCGCAGTTCTGATGCTCGAAACGAATAACTAGAACGGCCTGGGGGAAAAGTACGCATACCGTTGTAATCGGGCGAGTTTCTACTTTCAGATGCAACAGAAATTTTGCGGATAGGTCAATCCGTTCGCGAGATATGACAGTTTGGAGGTAAGAAACGCTTGAGAAACTCAAAATTTTCGCAGTTCTGATGCTCGAAACGAATAACTAGAACGGCCTAGGGGAAAACAACACATACCGTTGTAATCGGGCGAGCTTCTACTTTCATATGCAACAGAAATTTTGCGGATTGGTCAATCCGTTCGCGAGATATGACAGTTTGGAGGTAAGAAACGCTTGAGAAACCCAAAATTTTCGCATTTCTGATGCTCGAAACGAATAACTAGAACGGCCTGGGGGAAAAGTACGCATACCGTTGTAATCGGGCGAGTTTCTACTTTCAGATGCAACAGAAATTTTGCGGATTGGTCAATCCGTTCGCGAGATATGACGGTTTGGAGGTAAGAAACGCTTGAGAAACTCAAAATTTTCGCAGTTCTGATGCTCGAAACGAAAAACTAGAACGGCCTAGGGGAAAAGTACGCATACCGTTGTAATCGGGCGAGTTTCTACTTTCAGATGCAACAGAAATTTTGCGGATAGGTCAATCCGTTCGCGAGATATGACAGTTTGGAGGTAAGAAACGCTTGAGAAACTCAAAATTTTCGCAGTTCTGATGCTCGGAACGAATAACTAGAACGGCCTAGGGGAAAAGTACGCATACCGTTGTAATCGGGCGAGTTTTTACTTTCAGATGCAACAGAAATTTTGCGGATTGGTCAATCCGTTCGCGAGATATGGCAGTTTAGAGGTAAGAATCGCTTGAGAAACTCAAAATTTTCGCAGTTCTGATGCTCGAAACGAATAACTAGAACGGCGTAGGGGAAAACTACACATGCTGTTGTAATCGGGCGAGTTTCTACTTTCAGATGCAACGGAAATTTTGCGGATTGGACAATCCGTTCGCGAGGTATGACAGTTTCGAGGTAAGAAAGGCTTGAGAAACTCAAAATTTTCGCAGTTTTGATGCTCGAAACGAATAACTAGAACGGCCTAGGGGAAAACTACACATACCGTTGTTATCGTGCCAGTTTCTACATTCAGATGCAACAGAAATTTTGCGGATTAGTCAATCCGTTCGCGAGGTATGACAGTTTGGAGGTAAGAAACGCTTGAGAAACTCAAAATTTTCACAGCTCTGATGCTCGAAACGAATAACTAGAACGGCCTAGGGGAAAACTACACATACCGTTGTTATCGTGCCAGTTTCTACTTTCAGATGCAACAGAAATTTTGCGGATTGGTCAATCCGTTCGCGAGATATGGCACTTTGGAGGTAAGAAATGCTTGAGAAACTCAAAATTTTCGCAGTTCTGATGCTCGGAACGAATAACTAGAACGGCCTAGGGGAAAACTACACATACCGTTGTAATCGGGCGAGTTTCTACTTTCAGATGCAACAGAAATTTTGCGGATTGGTCAATCCGTTCGCGAGATATGACAGTTTGGAAATAAGAAACGCTTGAGAAACTCAAAATTTTCGCAGTTCTGATGCTCGAAACGAATAACAAGAACGGCCTGGGGAAAGAGTACGCATACCGTTGTAATCGGGCGAGTTTCTACTTTCAGATGCAACAGAAATTTGCGGATAGGTCAATCCGTTCGCGAGATATGACAGTTTGGAGGTAAGAAACGCTTGAGAAACTCAAAATTTTCGCAGTTCTGATGCTCGGAACGAATAACTAGAACGGCCTAGGGGAAAAGTACGCATACCGTTGTAATCGGGCGAGTTTCTACTTTCAGATGCAACAGAAATTTTGCGGATTGGTCAATCCGTTCGCGAGATATGACAGTTTGGAAGTAAGAAACGCTTGAGAAACTCAAAATTTTCGCAGTTCTGATGCTCGAAACGAATAACTAGAACGGCCTGGGGGAAAAGTACGCATACCGTTGTAATCGGGCGAGTTTCTACTTTCAGATGCAACAGAAATTTTGCGGATAGGTCAATCCGTTCGCGAGATATGACAGTTTGGAGGTAAGAAACGCTTGAGAAACTCAAAATTTTCGCAGTTCTGATGCTCGAAACGAAAAACTAGAACGGCCTGGGGGAAAAGTACTCATACCGTTGTAATCGGGCGAGTTTCTACTTTCAGATGCAACAGAAATTTTGCGGATTGGTCAATTCGTTCGCGAGATATGACAGTTTGGAGGTAAGAAACGCTTGAGAAACTCAAAATTTTCGCAGTTCTGATGCTCGGAACGAATAACTAGAACGGCCTAGGGGAAGAGTACGCATACCGTTGTAATCGGGCGAGTTTCTACTTTCAGATGCAGCAGAAATTTTGCGGATTGGTCAATCCGTTCGCGAGATATGACGGTTTGGAGGTAAGAAACGCTTGAGAAACTCAAAATTTTCACAGTTCTGATGCTCGAAACGAATAACTAGAACGGCCTAGGGGAAAACAACACATACCGTTGTAATCGGGCGAGCTTCTACTTTCAGATGCAACAGAAATTTTGCGGATTGGTCAATCCGTTCGCGAGATACGACAGTTTGGAGGTAAGAAACGCTTGAGAAACTCAAAATTTTCGCAGTTCTGATGCTCGAAACGAAAAACTAGAACGGCCTGGGGGAAAAGTACCCATACCGTTGTAATCGGGCGAGTTTCTACTTTCAGATGCAACAGAAATTTTGCGGATTGGTCAATCCGTTCGCGAGATATGGCAGTTTAGAGGTAAGAAACGCTTGAGAAACTCAAAATTTTCGCAGTTCTGATGCTCGAAACGAATAACTAGAACGGCGTAGGGGAAAACTACGCATGCTGTTGTAATCGGGCGAGTTTCTACTTTCAGATGCAACGGAAATTTTGCGGATTGGTCAATCCGTTCGCGAGGTATGACAGTTTGGAGGTAAGAAAAGCTTGAGAAACTCAAAATTTTCGCAGTTCTGTTGCTCGAAACGAATAACTAGAACGGCCTAGGGGAAAACAACACATACCGTTGTAATCGGGCGAGCTTCTACTTTCAGATGCAACAGAAATTTTGCGGATTGGTCAATCCGTTCGCGAGATACGACAGTTTGGAGGTAAGAAACGCTTGAGAAACTCAAAATTTTCGCAGTTCTGATGCTCGAAACGAAAAACTAGAACGGCCTGGGGGAAAAGTACTCATACCGTTGTAATCGGGCGAGTTTCTACTTTCAGATGCAACAGAAATTTTGCGGTTTGGTCAATCCGTTCGCGAGATATGGCAGTTTAGAGGTAAGAAACGCTTGAGAAACTCAAAATTTTCGCAGTTCTGATGCTCGAAACGAATAACTAGAACGGCGTAGGGGAAAACTACGCATGCTGTTGTAATCGGGCGAGTTTCTACTTTCAGATGCAACGGAAATTTTGCGGATTGGTCAATCCGTTCGCGAGGTATGACAGTTTGGAGGTAAGAAAAGCTTGAGAAACTCAAAATTTTCACAGTTTTGATGCTCGAAACGAATAACTAGAACGGCCTAGGGGAAAACTACACATACCGTTGTTATCGTGCCAGTTTCTACTTTCAGATGCAACAGAAATTTTGCGGATTGGTCAATCCGTTCGCGAGATATGGCAGTTTAGAGGTAAGAAACGCTTGAGAAACTCAAAACTTTCGCAGTTCTGATGCTCGGAACGAATAACTAGAACGGCCTAGGGGAAAAGTACGCATACCGTTGTAATCGGGCGAGTTTCTACTTTCAGATGCAACAGAAATTTTGCGGATTGGTCAATCCGTTCGCGAGATATGACAGTTTGGAGGTAAGAAACGCTTGAGAAACTCAAAATTTTCGCAGTTCTGATGCTCGGAACGAATAACTAGAACGGCCTAGGGGAAAAGTACGCATACCGTTGTAATCGGGCGAGTTTGTACTTTCAGATGCAACAGAAATTTTGCGGATTGGTCAATCCGTTCGCGAGATATGACGGTTTGGAGGTAAGAAACGCTTGAGAAACGCAAAACTTTCGCAGTTCTGATGCTCGGAACGAATAACTAGAACGGCCTAGGGGAAAAGTACGCATACCGTTGTAATCGGGCGAGTTTCTACTTTCAGATGCAACAGAAATTTTGCGGATTGGTCAATCCGTTCGCGAGATATGACGGTTTGGAGGTAAGAAACGCTTGAGAAACTCAAAATTTTCGCAGTTCTGATGCTCGAAACGAATAAATAGAATGGCCTAGGGGAAAAGTACGCATACCGTTGTAATCGGGCGAGTTTCTACTTTCAGATGCAACAGAAATGTTGCGGATTGGTCAATCCGTTCGCGAGATATGGCAGTTTGGAGGTAAGAAACGCTTGAGAAACTCAAAATTTTCGCAGTTCTGATGCTCGGAACGAATAACTAGAACGGCCTAGGGGAAAAGTACGCATACCGTTGTAATCGGGCGAGTTTCTACTTTCAGATGCAACAGAAATTTTGCGGATTGGTCAATCCGTTCGCGAGATATGACGGTTTGGAGGTAAGAAACGCTTGAGAAACTCAAAATTTTCGCAGTTCTGATGCTCGAAACGAATAACTAGAACGGCCTAGGGGAAAACAACACATACCGTTGTAATCGGGCGAGCTTCTACTTTCAGATGCAACAGAAATTTTGCGGATTGGTCAATCCGTTCGCGAGATATGACAGTTTGGAGGTAAGAAACGCTTGAGAAACTCAAAATTTTCGCAGTTCTGATGCTCGGAACGAATAACTAGAACGGCCTAGGGGAAAAGTACGCATACCGTTGTAATCGGGCGAGTTTCTACTTTCAGATGCAACAGAAATTTTGCGGATTGGTCAATCCGTTCGCGAGATATGACAGTTTGGAGGTAAGAAACGCTTGAGAAACTCAAAATTTTCGCAGTTCTGATGCTCGAAACGAAAAACTAGAACGGCCTAGGGGAAAGGTACGCATACCGTTGTAATCGGGCGAGTTTCTACTTTCAGATGCAACAGAAATTTTGCGGATTGGTTAATCCGTTCGCGAGATATGACAGTTTGGAGGTAAGAAACGCTTGAGAAACTCAAAATTTTCGCAGTTCTGATGCTCGGAACGAATAACTAGAACGGCCTAGGGGAAAACTACGCATACCGTTGTAATCGGGCGAGTTTCTACTTTCAGATGCAACAGAAATTTTGCGGATTGGTCAATCCGTTCGCGAGATATGACAGTTTGGAAGTAAGAAACGCTTGAGAAACTCAAAATTTTCGCAGTTCTGATGCTCGAAACGAATAACTAGAACGGCCTGGGGGAAAAGTACGCATACCGTTGTAATCGGGCGAGTTTCTACTTTCAGATGCAACAGAAATTTTGCGGATAGGTCAATCCGTTCGCGAGATATGACAGTTTGGATGTAAGAAACGCTTGAGAAACTCAAAATTTTCGCAGTTCTGATGCTCGGAACGAATAACTAGAACGGCCTAGGGGAAAAGTACGCA
Organism: Ptiloglossa arizonensis; assembly: GCF_051014685.1. NCBI lineage: Eukaryota > Metazoa > Arthropoda > Insecta > Hymenoptera > Colletidae > Ptiloglossa > Ptiloglossa arizonensis. The sequence goes on along the minus strand of NW_027478454.1, from coordinate 137,981 downwards.
TACCGTTGTAATCGGGCGAGTTTCTACTTTCAGATGCAACAGAAATTTTGCGGATTGGTCAATCCGTTCGCGAGATATGACGGTTTGGAGGTAAGAAACGCTTGAGAAACTCAAAATTTTCGCAGTTCTGATGCTTGAAACGAAAAACTAGAACGGCCTAGGGGAAAAGTACGCATACCGTTGTAATCGGGCGAGTTTCTACTTTCAGATGCAACAGAAATTTTGCGGATTGGTCAATCCGTTCGCGAGATATGACAGTTTGGAGGTAAGAAACGCTTGAGAAACTCAAAATTTTCGCAGTTCTGATGCTCGGAACGAATAACTAGAACGGCCTAGGGGAAAACTACACATACCGTTGTAATCGGGCGAGTTTCTACTTTCAGATGCAACAGAAATTTTGCGGATAGGTCAATCCGTTCGCGAGATATGACAGTTTGGAGGTAAGAAACGCTTGAGAAACTCAAAATTTTCGCAGTTCTGATGCTCGGAACGAATAACTAGAACGGCCTAGGGGAAGAGTACGCATACCGTTGTAATCGGGCGAGTTTCTACTTTCAGATGCAACAGAAATTTTGCGGATTGGTCAATCCGTTCGCGAGATATGACAGTTTGGAGGTAAGAAACGCTTGAGAAACTCAAAATTTTCGCAGTTCTGATGCTCGAAACGAAAAACTAGAACGGCCTAGGGGAAAAGTACGCATAGCGTTGTAATCGGGCGAGTTTCTACTTTCAGCTGCAACAGAAATTTTGCGGATTGGTCAATCCGTTCGTGAGATATGACAGTTTGGAGGTAAGAAACGCTTGAGAAACTCAAAATTTTCGCAGTTCTGATGCTCGAAAGGAATAACTAGAACGGCCTAGGGGAAAAGTACTCATACCGTTGTAATCGGGCGAGTTTCTATTTTCATATGCAACAGAAATTTTGCGGATTGGTCAATCCTTTCGCGAGATATGGTAGTTTAGAGGTAAGAAACGCTTGAGAAACTCAAAATTTTCGTAGTTCTGATGCTCGAAACGAATAACTAGAACGGTCTGGGGGAAAAGTACGCATGCTGTTGTAATCGGGCGAGTATCTACTTTCAGATGCAACAGAAATTTTGCGGATTGGTCAATCCGTTCGCGAGATATGACGGTTTGGAGGTAAGAAACGCTTGAGAAACTCAAAATTTTCGCAGTTCCGATGCTCGAAACGAATAACTAGAACGGCCTAGGGGAAAACAACACATACCGTTGTAATCGGGCGAGCTTCTACTTTCAGATGCAACAGAAATTTTGCGGATTGGTCAATCGTTTCGCGAGATATGACACTTTGGAGGTAAGAAACGCCTGAGAAACTCAAAATTTTCGCAGTTCTGATGCTCGAAACGAAAAACTAGAACGGCCCGGGGGAAAAGTACTCATACCGTTGTAATCGGGCGAGTTTCTACTTTCAGATGCAACAGAAATTTTGCGGATAGGTCAATCCGTTCGCGAGATATGGCAGTTTAGAGGTAAGAAACGCTTGAGAAACTCAAAATTTTCGCAGTTCTGATGCTCGAAACGAATAACTAGAACGGCCTAGAGGAAAACTACGCATGCCGTTGTAATCGGGCGAGTTTCTACTTTCAGATGCAACAGAAATTTTGCGGATTGGTCAATCCGTTCGCGAGATATGACAGTTTGGAGGTAAGAAACGCTTGAGAAACTCAAAATTTTCGCAGTTCTGATGCTTGAAACGATTAACTAGAATGGCCAAGGGGAAAAGTACACACACCGTTGTAATCCGGCGAGTTTCTACTTTCAGATGCAACAGAAATTTTGCGGATTGGTCAATCCGTTCGCGAGATATGACAGTGTGGAAGTAAGAAACGCTTGAGAAACTCAAAATTTTCGCAGTTCTGATGCTCGAAACGAAAAACTAGAACGGCCTGGGGGAAAAGTACTCATACCGTTGTAATCGGGCGAGTTTCTACTTTCAGATGCAACAGAAATTTTGCGGATAGGTCAATCCGTTCGCGAGATATGGCAGTTTAGAGGTAAGAAACGCTTGAGAAACTCAAAATTTTCGCAGTTCTGATGCTCGAAACGAATAACTAGAACGGCCTAGAGGAAAACTACGCATGCCGTTGTAATCGGGCGAGTTTCTACTTTCAGATGCAACAGAAATTTTCGGATTGGTCAATCCGTTCGCGAGATATGACAGTTTGGAGGTAAGAAACGCTTGAGAAACTCAAAATTTTCGCAGTTCTGATGCTTGAAACGATTAACTAGAATGGCCAAGGGGAAAAGTACACACACCGTTGTAATCCGGCGAGTTTCTACTTTCAGATGCAACAAAAATTTTGCGGATTGGTCAATCCGTTCGCGAGATATGGCACTTTGGAGGTAAGAAACGCTTGAGAAACTCAAAATTTTCGCAGTTCTGATGCTCGGAACGAATAACTAGAACGGCCTAGGGGAAAACTACACATACCGTTGTAATCGGGCGAGTTTCTACTTTCAGATGGAACAGAAGTTTTGCGGATAGGTCAATCCGTTCGCGAGATATGACAGTTTGGTGGTAAGAAACGCTTGAGAAACTCAAAATTTTCGCAGTTCCGATGCTCGAAACGAATAACTAGAACGGCCTAGGGGAAAACTACACATACCGTTGTTATCGTGCCAGTTTCTACTTTCAGATGCAACAGAAATTTTGGGGATTGGTCAATCCGTTCGCGAGATATGACAGTTTGGAGGTAAGAAACGCTTGAGAAACTCAAAATTTTCGCAGTTCTGATGCTCGAAACGAATAACTAGAATGGCGTAGGGGAAAAGTACACATACCGTTGTAATCGGGCGAGTTTCTACTTTCAGTTGCAACAGAAATTTTGCGAATTGGTCAAACCGTTCGCGAGATATGGCACTTTGGAGGTAAGAAACGCTTGAGAAACTCAAAATTTTCGCAGTTCTGATGCTCGAAACGAATAACTAGAATGGCGTAGGGGAAAACTACGCATGCTGTTGTAAGCGGGCGAGTTTCTACTTTCAGATGCAACGGAAATTTTGCGGATTGGTCAATCCGTTCGCGAGGTATGACAGTTTGGAGGTAAGAAACGCTTGAGAAACTCAAAATTTTCGTTGTTCTGATGCTCGAAACGAATAACTAGAACGGCGTAGGGGAAAACTACGCATGCTGTTGTAATCGGGCGAGTTTCTACTTTCAGATGCAACAGAAATTTTGCGGATTGGTCAATCCGTTCGCGAGGTATGACAGTTTGGAGGTAAGAAACGCTTGAGAAACTCAAAATTTTCGCAGTTCTGATGCTCGAAACGAATAACTAGAACGGCCTAGGGGAAAACTACACATACTGTTGTTATCGTGCCAGTTTCTACTTTCAGATGCAACAGAAATTTTGCGGATTGGACAATCCGTTCGCGTGATATGACGGTTTGGCGGTAAGAAACGCTTGAGAAACTCAAAATTTTCGCAGTTCTGATGCTCGAAACGAATAACTAGAACGGCCTAGGGGAAAACAACACATACCGTTGTAATCGAGCGAGCTTCTACTTTCAGATGCAACAGAAATTTTGCGGATTGGTCAATCCGTTCGCGAGATATGACAGTTTGGAGGTAAGAAACGCTTGAGAAACTCAAAATTTTCGCAGTTCTGATGCTCGAAACGAAAAACTAGAACGGCCTAGGGGAAAAGTACGCATGCCGTTGTAATCGGGCGAGTTTCTACTTTCAGATGCAACAGAAATTTTGCGGATTGGTCAATCCGTTCGCGAGATATGACAGTTTGGAGGTAAGAAACGCTTGAGAAACTCAAAATTTTCGCAGTTCTGATGCTCGGAACGAATAACTAGAACGGCCTAGGGGAAAACTACACATACCGTTGTAATCGGGCGAGTTTCTACTTTCAGATGCAACATAAATTTTGCGGATTGGTCAATTCGTTCGCGAGATATGACAGTTTGGAAGTAAGAAACGCTTGAGAAACTCAAAATTTTCGCAGTTCTGATGCTCGAAACGAATAACTAGAACGGCCTGGGGGAAAAGTACGCATACCGTTGTAATCGGGCGAGTTTCTACTTTCAGATGCAACAGAAATTTTGCGGATAGGTCAATCCGTTCGCGAGATATGACAGTTTGGAGGTAAGAAACGCTTGAGAAACTCAAAATTTTCGCAGTTCTGATGCTCGGAACGAATAACTAGAACGGCCTAGGGGAAAAGTACGCATACCGTTGTAATCGGGCGAGTTTCTACTTTCAGATGCAACAGAAATTTTGCGGATTGGTCAATCCGTTCGCGAGATATGACAGTTTGGAGGTAAGAAACGCTTGAGAAACTCAAAATTTTCGCAGTTCTGATGCTCGAAACGAAAAACTAGAACGGCCTAGGGGAAAAGTACGCATAGCGTTGTAATCGGGCGAGTTTCTACTTTCAGCTGCAACAGAAATTTTGCGGATTGGTCAATCCGTTCGTGAGATATGACAGTTTGGAGGTAAGAAACGCTTGAGAAACTCAAAATTTTCGCAGTTCTGATGCTCGAAAGGAATAACTAGAACGGCCTAGGGGAAAAGTACTCATACCGTTGTAATCGGGCGAGTTTCTATTTTCATATGCAACAGAAATTTTGCGGATTGGTCAATCCTTTCGCGAGATATGGTAGTTTAGAGGTAAGAAACGCTTGAGAAACTCAAAATTTTCGTAGTTCTGATGCTCGAAACGAATAACTAGAACGGTCTGGGGGAAAAGTACGCATGCTGTTGTAATCGGGCGAGTATCTACTTTCAGATGCAACAGAAATTTTGCGGATTGGTCAATCCGTTCGCGAGATATGACGGTTTGGAGGTAAGAAACGCTTGAGAAACTCAAAATTTTCGCAGTTCCGATGCTCGAAACGAATAACTAGAACGGCCTAGGGGAAAACAACACATACCGTTGTAATCGGGCGAGCTTCTACTTTCAGATGCAACAGAAATTTTGCGGATTGGTCAATCGTTTCGCGAGATATGACACTTTGGAGGTAAGAAACGCCTGAGAAACTCAAAATTTTCGCAGTTCTGATGCTCGAAACGAAAAACTAGAACGGCCCGGGGGAAAAGTACTCATACCGTTGTAATCGGGCGAGTTTCTACTTTCAGATGCAACAGAAATTTTGCGGATAGGTCAATCCGTTCGCGAGATATGGCAGTTTAGAGGTAAGAAACGCTTGAGAAACTCAAAATTTTCGCAGTTCTGATGCTCGAAACGAATAACTAGAACGGCCTAGAGGAAAACTACGCATGCCGTTGTAATCGGGCGAGTTTCTACTTTCAGATGCAACAGAAATTTTGCGGATTGGTCAATCCGTTCGCGAGATATGACAGTTTGGAGGTAAGAAACGCTTGAGAAACTCAAAATTTTCGCAGTTCTGATGCTTGAAACGATTAACTAGAATGGCCAAGGGGAAAAGTACACACACCGTTGTAATCCGGCGAGTTTCTACTTTCAGATGCAACAGAAATTTTGCGGATTGGTCAATCCGTTCGCGAGATATGACAGTGTGGAAGTAAGAAACGCTTGAGAAACTCAAAATTTTCGCAGTTCTGATGCTCGAAACGAAAAACTAGAACGGCCTGGGGGAAAAGTACTCATACCGTTGTAATCGGGCGAGTTTCTACTTTCAGATGCAACAGAAATTTTGCGGATAGGTCAATCCGTTCGCGAGATATGGCAGTTTAGAGGTAAGAAACGCTTGAGAAACTCAAAATTTTCGCAGTTCTGATGCTCGAAACGAATAACTAGAACGGCCTAGAGGAAAACTACGCATGCCGTTGTAATCGGGCGAGTTTCTACTTTCAGATGCAACAGAAATTTTCGGATTGGTCAATCCGTTCGCGAGATATGACAGTTTGGAGGTAAGAAACGCTTGAGAAACTCAAAATTTTCGCAGTTCTGATGCTTGAAACGATTAACTAGAATGGCCAAGGGGAAAAGTACACACACCGTTGTAATCCGGCGAGTTTCTACTTTCAGATGCAACAGAAATTTTGCGGATTGGTCAATCCGTTCGCGAGATATGGCACTTTGGAGGTAAGAAACGCTTGAGAAACTCAAAATTTTCGCAGTTCTGATGCTCGGAACGAATAACTAGAACGGCCTAGGGGAAAACTACACATACCGTTGTAATCGGGCGAGTTTCTACTTTCAGATGGAACAGAAGTTTTGCGGATAGGTCAATCCGTTCGCGAGATATGACAGTTTGGTGGTAAGAAACGCTTGAGAAACTCAAAATTTTCGCAGTTCCGATGCTCGAAACGAATAACTAGAACGGCCTAGGGGAAAACTACACATACCGTTGTTATCGTGCCAGTTTCTACTTTCAGATGCAACAGAAATTTTGGGGATTGGTCAATCCGTTCGCGAGATATGACAGTTTGGAGGTAAGAAACGCTTGAGAAACTCAAAATTTTCGCAGTTCTGATGCTCGAAACGAATAACTAGAATGGCGTAGGGGAAAAGTACACATACCGTTGTAATCGGGCGAGTTTCTACTTTCAGTTGCAACAGAAATTTTGCGAATTGGTCAAACCGTTCGCGAGATATGGCACTTTGGAGGTAAGAAACGCTTGAGAAACTCAAAATTTTCGCAGTTCTGATGCTCGAAACGAATAACTAGAATGGCGTAGGGGAAAACTACGCATGCTGTTGTAAGCGGGCGAGTTTCTACTTTCAGATGCAACGGAAATTTTGCGGATTGGTCAATCCGTTCGCGAGGTATGACAGTTTGGAGGTAAGAAACGCTTGAGAAACTCAAAATTTTCGTTGTTCTGATGCTCGAAACGAATAACTAGAACGGCGTAGGGGAAAACTACGCATGCTGTTGTAATCGGGCGAGTTTCTACTTTCAGATGCAACAGAAATTTTGCGGATTGGTCAATCCGTTCGCGAGGTATGACAGTTTGGAGGTAAGAAACGCTTGAGAAACTCAAAATTTTCGCAGTTCTGATGCTCGAAACGAATAACTAGAACGGCCTAGGGGAAAACTACACATACTGTTGTTATCGTGCCAGTTTCTACTTTCAGATGCAACAGAAATTTTGCGGATTGGTCAATCCGTTCGCGAGATATGGCACTTTGGAGGTAAGAAATGCTTGAGAAACTCAAAATTTTCGCAGTTCTGATGCTCGAAACGAATAACTAGAACGGCCTGGGGGAAAAGTACGAATACCTTTGTAATCGGGCGAGTTTCTACTTTCAGATGCAACAAAAATTTTGCGGATTGGACAATCCGTTCGCGTGATATGACGGTTTGGCGGTAAGAAACGCTTGAGAAACTCAAAATTTTCGCAGTTCTGATGCTCGAAACGAATAACTAGATCGGCCTAGGGGAAAAGTACGCATGCCGTTGTAATCGGGCGAGTTTCTACTTTCAGATGCAACAGAAATTTTGCGGATTGGTCAATCCGTTCGCGAGATATGACAGTTTGGAGGTAAGAAACGCTTGAGAAACTCAAAATTTTCGCAGTTCTGATGCTCGGAACGAATAACTAGAACGGCCTAGGGGAAAACTACACATACCGTTGTAATCGGGCGAGTTTCTACTTTCAGATGCAACATAAATTTTGCGGATTGGTCAATCCGTTCGCGAGATATGACAGTTTGGAAGTAAGAAACGCTTGAGAAACTCAAAATTTTCGCAGTTCTGATGCTCGAAACGAATAACTAGAACGGCCTGGGGGAAAAGTACGCATACCGTTGTAATCGGGCGAGTTTCTACTTTCAGATGCAACAGAAATTTTGCGGATAGGTCAATCCGTTCGCGAGATATGACAGTTTGGAGGTAAGAAACGCTTGAGAAACTCAAAATTTTCGCAGTTCTGATGCTCGGAACGAATAACTAGAACGGCCTAGGGGAAAAGTACGCATACCGTTGTAATCGGGCGAGTTTCTACTTTCAGATGCAACAGAAATTTTGCGGATTGGTCAATCCGTTCGCGAGATATGACGGTTTGGAGGTAAGAAACGCTTGAGAAACTGAAAGTTTTCGCAGTTCTGATGCTCGAAACGAATAACTAGAACGGCCTAGGGGAAAAGTACGCATACCGTTGTAATCGGGCGAGCTTCTACTTTCAGATGCAACAGAAATTTTGCGGATTGGTCTATCCGTTCGCGAGATATGACAGTTTGGATGTAAGAAACGCTTGAGAAACTCAAAATTTTCGCAGTTCTGATGCTCGAAACGAAAAACTAGAACGGCCTGGGGGAAATGTACTCATACCGTTGTAATCGGGCGAGTTTCTACTTTCAGATGCAACAGAAATTTTGCGGATTGGTCAATTCGTTCGCGAGATATGACAGTTTGGAAGTAAGAAACGCTTGAGAAACTCAAAATTTTCGCAGTTCTGATGCTCGAAACGAATAACTAGAACGGCCTGGGGGAAAAGTACGCATACCGTTGTAATCGGGCGAGTTTCTACTTTCAGATGCAACAGAAATTTTGCGGATAGGTCAATCCGTTCGCGAGATATGACAGTTTGGAGGTAAGAAACGCTTGAGAAACTCAAAATTTTCGCAGTTCTGATGCTCGGAACGAATAACTAGAACGGCCTAGGGGAAAAGTACGCATACCGTTGTAATCGGGCGAGTTTCTACTTTCAGATGCAGCAGAAATTTTGCGGATTGGTCAATCCGTTCGCGAGATATGACGGTTTGGAGGTAAGAAACGCTTGAGAAACTCAAAATTTTCGCAGTTCTGATGCTCGAAACGAATAACTAGAACGGCCTAGGGGAAAACAACACATACCGTTGTAATCGGGCGAGCTTCTACTTTCAGATGCAACAGAAATTTTGCGGATTGGTCAATCCGTTCGCGAGATATGACAGTTTGGAGGTAAGAAACGCTTGAGAAACTCAAAATTTTCGCAGTTCTGATGCTCGGAACGAATAACTAGAACGGCCTAGGGGAAAACTACACATACCGTTGTAATCGGGCGAGTTTCTACTTTCAGATGCAACATAAATTTTGCGGATTGGTCAATCCGTTCGCGAGATATGACAGTTTGGAAGTAAGAAACGCTTGAGAAACTCAAAATTTTCGCAGTTCTGATGCTCGAAACGAATAACTAGAACGGCCTGGGGGAAAAGTACGCATACCGTTGTAATCGGGCGAGTTTCTACTTTCAGATGCAACAGAAATTTTGCGGATAGGTCAATCCGTTCGCGAGATATGACAGTTTGGAGGTAAGAAACGCTTGAGAAACTCAAAATTTTCGCAGTTCTGATGCTCGGAACGAATAACTAGAACTGCCTAGGGGAAAAGTACGCATACCGTTGTAATCGGGCGAGTTTCTACTTTCAGATGCAACAGAAATTTTGCGGATTGGTCAATCCGTTCGCGAGATATGACGGTTTGGAGGTAAGAAACGCTTGAGAAACTGAAAGTTTTCGCAGTTCTGATGCTCGAAACGAATAACTAGAACGGCCTAGGGGAAAAGTACGCATACCGTTGTAATCGGGCGAGCTTCTACTTTCAGATGCAACAGAAATTTTGCGGATTGGTCTATCCGTTCGCGAGATATGACAGTTTGGATGTAAGAAACGCTTGAGAAACTCAAAATTTTCGCAGTTCTGATGCTCGAAACGAAAAACTAGAACGGCCTGGGGGAAATGTACTCATACCGTTGTAATCGGGCGAGTTTCTACTTTCAGATGCAACAGAAATTTTGCGGATTGGTCAATTCGTTCGCGAGATATGACAGTTTGGAAGTAAGAAACGCTTGAGAAACTCAAAATTTTCGCAGTTCTGATGCTCGAAACGAATAACTAGAACGGCCTGGGGGAAAAGTACGCATACCGTTGTAATCGGGCGAGTTTCTACTTTCAGATGCAACAGAAATTTTGCGGATAGGTCAATCCGTTCGCGAGATATGACAGTTTGGAGGTAAGAAACGCTTGAGAAACTCAAAATTTTCGCAGTTCTGATGCTCGGAACGAATAACTAGAACGGCCTAGGGGAAAAGTACGCATACCGTTGTAATCGGGCGAGTTTCTACTTTCAGATGCAGCAGAAATTTTGCGGATTGGTCAATCCGTTCGCGAGATATGACGGTTTGGAGGTAAGAAACGCTTGAGAAACTCAAAATTTTCGCAGTTCTGATGCTCGAAACGAATAACTAGAACGGCCTAGGGGAAAACAACACATACCGTTGTAATCGGGCGAGCTTCTACTTTCAGATGCAACAGAAATTTTGTTGATTGGTCAATCCGTTCGCGAGATACGACAGTTTGGAGGTAAGAAACGCTTGAGAAACTCAAAATTTTCGCAGTTCTGATGCTCGAAACGAAAAACTGGAACGGCCTGTGGGAAAAGTACTCATACCGTTGTAATCGGGCGAGTTTCTACTTTCAGATGCAACAGAAATTTTGCGGATTGGTCAATCCGTTCGCGAGATATGACAGTTTGGAGGTAAGAAACGCTTGAGAAACTCAAAATTTTCGCAGTTCTGATGCTCGGAACGAATAACTAGAACGGCCTAGGGGAAAAGTACGCATACCGTTGTAATCGGGCGAGTTTCTACTTTCAGATGCAGCAGAAATTTTGCGGATTGGTCAATCCGTTCGCGAGATATGACAGTTTGGAGGAAGAAACGCTTGAGAAACTCAAAATTTTCGCAGTTCTGATGCTCGGAACGAATAACTAGAACGGCCTAGGGGAAAAGTACGCATACCGTTGTAATCGGGCGAGTTTCTACTTTCAGATGCAGCAGAAATTTTGCGGATTGGTCAATCCGTTCGCGAGATATGACGGTTTGGAGGTAAGAAACGCTTGAGAAACTCAAAATTTTCGCAGTTCTGATGCTCGAAACGAATAACTAGAACGGCCTAGGGGAAAACAACACATACCGTTGTAATCGGGCGAGCTTCTACTTTCAGATGCAACAGAAATTTTGCGGATTGGTCAATCCGTTCGCGAGATACGACAGTTTGGAGGTAAGAAACGCTTGAGAAACTCAAAATTTTCGCAGTTCTGATGCTCGAAACGAAAAACTAGAACGGCCTGTGGGAAAAGTACTCATACCGTTGTAATCGGGCGAGTTTCTACTTTCAGATGCAACAGAAATTTTGCGGATTGGTCAATCCGTTCGCGAGATATGACGGTTTGGAGGTAAGAAACGCTTGAGAAACTCAAAGTTTTCGCAGTTCTGATGCTCGAAACGAATAACCAGAACGGCCTAGGGGAAAACAACACATACCGTTGTAATCGGGCGAGCTTCTACTTTCAGATGCAACAGAAATTTTGCGGATTGGTCAATCCGTTCGCGAGATATGACAGTTTGGATGTAAGAAACGCTTGAGAAACTCAAAATTTTCGCAGTTCTGATGCTCGAAACGAAAAACTAGAACGGCCTGGGGGAAAAGTACTCATACCGTTGTAATCGGGCGAGTTTCTACTTTCAGATGCAGCAGAAATTTTGCGGATTGGTCAATCCGTTCGCGAGATATGACGATTTGGAGGTAAGAAACGCTTGAGAAACTCAAAATTTTCGCAGTTCTGATGCTCGAAACGAATAACTAGAACGGCCTAGGGGAAAACAACAAATACCGTTGTAATCGGGCGAGCTTCTACTTTCAGATGCAACAGAAATTTTGCGGATTGGTCAATCCGTTCGCGAGATATGACAGTTTGGATGTAAGAAACGCTTGAGAAACTCAAAATTTTCGCAGTTCTGATGCTCGAAACGAAAAACTGGAACGGCCTGTGGGAAAAGTACTCATACCGTTGTAATCGGGCGAGTTTGTACTTTCAGATGCAACAGAAATTTTGCGGATTGGTCAATCCGTTCGCGAGATATGACAGTTTGAAGGTAAGAAACGCTTGAGAAACTCAAAATTTTCGCAGTTCTGATGCTCGGAACGAATAACTAGAACGGCCTAGGGGAAAAGTACGCATACCGTTGTAATCGGGCGAGTTTCTACTTTCAGATGCAGCAGAAATTTTGCGGATTGGTCAATCCGTTCGCGAGATATGACAGTTTGGAGGTAAGAAACGCTTGAGAAACTCAAAATTTTCGCAGTTCTGATGCTCGGAACGAATAACTAGAACGGCCTAGGGGAAAAGTACGCATACCGTTGTAATCGGGCGAGTTTCTACTTTCAGATGCAGCAGAAATTTTGCGGATTGGTCAATCCGTTCGCGAGATATGACGGTTTGGAGGTAAGAAACGCTTGAGAAACTCAAAATTTTCGCAGTTCTGATGCTCGAAACGAATAACTAGAACGGCCTAGGGGAAAACAACACATACCGTTGTAATCGGGCGAGCTTCTACTTTCAGATGCAACAGAAATTTTGCGGATTGGTCAATCCGTTCGCGAGATACGACAGTTTGGAGGTAAGAAACGCTTGAGAAACTCAAAATTTTCGCAGTTCTGATGCTCGAAACGAAAAACTAGAACGGCCTGTGGGAAAAGTACTCATACCGTTGTAATCGGGCGAGTTTCTACTTTCAGATGCAACAGAAATTTTGCGGATTGGTCAATCCGTTCGCGAGATATGACGGTTTGGAGGTAAGAAACGCTTGAGAAACTCAAAGTTTTCGCAGTTCTGATGCTCGAAACGAATAACTAGAACGGCCTAGGGGAAAACAACACATACCGTTGTAATCGGGCGAGCTTCTACTTTCAGATGCAACAGAAATTTTGCGGATTGGTCAATCCGTTCGCGAGATATGACAGTTTGGATGTAAGAAACGCTTGAGAAACTCAAAATTTTCGCAGTTCTGATGCTCGAAACGAAAAACTAGAACGGCCTGGGGGAAAAGTACTCATACCGTTGTAATCGGGCGAGTTTCTACTTTCAGATGCAACAGAAATTTTGCGGATTGGTCAATTCGTTCGCGAGATATGACAGTTTGGAAGTAAGAAACGCTTGAGAAACTCAAAATTTTCGCAGTTCTGATGCTCGAAACGAAAAACTAGAACGGCCTGGGGGAAAAGTACTCATACCGTTGTAATCGGGCGAGTTTCTACTTTCAGATGCAACAGAAATTTTGCGGATTGGTCAATTCGTTCGCGAGATATGACAGTTTGGAAGTAAGAAACGCTTGAGAAACTCAAAATTTTCGCAGTTCTGATGCTCGAAACGAATAACTAGAACGGCCTGGGGGAAAAGTACGCATACCGTTGTAATCGGGCGAGTTTCTACTTTCAGATGCAACAGAAATTTTGCGGATAGGTCAATCCGTTCGCGAGATATGACAGTTTGGAGGTAAGAAACGCTTGAGAAACTCAAAATTTTCGCAGATCTGATGCTCGGAACGAATAACTAGAACGGCCTAGGGGAAAAGTACGCATACCGTTGTAATCGGGCGAGTTTCTACTTTCAGATGCAGCAGAAATTTTGCGGATTGGTCAATCCGTTCGCGAGATATGACGGTTTGGAGGTAAGAAACGCTTGAGAAACTCAAAATTTTCGCAGTTCTGATGCTCGAAACGAATAACTAGAACGGCCTGAGGGAAAAGTACTCATACCGTTGTAATCGGGCGAGTTTCTACTTTCAGATGCAACAGAAATTTTGCGGATTGGTCAATCCGTTCGCGAGATATGGCAGTTTAGATGTAAGAAACGCTTGAGAAACTCAAAATTTTCGCAGTTCTGATGCTCGAAACGAATAACTAGAACGGCGTAGGGGAAAACTACGCATGCTGTTGTAATCGGGCGAGTTTCTACTTTCAGAAGCAACGGAAATTTTGCGGATTGGTCAATCCGTTCGCGAGGTATGACAGTTTGGAGGTAAGAAAAGCTTGAGAAACTCAAAATTTTCGCAGTTCTGATGCTCGGAACGAATAACTAGAACGGCCTAGGGGAAAAGTACGCATACCGTTGTAATCGGGCGAGTTTCTACTTTCAGATGCAACAGAAATTTTGCGGATTGGTCAATCCGTTCGCGAGATATGACAGTTTGGAGGTAAGAAACGCTTGAGAAACTCAAAATTTTCGCAGTTCTGATGCTCGGAACGAATAACTAGAACGACCTAGGGGAAAAGTACGCATACCGTTGTAATCGGGCGAGTTTCTACTTTCAGATGCAACAGAAATTTTGCGGATTGGTCAATGCGTTCGCGAGATATGACTGTTTTGAGGTAAGAAACGCTTGAGAAACTCAAAATTTTCGCAGTTCTGATGCTCGAAACGAATAACTAGAACGGCCTAGGGGAAAACTACACATACCGTTGTAATCGGGCGGGTTTCTACTTTCAGATGCAACAAAAATTTTGCGGATTGGACAATCCGTTCGCGAGATATGACGGTTTGGAGGTAAGAAACGCTTGAGAAACTCAAAATTTTCGCAGTTCTGATGCTCGAAACGAATAACTAGAACGGCCTAGGGGAAAACAACACATACCGTTGTAATCGGGCGAGCTTCTACTTTCAGATGCAACAGAAATTTTGCGGATTGGTCAATCCGTTCGCGAGATATGACAGTTTGGAGGTAAGAAACGCTTGAGAAACTCAAAATTTTCGCAGTTCTGATGCTCGAAACGAAAAACTAGAACGGCCTGGGGGAAAAGTACTCATACCGTTGTAATCGGGCGAGTTTCTACTTTCAGATGCAACAGAAATTTTGCGGATTGGTCAATCCGTTCGTGAGATATGACAGTTTGGAGGTAAGAAACGCTTGAGAAACTCAAAATTTTCGCAGTTCTGATGCTCGAAACGAATAACTAGAACGGCCTAGGGGAAAAGTACTCATACCGTTGTAATCGGGCGAGTTTCTACTTTCAGATGCAACAGAAATTTTGCGGATTGGTCAATCCTTTCGCGAGATATGGCAGTTTAGAGGTAAGAAACGCTTGAGAAACTCAAAATTTTCGCAGTTCTGATGCTCGAAACGAATAACTAGAACGGCGTAGGGGAAAAGTACGCATGCTGTTGTAATCGGGCGAGTTTCTACTTTCAGATGCAACAGAAATTTTGCGGATTGGTCAATCCGTTCGCGAGATATGACGGTTTGGAGGTAAGAAACGCTTGAGAAACTCAAAATTTTCGCAGTTCTGATGCTCGAAACGAATAACTAGAACGGCCTAGGGGAAAACAACACATACCGTTGTAATCGGGCGAGCTTCTACTTTCAGATGCAACAGAAATTTTGCGGATTGGTCAATCGTTTCGCGAGATGTGACACTTTGGAGGTAAGAAACGCCTGAGAAACTCAAAATTTTCGCAGTTCTGATGCTCGAAACGAAAAACTAGAACGGCCTGGGGGAAAAGTACTCATACCGTTGTAATCGGGCGAGTTTCTACTTTCAGATGCAACAGAAATTTTGCGGATTGGTCAATCCGTTCGCGAGATATGACAGTTTGGAGGTAAGAAACGCTTGAGAAACTCAAAATTTTCGCAGTTCTGATGCTCGAAACGAATAACTAGAACGGCCTAGGGGAAAACAACACATACCGTTGCAATCGGGCGAGCTTCTACTTTCAGATGCCACAGAAATTTTGCGGATTGGTCAATCCGTTCGCGAGATATGACAGTTTGGAAGTAAGAAACGCTTGAGAAACTCAAAATTTTCGCAGTTCTGATGCTCGAAACGAAAAACTAGAACGGCCTGGGGGAAAAGTACTCATACCGTTGTAATCGGGCGAGTTTCTACTTTCAGATGCAACAGAAATTTTGCGGATTGGTCAATCCGTTCGTGAGATATGACAGTTTGGAGGTAAGAAACGCTTGAGAAACTCAAAATTTTCGCAGTTCTGATGCTCGAAACGAATAACTAGAACGGCCTAGGGGAAAAGTACTCATACCGTTGTAATCGGGCGAGTTTCTACTTTCAGATGCAACAGAAATTTTGCGGATTGGTCAATCCTTTCGCGAGATATGGCAGTTTAGAGGTAAGAAACGCTTGAGAAACTCAAAATTTTCGCAGTTCTGATGCTCGAAACGAATAACTAGAACGGCGTAGGGGAAAAGTACACATACCGTTGTTATCGTGCCAGTTTCTACTTTCAGATGCAACAGAAATTTTGGGGATTGGTCAATCCGTTCGCGAGATATGACAGTTTGGAGGTAAGAAACGCTTGAGAAACTCAAAATTTTCGCAGTTCTGATGCTCGAAACGAATAACTAGAACGGCCTAGGGGAAAACAACACATACCGTTGTAATCGGGCGAGCTTCTACTTTCAGATGCAACAGAAATTTTGCGGATTGGTCAATCGTTTCGCGAGATATGACACTTTGGAGGTAAGAAACGCCTGAGAAACTCAAAATTTTCGCAGTTCTGATGCTCGAAACGAAAAACTAGAACGGCCTGGGGGAAAAGTACTCATACCGTTGTAATCGGGCGAGTTTCTACTTTCAGATGCAACAGAAATTTTGCGGATTGGTCAATCCGTTCGCGAGATATGACAGTTTGGAGGTAAGAAACGCTTGAGAAACTCAAAATTTTCGCAGTTCTGATGCTCGAAACGAATAACTAGAACGGCCTAGGGGAAAACAACACATACCGTTGCAATCGGGCGAGCTTCTACTTTCAGATGCAACAGAAATATGCGGATTGGTCAATCCGTCCGCGAGATATGACAGTTTGGAAGTAAGAAACGCTTGAGAAACTCAAAATTTTCGCAGTTCTGATGCTCGAAACGAAAAACTAGAACGGCCTGGGGGAAAAGTACTCATACCGTTGTAATCGGGCGAGTTTCTACTTTCAGATGCAACAGAAATTTTGCGGATTGGTCAATCCGTTCGTGAGATATGACAGTTTGGAGGTAAGAAACGCTTGAGAAACTCAAAATTTTCGCAGTTCTGATGCTCGAAACGAATAACTAGAACGGCCTAGGGGAAAAGTACTCATACCGTTGTAATCGGGCGAGTTTCTACTTTCAGATGCAACAGAAATTTTGCGGATTGGTCAATCCGTTCGCGAGATATGACAGTTTGGAGGTAAGAAACGCTTGAGAAACTCAAAATTTTCGCAGTTCTGATGCTCGGAACGAATAACTAGAACGGCCTAGGGGAAAAGTACGCATACCGTTGTAATCGGGCGAGTTTCTACTTTCAGATGCAACAGAAATTTTGCGGATTGGTCGATCCGTTCGCGAGATATGACAGTTTGGAGGTAAGAAACGCTTGAGAAACTCAAAATTTTCGCAGTTCTGATGCTCGAAACGAATAACTAGAACTGCCTAGGGGAAAACAACACATACCGTTGTAATCGGGCGAGCTTCTACTTTCAGATGCAACAGAAATTTTGCGGATTGGTCAATCGTTTCGCGAGATATGACACTTTGGAGGTAAGAAACGCCTGAGAAACTCAAAATTTTCGCAGTTCTGATGCTCGAAACGAAAAACTAGAACGGCCTGGGGGAAAAGTACTCATACCGTTGTAATCGGGCGAGTTTCTACTTTCAGATGCAACAGAAATTTTGCGGATAGGTCAATCCGTTCGCGAGATATGGCAGTTTAGAGGTAAGAAACGCTTGAGAAACTCAAAATTTTCGCAGTTCTGATGCTCGAAACGAATAACTAGAACGGCCTAGAGGAAAACTACGCATGCCGTTGTAATCGGGCGAGTTTCTACTTTCAGATGCAACAGAAATTTTGCGGATTGGTCAATCCGTTCGCGAGATATGACAGTTTGGAGGTAAGAAACGCTTGAGAAACTCAAAATTTTCGCAGTTCTGATGCTTGAAACGATTAACTAGAATGGCCAAGGGGAAAAGTACACACACAGTTGTAATCCGGCGAGTTTCTACTTTCAGATGCAACAGAAATTTTGCGGATTGGTCAATCCGTTCGCGAGATATGGCACTTTGGAGGTAAGAAACGCTTGAGAAACTCAAAATTTTCGCAGTTCTGATGCTCGGAACGAATAACTAGAACGGCCTAGGGGAAAACTACACATACCGTTGTAATCGGGCGAGTTTCTACTTTCAGATGGAACAGAAATTTTGCGGATAGGTCAATCCGTTCGCCAGATATGACAGTTTGGAGGTAAGAAACGCTTGAGAAACTCAAAATTTTCGCAGTTCTGATGCTCGAAACGAATAACTAGAATGGCGTAGGGGAAAAGTACACATACCGTTGTAATCGGGCGAGTTTCTACTTTCAGTTGCAACAGAAATTTTGCGAATTGGTCAAACCGTTCGCGAGATATGGCACTTTGGAGGTAAGAAACGCTTGAGAAACTCAAAATTTTCACAGTTCTGATGCTCGAAACGAATAACTAGAATGGCGTAGGGGAAAACTACGCATGCTGTTGTAAGCGGCGAGTTTCTACTTTCAGATGCAACGGAAATTTTGCGGATTGGTCAATCCGTTCGCGAGGTATGACAGTTTGGAGGTAAGAAACGCTTGAGAAACTCAAAATTTTCGCAGTTCTGATGCTCGAAACGAATAACTAGAACGGCATAGGGGAAAACTACACATACCGTTGTCATCGTGCCAGTTTCTACTTTGAGATGCAACAGAAATTTTGCGGATTGGTCAATCCGTTCGCGAGATATGGCAGTTTAGAGGTAAGAAACGCTTGAGAAACTCAAAATTTTCGCAGTTCTGATGCTCGAAACGAATAACTAGAATGGCGTAGGGGAAAACTACGCATGCTGTTGTAATCGGCCGAGTTTCTACTTTCAGATGCAACGGAAATTTTGCGGATTGGTCAATCCGTTCGCGAGGTATGACAGTTTGGAGGTAAGAAACGCTTGAGAAACTCAAAATTTTCGCAGTTCTGATGCTCGAAACGAATAACTAGAACGGCCTAGGGGAAAACTACACATACCATTGTTATCGTGCCAGTTTCTACTTTCAGATGCAACAGAAATTTTGCGGATAGGTCAATCCGTTCGCGAGATATGACAGTTTGGAGGTAAGAAACGCTTGAGAAACTCAAAATTTTCGCAGTTCTGATGCTCGAAACGAATAACTAGAACGGCCTAGGGGAAAACTACACATACCGTTGTTATCGTGCCAGTTTCTACTTTCAGATGCAACAGAAATTTTGCGGATTTGTCAATCCGTTCGCGAGATATGGCAGTTTAGAGGTAAGAAACGCTTGAGAAACTCAAAATTTTCGCAGTTCTGATGCTCGAAACGCATAACTAGAACGGCGTAGGGGAAAACTACGCATGCTGTTGTAATCGGGCGAGTTTCTACTTTCAGATGCATCAGAAATTTTGCGGATTGGTCAATCCGTTCGCGAGGTATGACAGTTTGGAGGTAAGAAACGCTTGAGAAACTCAAAATTTTCGCAGTTCTGATGCTCGAAACGAATAACTAGAACGGCCTAGGGGAAAACTACACATACCGTTGTTATCGTGCCAGTTTCTACTTTCAGATGCAACAGAAATTTTGCGGATTGGTCAATCCGTTCGCGAGATATGGCACTTTGGAGGTAAGAAATGCTTGAGAAACTCAAAATTTTCGCAGTTCTGATGCTCGGAACGAATAACTAGAACGGCCTAGTGGAAAACTACACATACCGTTGTAATCGGGCGAGTTTCTACTTTCAGAAGCAACAGAAATTTTGCGGATTGGTCAATCCGTTCGCGAGATATGGCAGTTTAGAGGTAAGAAACGCTTGAGAAACTCAAAATTTTCGCAGTTCTGATGCTCGGAAGGAATAACTAGAACGGCCTAGGGGAAAAGTACGCATACCGTTGTAATCGGGCGAGTTTCTACTTTCAGATGCAACAGAAATTTTGCGGATTGGTCAATCCGTTCGCGAGGTATGGCAGTTTGGAGGTAAGAAACGCTTGAGAAACTCAAAATTTTCGCAGTTCTTATGCTCGAAACGAATAACTAGAATGGCGTAGGGGAAAAGTACACATACCGTTGTAATCGGGCGAGTTTCTACTTTCAGTTGCAACAGAAATTTTGCGAATTGGTCAATCCGTTCGCGAGATATGGCAGTTTAGAGGTAAGAAACGCTTGAGAAACTCAAAATTTTCGCAGTTCTGATGCTCGGAAGGAATAACTAGAACGGCCTAGGGGAAAAGTACGCATACCGTTGTAATCGGGCGAGTTTCTACTTTCAGATGCAACAGAAATTTTGCGGATTGGTCAATCCGTTCGCGAGGTATGGCAGTTTGGAGGTAAGAAACGCTTGAGAAACTCAAAATTTTCGCAGTTCTTATGCTCGAAACGAATAACTAGAATGGCGTAGGGGAAAAGTACACATACCGTTGTAATCGGGCGAGTTTCTACTTTCAGTTGCAACAGAAATTTTGCGAATTGGTCAAACCGTTCGCGAGATATGGCACTTTGGAGGTAAGAAATGCTTGAGAAACTCAAAATTTTCGCAGTTCTGATGCTCGGAACGAATAACTAGAACGGCCTAGGGGAAAACCACACATACCGTTGTAATCGGGCGAGTTTCTACTTTCAGATGCAACAGAAATTTTGCGGATTGGTCAATCCGTTCGCGAGATATGACAGTTTGGAAGTAAGACACGCTTGAGAAACTCAAAATTTTCGCAGTTCTGTTGCTCGAAACGAATAACTAGAACGGCCTGGGGGAAAAGTACGCATACCGTTGTAATCGGGCGAGTTTCTACTTTCAGATGCAACAGAAATTTTGCGGATAGGTCAATCCGTTCGCGAGATATGACAGTTTGGAGGTAAGAAACGCTTGAGAAACTCAAAATTTTCGCAGTTCTGATGCTCGGAACGAATAACTAGAACGGCCTGGGGGAAAAGTACGCATACCGTTGTAATCGGGCGAGTTTCTACTTTCAGATGCAACAGAAATTTTGCGGATAGGTCAATCCGTTCGCGAGATATGACAGTTTGGAGGTAAGAAACGCTTGAGAAACTCAAAATTTTCGCAGTTCTGATGCTCGGAACGAATAACTAGAACGGCCTAGGGGAAAAGTACGCATACCGTTGTAATCGGGCGTGTTTCTACTTTCAGATGCAACAGAAATTTTGCGGATTGGTCAATCCGTTCGCGAGATATGACAGTTTGGATGTAAGAAACGCTTGAGAAACTCAAAATTTTCGTAGTACTGATGCTCGAAACGAATAACTAGAACGGCCTAGGGGAAAACTACACATACCGTTGTAATCGGGCGAGTTTCTACTTTCAGATGCAACAGAAATTTTGCGGATTGGTCAATCCGTTCGCGAGATGTGACAGTTTGGAAGTAAGAAACGCTTGAGAAACTCAAAATTTTCGCCGTTCTGATGCTCGAAACGAATAACTAGAACGGCCTGGGGTACAAGTACGCATACCGTTGTAATCGGGCGAGTTTCTACTTTCAGATGCAACAGAAATTTTCCGGATTCGTCAATCCGTTCGCGAGATATGGCAGTTTGGATCAAAGAAACACTTGAGAAACTCAAAATTTTCGCAGTTCTGATGCTCGAAACGAATAACTAGCATAGCCTAGGGGAAAAGTACACACACCGTTGTAATCGGGCGTGTTTCTACTTTCAGATGCAACAGAAAGTTTTCGGATACGCCAATCTGTTCGCCACATATGGGAGTTTGGAGTTACCAAATGGTTGAGGAACAATCAACATATTCGCAGTTCTCCTGCTCGAAACGAATAACTAGAATGGCCTAGGGGAAAAGTACACAGACCGTTGTAATCGGGCGAGTTTCTACTTTCAGATGCAACAGAAATTTTGCCGTTTCGACAATCCGTTCGCGAGATATGGCAGTTTGGAACTAAGAAACGGTTGAGAAACTCAGAATTTTCGCAATTTTGATTCTCGAAACGAATAACCAGAATGGCCTAGGGGAAAAGCACATACCGTTGTAATCGGGCGAGTTTCTACACTCAGATGCAACAGAAATTTTTCGGATTCGTCAATCCGTTCGCGAGATATGGCAGTTTGGAGCTAAAGAACAGTTGAGAGGATATCGAAATTTTCGCAGTTCTCATGCTCGAAACGAATAACTAGAACGGCCTAGAGGAAAAGTACACACACCGTTGTAATCGGGCTAGTTTCTACTTTCAGATGCAACAGAAATTTTGCGGATTCGTCAATCCGTTCGCGAGATATGGCAGTTTGGAGGTAAGAAACGGTTGAGAAACTCAAAATTTTCGCAATTCTGATGCTCGAAACGAATAACTAGAACGGCCTAGGGGAAAACAACACATACCGTTGTAATCGGGCGAGCTTCTACTTTCAGATGCAACAGAAATTTTGCGGATTGGTCAATCGTTTCGCGAGATATGACAGTTTGGATGTAAGAAACGCTTGAGAAACTCAAAATTTTCGCAGTTCTGATGCTCGAAACGAATAACTAGACGGCGTAGGGGAAAACTACGCATGCTGTTGTAATCGGGCGAGTTTCTACTTTCAGATGCAACGGAAATTTTGCGGATTGGTCAATCCGTTCGCGAGGTATGACAGTTTGGAGGTAAGAAACGCTTGAGAAACTCAAAATTTTCGCAGTTCTGATGCTCGAAACGAATAACTAGAACGGCCTAGGGGAAAACTACACATACCGTTGTTATCGTGCCAGTTTCTACTTTCAGATGCAACAGAAATTTTGCGGATTGGTCAATCCGTTCGCGAGATATGGCACTTTGGAGGTAAGAAATACTTGAGAAACTCAAAATTTTCGCAGTTCTGATGCTCGGAACGAATAACTAGAACGGCCTAGGGGAAAACTACACATACCGTTGTAATCGGGCGTGTTTCTACTTTCAGATGCAACAGAAATTTTGCGGATTGGTCAATCCGTTCGCGAGATATGACAGTTTGGAGGTAAGAAACGCTTGAGAAACTCAAAATTTTCGTAGTTCTGATGCTCGAAACGAATAACTAGAACAGCCTAGGGGAAAACTACACATACCGTTGTAATCGGGCGAGTTTCTACTTTCAGATGCAACAGAAATTTTGCGGATTGGTCAATCCGTTCGCGAGATATGACAGTTTGGAAGTAAGAAGTGCTTGAGAAACTCAAAATTTTCGCCGTTCTGATGCTCGAAACGAATAACTAGAACGGCCTGGGGGAAAAGTACGCGTACCGTTGTAATCGGGCGAGTTTCTACTTTCAGATGCAACAGAAATTTTGCGGATTGGTCAATCCGTTCGCGAGATATGACAGTTTGGAGGTAAGAAACGCTTGAGAAACTCAAAATTTTCGCAGTTCTAATGCTCGGAACGAATAACTAGAACGGCCTAGGAGAAAAGATCACATACCGTTGTAATCGGGCGAGTTTCTACTTTCAGATGCAACAGAAATTTTGCGGATTGGTCAAACCGTTCGCGAGATATGGCAGTTTGGAGGTAAGAAACGCTTGAGAAACTCAAAGTTTTCGCAGTTCTGATGCTCGAAACGAATAACTAGAACGGGCTAGGGGAAAACTACACATACTGTTGTTATCGTGCCAGTTTCTACTTTCAGATGCATCAGAAATTTTGCGGATTGGTCAATCCGTTCGCGAGATATGGCACTTTGGAGGTAAGAAATGCTTGAGAAACTCAAAATTTTCGCAGTTCTGATGCTCGGAACGAATAACTAGAACGGCCTAGGGGAAAACTACACATACCGTTGTAATCGGGCGAGTTTCTACTTTCAGATGCAACAGAAATTTTGCGGATTGGTCAATCCGTTCGCGAGATATGACAGTTTGGAAGTAAGAAACGCTTGAGAAACTCAAAATTTTCGCAGTTCTGATGCTCGGAACGAATAACTAGAACGGCCTAGGGGAAAAGTACGCACACCGTTGTAATCGGGCGAGTTTCTACTTTCAGATGCAACAGAAATTTTGCGGATTGGTCAATCCGTTCGCGAGGTATGACAGTTTGGAGGTAAGAAACGCTTGAGAAACTCAAAATTTTCGCAGTTCTGATGCTCGAAATAAATAACTAGAACGGCCTAGGGGAAAACTACACATACCGTTGTTATCGTGCCAGTTTCTACTTTCAGATGCAACAGAAATTTTGCGGATAGGTCAATCCGTTCGCGAGATATGACAGTTTGGAGGTAAGAAACGCTTGAGAAACTCAAAATTTTCGCAGTTCTGATGCTCGAAACGAATAACTAGAACGGCCTAGGGGAAAACTACACATACCGTTGTTATCGTGCCCGTTTCTACTTTCAGATGCAACAGAAATTTTGCGGATTTGTCAATCCGTTCGCGAGATATGGCAGTTTAGAGGTAAGAAACGCTTGAGAAACTCAAAATTTTCGCAGTTCTGATGCTCGAAACGCATAACTAGAACGGCGTAGGGGAAAACTACGCATGCTGTTCTAATCGGGCGAGTTTCTACTTTCAGATGCAACAGAAATTTTGCGGATTGGTCAATCCGTTCGCGAGGTATGACAGTTTGGAGGTAAGAAACGCTTGAGAAACTCAAAATTTTCGCAGTTCTGATGCTCGGAACGAATAACTAGAACGGCCTAGGGGAAATGTACGCGTACCGTTGTAATCGGGCGTGTTTCTACTTTCAGATGCAACAGAAATTTTGCGGATTGGTCAATCCGTTCGCTAGATATGACAGTTTGGATGTAAGAAACGCTTGAGAAACTCAAAATTTTCGTAGTACTGATGCTCGAAACGAATAACTAGAACGGCCTAGGGGAAAACTACACATACCGTTGTAATCGGGCGAGTTTCTACTTTCAGATGCAACAGAAATTTTGCGGATTGGTCAATCCGTTCGCGAGATATGACAGTTTGGAAGTAAGAAACGCTTGAGAAACTCAAAATTTTCGCCGTTCTGATGCTCGAAACGAATAACTAGAACGGCCTGGGGTACAAGTACGCATACCGTTGTAATCGGGCGAGTTTCTACTTTCAGATGCAACAGAAATTTTCCGGATTCGTCAATCCGTTCGCGAGATATGGCAGTTTGGATCAAAGAAACACTTGAGAAACTCAAAATTTTCGCAGTTCTGATGCTCGAAACGCATAACTAGAACGGCGTAGGGGAAAACTACGCATGCTGTTCTAATCGGGCGAGTTTCTACTTTCAGATGCAACAGAAATTTTGCGGATTGGTCAATCCGTTCGCGAGGTATGACAGTTTGGAGGTAAGAAACGCTTGAGAAACTCAAAATTTTCGCAGTTCTGATGCTCGGAACGAATAACTAGAACGGCCTAGGGGAAAAGTACGCGTACCGTTGTAATCGGGCGTGTTTCTACTTTCAGATGCAACAGAAATTTTGCGGATTTGTCAATCCGTTCGCGAGATATGGCAGTTTAGAGGTAAGAAACGCTTGAGAAACTCAAAATTTTCGCAGTTCTGATGCTCGAAACGCATAACTAGAACGGCGTAGGGGAAAACTACGCATGCTGTTCTAATCGGGCGAGTTTCTACTTTCAGATGCAACAGAAATTTTGCGGATTGGTCAATCCGTTCGCGAGGTATGACAGTTTGGAGGTAAGAAACGCTTGAGAAACTCAAAATTTTCGCAGTTCTGATGCTCGGAACGAATAACTAGAACGGCCTAGGGGAAAAGTACGCGTACCGTTGTAATCGGGCGTGTTTCTACTTTCAGATGCAACAGAAATTTTGCGGATTGGTCAATCCGTTCGCTAGATATGACAGTTTGGATGTAAGAAACGCTTGAGAAACTCAAAATTTTCGTAGTACTGATGCTCGAAACGAATAACTAGAACGGCCTAGGGGAAAACTACACATACCGTTGTAATCGGGCGAGTTTCTACTTTCAGATGCAACAGAAATTTTGCGGATTGGTCAATCCGTTCGCGAGATATGACAGTTTGGAAGTAAGAAACGCTTGAGAAACTCAAAATTTTCGCCGTTCTGATGCTCGAAACGAATAACTAGAACGGCCTGGGGTACAAGTACGCATACCGTTGTAATCGGGCGAGTTTCTACTTTCAGATGCAACAGAAATTTTCCGGATTCGTCAATCCGTTCGCGAGATATGGCAGTTTGGATCAAAGAAACACTTGAGAAACTCAAAATTTTCGCAGTTCTGATGCTCGAAACGAATAACTAGCATAGCCTAGGGGAAAAGTACACACACCGTTGTAATCGGGCGTGTTTCTACTTTCAGATGCAACAGAAAGTTTTCGGATACGCCAATCTGTTCGCCACATATGGGAGTTTGGAGTTACCAAATGGTTGAGGAACTATCAACATATTCGCAGTTCTCCTGCTCGAAACGAATAACTAGAATGGCCTAGGGGAAAAGTACACAGACCGTTGTAATCGGGCGAGTTTCTACTTTCAGATGCAACAGAAATTTTGCCGTTTCGACAATCCGTTCGCGAGATATGGCAGTTTGGAACTAAGAAACGGTTGAGAAACTCAAAATTTTCGCAATTTTGATTCTCGAAACGAATAACTAGAATGGCCTAGGGGAAAAGCACATACCGATGTAATCGGGCGAGTTTCTACACTCAGATGCAACAGAAATTTTTCGGATTCGTCAAGCCGTTCGCGAGATATGGCAGTTTGGAGCTAAAGAACAGTTGAGAGGATATCGAAATTTTCGCAGTTCTCATGCTCGAAACGAATAACTAGAATGGCCTAGAGGAAAAGTACACACACCGTTGTAATCGGGCTAGTTTCTACTTTCAGATGCAACAGAAATTTTGCGGATTCGTCAATCCGTTCGCGAGATATGGCAGTTTGGAGGTAAGAAACGGTTGAGAAACTCAAAATTTTCGCAATTCTGATGCTCGAAACGAATAACTAGAACGGCCTAGGGGAAAACAACACATACCGTTGTAATCGGGCGAGCTTCTACTTTCAGATGCAACAGAAATTTTGCGGATTGGTCAATCGTTTCGCGAGATATGACAGTTTGGATGTAAGAAACGCTTGAGAAACTCAAAATTTTCGCAGTTCTGATGCTCGAAACGAATAACTAGAACGGCGTAGGGGAAAACTACGCATGCTGTTGTAATCGGGCGAGTTTCTACTTTCAGATGCAACGGAAATTTTGCGGATTGGTCAATCCGTTCGCGAGGTATGACAGTTTGGAGGTAAGAAACGCTTGAGAAACTCAAAATTTTCGCAGTTCTGATGCTCGAAACGAATAACTAGAACGACCTAGGGGAAAACTACACACACCGTTGTTATCGTGCCAGTTTCTACTTTCAGATGCAACAGAAATTTTGCGGATTGGTCAATCCGTTCGCGAGATATGGCACTTTGGAGGTAAGAAATACTTGAGAAACTCAAAATTTTCGCAGTTCTGATGCTCGGAACGAATAACTAGAACGGCCTAGGGGAAAACTACACATACCGTTGTAATCGGGCGTGTTTCTACTTTCAGATGCAACAGAAATTTTGCGGATTGGTCAATCCGTTCGCGAGATATGACAGTTTGGAGGTAAGAAACGCTTGAGAAACTCAAAATTTTCGTAGTTCTGATGCTCGAAACGAATAACTAGAACGGCCTAGGGGAAAACTACACATACCGTTGTAATCGGGCGAGTTTCTACTTTCAGATGCAACAGAAATTTTGCGGATTGGTCAATCCGTTCGCGAGATATGACAGTTTGGAAGTAAGAAGTGCTTGAGAAACTCAAAATTTTCGCCGTTCTGATGCTCGAAACGAATAACTAGAACGGCCTGGGGGAAAAGTACGCGTACCGTTGTAATCGGGCGAGTTTCTACTTTCAGATGCAACAGAAATTTTCCGGATTCGTCAATCCGTTCGCGAGATATGGCAGTTTGGATCAAAGAAACACTTGAGAAACTCAAAATTTTCGCAGTTCTGATGCTCGAAACGAATAACTAGCATAGCCTAGGGGAAAAGTACACACACCGTTGTAATCGGGCGTGTTTCTACTTTCAGATGCAACAGAAAGTTTTCGGATACGCCAATCTGTTCGCCAGATATGGGAGTTTGGAGTTAACAAATGGTTGAGGAACTATCAACATATTCGCAGTTCTCCTACTCGAAACGAATAACTAGAATGGCCCAGGGGAAAAGTACACAGACCGTTGTAATCGGGCGTGTTTCTACTTTCAGATGCAACAGAAATTTTGCGGATTGGTCAATCCGTTCGCGAGATATGACAGTTTGGAGGTAAGAAACGCTTGAGAAACTAAAAATTTTCGTAGTTCTGATGCTCGAAACGAATAACTAGAACGGCCTAGGGGAAAACTACACATACCGTTGTAATCGGGCGAGTTTCTACTTTCAGATGCAACAGAAATTTTGCGGATTGGTCAATCCGTTCGCGAGATATGGCAGTTTGAAGGTAAGAAACGCTTGAGAAACTCAACATTTTCGCAGTTCTGATGCTCGAAATGAATAACTAGAATCGCCTAGGGAAAAGTACACATACCTTTGTAATCGCGCGAGTTTCTACTTTCAGATGCAACAGAAATTTTGCGGATTGGTCAAACCGTTCGCGAGATATGGCAGTTTGGAGGTAAGAAACGCTTGAGAAACTCAAAGATTTCGCAGTTCTGATGCTCGAAGCGAATAACTAGAACGGGCTAGGGGAAAAGTACACATACCGCTGTAATCGGGCGAGTTTCTACTTTCAGATGCAACAGAAATTTTGCGGATTGGTCAATCCGTTCGCGAGATATGGCAGTTTGGAGGTATGAAACGCTTGAGAAACTCAAAATTTTCGCAGTTCTAATGCTCGGAACGAATAACTAGAACGGCCTAGGAGAAAAGATCACATACCGTTGTAATCGGGCGAGTTTCTACTTTCAGATGCAACAGAAATTTTGCGGATTGGTCAAACCGTTCGCGAGATATGGCAGTTTGGAGGTAAGAAACGCTTGAGAAACTCAAAGTTTTCGCAGTTCTGATGCTCGAAACGAATAACTAGAACGGGCTAGGGGAAAAGTAAACATACCGTTGTAATCGGGCGAGTTTCTACTTTCAGATGCCACAGAAATTTTGCGGATTGGTCAATCCGTTCGCGAGATATGGCAGTTTGAAGGTAAGAAACGCTTGAGAAACTCAACATTTTCGCAGTTCTGATGCTCGAAATGAATAACTAGATTGGCCTAGGGAAAAGTACACACACCGTTGTAATCGCGCGAGTTTCTACTTTCAGATGCAACAGAAATTTTGCGGATTGGTCAAACCGTTCGCGAGATATGGCAGTTTGGAGGTAAGAAATGCTTGAAAAACTCAAAGTTTTCGCAGTTCTGATGCTCGAAACGAATAACTAGAACGGGCTAGGGGAAAAGTACACAGACCGTTGTAATCGGGCGAGTTTCTACTTTCAGATGCGACAGAAATTTTGCGGATTGGTCAATCCGTTCGCGAGATATGGCAGTTTAAATGTAAGAAACGCTTGAGAAACTCAAAATTTTCACAGTTGTGATGCTCGAAATGTATAACTAGAACGGCCTAGGGGAAAAGTAGACATGCCGTTGTAATCGGGCGAGTTTCTACTTTCAGATGCAACAGAAATTTTGCGGATTGGTCAATCCGTTTGCGAGATATGGCAGTTTGGAGGTAAGAAACGCTTGAGAAACTCAAAGTTTTCGCAGTTCTGATGCTCGAAACGAATAACTAGAACGGGCTAGGGGAAAAGTACACATACCGTTGTAATCGGGCGAGTTTCTACTTTCAGATGCAACAGAAATTTTGCGGATTGGTCAATCCGTTCGCGAGATATGGCAGTTTAAATGTAAGAAACGCTTGAGAAACTCAAAATTTTCACAGTTCTGATGCTCGAAATGAATAACTAGAATGGCCTAGGGAAAAGTACACATACCGTTGCAATCGCGCGAGTTTCTACTTTCAGATGCAACCGAAATTTTGCGGATTGGTCAATCCGTTCGCGAGATATGGCAGTTTGATGGTAAGAAACGCTTGAGAAACTCAACATTTTCGCAGTTCTGATGCTCGAAATGAATAACTAGAATGGCCTAGGGAAAAGTACACATACCGTTGCAATCGCGCGAGTTTCTACTTTCAGATGCAACAGAAATTTTGCGGATTGGTCAAACCGTTCGCGAGATATGGCAGTTTGGATGTAAGAAACGCTTGAGAAACTCAAAGTTTTCGCAGTTCTGATGCTCGAAACGAATAACTAGAACGGGCTAGGGGAAAAGTACACATACCGTTGTAATCGGGCGTGTTTCTACTTTCAGATGCAACAGAAATTTTGCGGATTGGTCAATCCGTTCGCGAGATATGACAGTTTGGAGGTAAGAAACGCTTGAGAAACTCAAAATTTTCGTAGTTCTGATGCTCGAAACGAATAACTAGAACGGCCTAGGGGAAAACTACACATACCGTTGTAATCGGGCGAGTTTCTACTTTCAGATGCAACAGAAATTTTGCGGATTGGTCAATCCGTTCGCGAGATATGGCAGTTTGAAGGTAAGAAACGCTTGAGAAACTCAACATTTTCGCAGTTCTGATGCTCGAAATGAATAACTAGAATCGCCTAGGGAAAAGTACACATACCTTTGTAATCGCGCGAGTTTCTACTTTCAGATGCAACAGAAATTTTGCGGATTGGTCAAACCGTTCGCGAGATATGGCAGTTTGGAGGTAAGAAACGCTTGAGAAACTCAAAGATTTCGCAGTTCTGATGCTCGAATCGAATAACTAGAACGGGCTAGGGGAAAAGTACACATACCGCTGTAATCGGGCGAGTTTCTACTTTCAGATGCAACAGAAATTTTGCGGATTGGTCAATCCGTTCGCGAGATATGGCAGTTTGAAGGTAAGAAACGCTTGAGAAACTCAACATTTTCGCAGTTCTGATGCTCGAAATGAATAACTAGATTGGCCTAGGGAAAAGTACACATACCGTTGTAATCGCGCGAGTTTCTACTTTCAGATGCAACAGAAATTTTGCGGATTGGTCAAACCGTTCGCGAGATATGGCAGTTTGGAGGTAAGAAATGCTTGAAAAACTCAAAGTTTTCGCAGTTCTGATGCTCGAAACGAATAACTAGAACGGGCTAGGGGAAAAGTACACAGACCGTTGTAATCGGGCGAGTTTCTACTTTCAGATGCAACAGAAATTTTGCGGATTGGTCAATCCGTTCGCGAGATATGGCAGTTTAAATGTAAGAAACGCTTGAGAAACTCAAAATTTTCACAGTTCTGATGCTCGAAATGTATAACTAGAACGGCCTAGGGGAAAAGTAGACATGCCGTTGTAATCGGGCGAGTTTCTACTTTCAGATGCAACAGAAATTTTGCGGATTGGTCAATCCGTTTGCGAGATATGGCAGTTTGGAGGTAAGAAACGCCAGAGAAACTCAAAGTTTTCGCAGTTCTGATGCTCGAAACGATTAACTAGAACAGGATAGGTGAAAAGTACACATACCGTTGTAATCGCGCGAGTTTCTACTTTCAGATGCAACAGAAATTTTGCGGATTGGTCAAACCGTTCGCGAGATATGGCAGTTTGGAGGTAAGAAACGCTTGAGAAACTCAAAGTTTTCGCAGTTCTGATGCTCGAAACGAATAACTAGAACGGGCTAGGGGAAAAGTACACATACCGTTGTAATCGGGCGAGTTTCTACTTTCAGATGCAACAGAAATTTTGCGGATTGGTCAATCCGTTCGCGAGATATGGCAGTTTAAATGTAAGAAACGCTTGAGAAACTCAAAATTTTCACAGTTCAGATGCTCGAAATGAACAACTAGAATGGCCTAGGGAAAAGTACACATACCGTTGCAATCGCGCGAGTTTCTACTTTCAGATGCAACAGAAATTTTGCGGATTGGTCAATCCGTTCGCGAGATATGGCAGTTTGATGGTAAGAAACGCTTGAGAAACTCAACATTTTCGCAGTTCTGATGCTCGAAATGAATAACTAGAATGGCCTAGGGAAAAGTACACATACCGTTGCAATCGCGCGAGTTTCTACTTTCAGATGCAACAGAAATTTTGCGGATTGGTCAAACCGTTTGCGAGATATGGCAGTTTGGAGGTAAGAAACGCTTGAGAAACTCAAAGTTTTCGCAGTTCTGATGCTCGAAACGAATAACTAGAACGGGCTAGGGGAAAAGTACACATACCGTTGTAATCGGGCGAGTTTCTACTTTCAGATGCAACAGAAATTTTGCGGATTGGTCAATCCGTTCGCGAGATATGGCAATTTAAATGTAAGAAACGCTTGAGAAACTCAAAATTTTCACAGTTCTGATGCTCGAAACGTATAACTAGAACGGCCTAGGAGAAAAGTACACATACCGTTGTAATCGCGCGAGTTTCTACTTTCAGATGCACCAGAAATTTTGCGGATTGGTCAATCCGTTTGCGAGATATGGCAGTTTGGAGGTAAGAAACGCTTGAGAAACTCAAAGTTTTCGCAGTTCTGATGCTCGAAACGATTAACTAGAACAGGCTAGGTGAAAAGTACACATACCGTTGTAATCGCGCGAGTTTCTACTTTCAGATGCAACAGAAATTTTGCGGATTTGTCAAACCGTTCGCGAGATATGGCAGTTTGGAGGTAAGAAACGCTTGAGAAACTCAAAATTTTCGCAGTTCTGATGCTCGGAACGAATAACAAGAACGGCCAAGGGGAAAGGTACACATACCGTTGTAATCGGGCGAGTTTCTACTTTCAGATGCAACAGAAATTTTGGGGATTGGTCAATCCGTTCGCGAGATATGGCAGTTTAAATGTAAGAAACGCTTGAGAAACTCAAAATTTTCACAGTTCTGATGCTCGAAACGAATAACTAGAACGGCCTAGGGGAAAAGTAGACATGCTGTTGTAATCGGGCGAGTTTCTGCTTTCAGATGCAACAGAAATATTGCGGATTGGTCAATCCGTTTGCGAGATATGGCAGTTTGGAGGTAAGAAACGCTTGAGAAACTGAAAGTTTTCGCAGATCTGATGCTCGAAACGATTAACTAGAACAGGCTAGGTGAAAAGTACACATACCGTTGTAATCGCGCGAGTTTCTACTTTCAGATGCAACAGAAATTTTGCGGATTGGTCAATCCGTTCGCGAGATATGGCAGTTTGGAGGTAAGAAACGGTTGAGAAACTCAAAATTTTCGCAGTTCTGATGCTCGGAACGAATAACTAGAACGGCCAAGGGGAAAGGTACACATACCGTTATAATCGGGCGAGTTTCTACTTTTAGGTGCAACAGAAATTTTGTGGATTGGTCAATCCGTTCGCGAGATATGGCAGTTTGGAGGTAAGAAACGCTTGAGAAACTCAAAGTTTTCGCAGTTCTGATGCTCGAAACGATTAACTAGAACAGGATAGGTGAAAAGTACACATACCGTTGTAATCGCGCGAGTTTCTACTTTCAGATGCAACAGAAATTTTGCGGATTGGTCAAACCGTTCGCGAGATATGGCAGTTTGGAGGTAAGAAACGCTTGAGAAACTCAAAGTTTTCGCAGTTCTGATGCTCGAAACGAATAACTAGAACGGGCTAGGGGAAAAGTACACATACCGTTGTAATCGGGCGAGTTTCTACTTTCAGATGCAACAGAAATTTTGCGGATTGGTCAATCCGTTCGCGAGATATGGCAGTTTAAATGTAAGAAACGCTTGAGAAACTCAAAATTTTCACAGTTCAGATGCTCGAAATGAACAACTAGAATGGCCTAGGGAAAAGTACACATACCGTTGCAATCGCGCGAGTTTCTACTTTCAGATGCAACAGAAATTTTGCGGATTGGTCAATCCGTTCGCGAGATATGGCAGTTTGATGGTAAGAAACGCTTGAGAAACTCAACATTTTCGCAGTTCTGATGCTCGAAATGAATAACTAGAATGGCCTAGGGAAAAGTACACATACCGTTGCAATCGCGCGAGTTTCTACTTTCAGATGCAACAGAAATTTTGCGGATTGGTCAAACCGTTTGCGAGATATGGCAGTTTGGAGGTAAGAAACGCTTGAGAAACTCAAAGTTTTCGCAGTTCTGATGCTCGAAACGAATAACTAGAACGGGCTAGGGGAAAAGTACACATACCGTTGTAATCGGGCGAGTTTCTACTTTCAGATGCAACAGAAATTTTGCGGATTGGTCAATCCGTTCGCGAGATATGGCAATTTAAATGTAAGAAACGCTTGAGAAACTCAAAATTTTCACAGTTCTGATGCTCGAAACGTATAACTAGAACGGCCTAGGAGAAAAGTACACATACCGTTGTAATCGCGCGAGTTTCTACTTTCAGATGCACCAGAAATTTTGCGGATTGGTCAATCCGTTTGCGAGATATGGCAGTTTGGAGGTAAGAAACGCTTGAGAAACTCAAAGTTTTCGCAGTTCTGATGCTCGAAACGATTAACTAGAACAGGCTAGGTGAAAAGTACACATACCGTTGTAATCGCGCGAGTTTCTACTTTCAGATGCAACAGAAATTTTGCGGATTTGTCAAACCGTTCGCGAGATATGGCAGTTTGGAGGTAAGAAACGCTTGAGAAACTCAAAATTTTCGCAGTTCTGATGCTCGGAACGAATAACAAGAACGGCCAAGGGGAAAGGTACACATACCGTTGTAATCGGGCGAGTTTCTACTTTCAGATGCAACAGAAATTTTGGGGATTGGTCAATCCGTTCGCGAGATATGGCAGTTTAAATGTAAGAAACGCTTGAGAAACTCAAAATTTTCACAGTTCTGATGCTCGAAACGAATAACTAGAACGGCCTAGGGGAAAAGTAGACATGCTGTTGTAATCGGGCGAGTTTCTGCTTTCAGATGCAACAGAAATATTGCGGATTGGTCAATCCGTTTGCGAGATATGGCAGTTTGGAGGTAAGAAACGCTTGAGAAACTGAAAGTTTTCGCAGATCTGATGCTCGAAACGATTAACTAGAACAGGCTAGGTGAAAAGTACACATACCGTTGTAATCGCGCGAGTTTCTACTTTCAGATGCAACAGAAATTTTGCGGATTGGTCAATCCGTTCGCGAGATATGGCAGTTTGGAGGTAAGAAACGGTTGAGAAACTCAAAATTTTCGCAGTTCTGATGCTCGGAACGAATAACTAGAACGGCCAAGGGGAAAGGTACACATACCGTTATAATCGGGCGAGTTTCTACTTTTAGGTGCAACAGAAATTTTTTGGATTGGTCAATCCGTTCGCGAGATATGGCAGTTTGGAGGTAAGAAACGCTTGAGAAACTCAAAGTTTTCGCAGTTCTGATGCTCGAAACGATTAACTAGAACAGGATAGGTGAAAAGTACACATACCGTTGTAATCGCGCGAGTTTCTACTTTCAGATGCAACAGAAATTTTGCGGATTGGTCAAACCGTTCGCGAGATATGGCAGTTTGGAGGTAAGAAACGCTTGAGAAACTCAAAGTTTTCGCAGTTCTGATGCTCGAAACGAATAACTAGAACGGGCTAGGGGAAAAGTACACATACCGTTGTAATCGGGCGAGTTTCTACTTTCAGATGCAACAGAAATTTTGCGGATTGGTCAATCCGTTCGCGAGATATGGCAGTTTAAATGTAAGAAACGCTTGAGAAACTCAAAATTTTCACAGTTCAGATGCTCGAAATGAACAACTAGAATGGCCTAGGGAAAAGTACACATACCGTTGCAATCGCGCGAGTTTCTACTTTCAGATGCAACAGAAATTTTGCGGATTGGTCAATCCGTTCGCGAGATATGGCAGTTTGATGGTAAGAAACGCTTGAGAAACTCAACATTTTCGCAGTTCTGATGCTCGAAATGAATAACTAGAATGGCCTAGGGAAAAGTACACATACCGTTGCAATCGCGCGAGTTTCTACTTTCAGATGCAACAGAAATTTTGCGGATTGGTCAAACCGTTTGCGAGATATGGCAGTTTGGAGGTAAGAAACGCTTGAGAAACTCAAAGTTTTCGCAGTTCTGATGCTCGAAACGAATAACTAGAACGGGCTAGGGGAAAAGTACACATACCGTTGTAATCGGGCGAGTTTCTACTTTCAGATGCAACAGAAATTTTGCGGATTGGTCAATCCGTTCGCGAGATATGGCAATTTAAATGTAAGAAACGCTTGAGAAACTCAAAATTTTCACAGTTCTGATGCTCGAAACGTATAACTAGAACGGCCTAGGAGAAAAGTACACATACCGTTGTAATCGCGCGAGTTTCTACTTTCAGATGCACCAGAAATTTTGCGGATTGGTCAATCCGTTTGCGAGATATGGCAGTTTGGAGGTAAGAAACGCTTGAGAAACTCAAAGTTTTCGCAGTTCTGATGCTCGAAACGATTAACTAGAACAGGCTAGGTGAAAAGTACACATACCGTTGTAATCGCGCGAGTTTCTACTTTCAGATGCAACAGAAATTTTGCGGATTTGTCAAACCGTTCGCGAGATATGGCAGTTTGGAGGTAAGAAACGCTTGAGAAACTCAAAATTTTCGCAGTTCTGATGCTCGGAACGAATAACAAGAACGGCCAAGGGGAAAGGTACACATACCGTTGTAATCGGGCGAGTTTCTACTTTCAGATGCAACAGAAATTTTGGGGATTGGTCAATCCGTTCGCGAGATATGGCAGTTTAAATGTAAGAAACGCTTGAGAAACTCAAAATTTTCACAGTTCTGATGCTCGAAACGAATAACTAGAACGGCCTAGGGGAAAAGTAGACATGCTGTTGTAATCGGGCGAGTTTCTGCTTTCAGATGCAACAGAAATATTGCGGATTGGTCAATCCGTTTGCGAGATATGGCAGTTTGGAGGTAAGAAACGCTTGAGAAACTGAAAGTTTTCGCAGATCTGATGCTCGAAACGATTAACTAGAACAGGCTAGGTGAAAAGTACACATACCGTTGTAATCGCGCGAGTTTCTACTTTCAGATGCAACAGAAATTTTGCGGATTGGTCAATCCGTTCGCGAGATATGGCAGTTTGGAGGTAAGAAACGGTTGAGAAACTCAAAATTTTCGCAGTTCTGATGCTCGGAACGAATAACTAGAACGGCCAAGGGGAAAGGTACACATACCGTTATAATCGGGCGAGTTTCTACTTTTAGGTGCAACAGAAATTTTGTGGATTGGTCAATCCGTTCGCGAGATATGGCAGTTTGGAGGTAAGAAACGCTTGAGAAACTCAAAGTTTTCGCAGTTCTGATGCTCGAAACGATTAACTAGAACAGGATAGGTGAAAAGTACACATACCGTTGTAATCGCGCGAGTTTCTACTTTCAGATGCAACAGAAATTTTGCGGATTGGTCAAACCGTTCGCGAGATATGGCAGTTTGGAGGTAAGAAACGCTTGAGAAACTCAAAGTTTTCGCAGTTCTGATGCTCGAAACGAATAACTAGAACGGGCTAGGGGAAAAGTACACATACCGTTGTAATCGGGCGAGTTTCTACTTTCAGATGCCACAGAAATTTTGCGGATTGGTCAATCCGTTCGCGAGATATGGCAGTTTAAATGTAAGAAACGCTTGAGAAACTCAAAATTTTCACAGTTCAGATGCTCGAAATGAACAACTAGAATGGCCTAGGGAAAAGTACACATACCGTTGCAATCGCGCGAGTTTCTACTTTCAGATGCAACAGAAATTTTGCGGATTGGTCAATCCGTTCGCGAGATATGGCAGTTTGATGGTAAGAAACGCTTGAGAAACTCAACATTTTCGCAGTTCTGATGCTCGAAATGAATAACTAGAATGGCCTAGGGAAAAGTACACATACCGTTGCAATCGCGCGAGTTTCTACTTTCAGATGCAACAGAAATTTTGCGGATTGGTCAAACCGTTTGCGAGATATGGCAGTTTGGAGGTAAGAAACGCTTGAGAAACTCAAAGTTTTCGCAGTTCTGATGCTCGAAACGAATAACTAGAACGGGCTAGGGGAAAAGTACACATACCGTTGTAATCGGGCGAGTTTCTACTTTCAGATGCAACAGAAATTTTGCGGATTGGTCAATCCGTTCGCGAGATATGGCAATTTAAATGTAAGAAACGCTTGAGAAACTCAAAATTTTCACAGTTCTGATGCTCGAAACGTATAACTAGAACGGCCTAGGAGAAAAGTACACATACCGTTGTAATCGCGCGAGTTTCTACTTTCAGATGCACCAGAAATTTTGCGGATTGGTCAATCCGTTTGCGAGATATGGCAGTTTGGAGGTAAGAAACGCTTGAGAAACTCAAAGTTTTCGCAGTTCTGATGCTCGAAACGATTAACTAGAACAGGCTAGGTGAAAAGTACACATACCGTTGTAATCGCGCGAGTTTCTACTTTCAGATGCAACAGAAATTTTGCGGATTTGTCAAACCGTTCGCGAGATATGGCAGTTTGGAGGTAAGAAACGCTTGAGAAACTCAAAATTTTCGCAGTTCTGATGCTCGGAACGAATAACAAGAACGGCCAAGGGGAAAGGTACACATACCGTTGTAATCGGGCGAGTTTCTACTTTCAGATGCAACAGAAATTTTGGGGATTGGTCAATCCGTTCGCGAGATATGGCAGTTTAAATGTAAGAAACGCTTGAGAAACTCAAAATTTTCACAGTTCTGATGCTCGAAACGAATAACTAGAACGGCCTAGGGGAAAAGTAGACATGCTGTTGTAATCGGGCGAGTTTCTGCTTTCAGATGCAACAGAAATATTGCGGATTGGTCAATCCGTTTGCGAGATATGGCAGTTTGGAGGTAAGAAACGCTTGAGAAACTGAAAGTTTTCGCAGATCTGATGCTCGAAACGATTAACTAGAACAGGCTAGGTGAAAAGTACACATACCGTTGTAATCGCGCGAGTTTCTACTTTCAGATGCAACAGAAATTTTGCGGATTGGTCAATCCGTTCGCGAGATATGGCAGTTTGGAGGTAAGAAACGGTTGAGAAACTCAAAATTTTCGCAGTTCTGATGCTCGGAACGAATAACTAGAACGGCCAAGGGGAAAGGTACACATACCGTTATAATCGGGCGAGTTTCTACTTTTAGGTGCAACAGAAATTTTGTGGATTGGTCAATCCGTTCGCGAGATATGGCAGTTTGGAGGTAAGAAACGCTTGAGAAACTCAAAGTTTTCGCAGTTCTGATGCTCGAAACGATTAACTAGAACAGGATAGGTGAAAAGTACACATACCGTTGTAATCGCGCGAGTTTCTACTTTCAGATGCAACAGAAATTTTGCGGATTGGTCAAACCGTTCGCGAGATATGGCAGTTTGGAGGTAAGAAACGCTTGAGAAACTCAAAGTTTTCGCAGTTCTGATGCTCGAAACGAATAACTAGAACGGGCTAGGGGAAAAGTACACATACCGTTGTAATCGGGCGAGTTTCTACTTTCAGATGCAACAGAAATTTTGCGGATTGGTCAATCCGTTCGCGAGATATGGCAGTTTAAATGTAAGAAACGCTTGAGAAACTCAAAATTTTCACAGTTCAGATGCTCGAAATGAACAACTAGAATGGCCTAGGGAAAAGTACACATACCGTTGCAATCGCGCGAGTTTCTACTTTCAGATGCAACAGAAATTTTGCGGATTGGTCAATCCGTTCGCGAGATATGGCAGTTTGATGGTAAGAAACGCTTGAGAAACTCAACATTTTCGCAGTTCTGATGCTCGAAATGAATAACTAGAATGGCCTAGGGAAAAGTACACATACCGTTGCAATCGCGCGAGTTTCTACTTTCAGATGCAACAGAAATTTTGCGGATTGGTCAAACCGTTTGCGAGATATGGCAGTTTGGAGGTAAGAAACGCTTGAGAAACTCAAAGTTTTCGCAGTTCTGATGCTCGAAACGAATAACTAGAACGGGCTAGGGGAAAAGTACACATACCGTTGTAATCGGGCGAGTTTCTACTTTCAGATGCAACAGAAATTTTGCGGATTGGTCAATCCGTTCGCGAGATATGGCAATTTAAATGTAAGAAACGCTTGAGAAACTCAAAATTTTCACAGTTCTGATGCTCGAAACGTATAACTAGAACGGCCTAGGAGAAAAGTACACATACCGTTGTAATCGCGCGAGTTTCTACTTTCAGATGCACCAGAAATTTTGCGGATTGGTCAATCCGTTTGCGAGATATGGCAGTTTGGAGGTAAGAAACGCTTGAGAAACTCAAAGTTTTCGCAGTTCTGATGCTCGAAACGATTAACTAGAACAGGCTAGGTGAAAAGTACACATACCGTTGTAATCGCGCGAGTTTCTACTTTCAGATGCAACAGAAATTTTGCGGATTTGTCAAACCGTTCGCGAGATATGGCAGTTTGGAGGTAAGAAACGCTTGAGAAACTCAAAATTTTCGCAGTTCTGATGCTCGGAACGAATAACAAGAACGGCCAAGGGGAAAGGTACACATACCGTTGTAATCGGGCGAGTTTCTACTTTCAGATGCAACAGAAATTTTGGGGATTGGTCAATCCGTTCGCGAGATATGGCAGTTTAAATGTAAGAAACGCTTGAGAAACTCAAAATTTTCACAGTTCTGATGCTCGAAACGAATAACTAGAACGGCCTAGGGGAAAAGTAGACATGCTGTTGTAATCGGGCGAGTTTCTGCTTTCAGATGCAACAGAAATATTGCGGATTGGTCAATCCGTTTGCGAGATATGGCAGTTTGGAGGTAAG
The DNA here is from genome assembly GCF_051014685.1 of Ptiloglossa arizonensis. Classification (NCBI taxonomy): domain Eukaryota; kingdom Metazoa; phylum Arthropoda; class Insecta; order Hymenoptera; family Colletidae; genus Ptiloglossa; species Ptiloglossa arizonensis. The sequence goes on along the minus strand of NW_027478454.1, from coordinate 97,652 downwards.
AAACGCTTGAGAAACTGAAAGTTTTCGCAGATCTGATGCTCGAAACGATTAACTAGAACAGGCTAGGTGAAAAGTACACATACCGTTGTAATCGCGCGAGTTTCTACTTTCAGATGCAACAGAAATTTTGCGGATTGGTCAATCCGTTCGCGAGATATGGCAGTTTGGAGGTAAGAAACGGTTGAGAAACTCAAAATTTTCGCGGTTCTGATGCTCGAAACGAATAACTAGAATGGCCTAGAGGAAAAGTACACACACGGTTGTAATCGGGCGAGTTTCTACTTTCAGATGCAACAGAAATTTTGCCGTTTCGACAATCCGTTCGCGAGATATGGCAGTTTGGAACTAAGAAACGGTTGTGAAACTCAGAATTTTCGCAATTTTGATGCTCGAAACGAATAACTAGAATGGCCTAGGGGAAAAGCACATACCGTTGTAATCGGGCGAGTTTCTACACTCAGATGCAACAGAAATTTTTCGGATTCTTCAATCCGTTCGCGAGAGATGGCAGTTTGGAGCTAAAGAACAGTTGAGAGGCTATCCAAATTTTCGCAGTTCTCATGCTCGAAACGAATAACTAGAATGGCCTAGAGGAAAAGTACACACACCGTTGTAATCGGGCTAGTTTCTACTTTCAGATGCAACAGAAATGTTGCGGATTCGTCAATCCGTTCGCGAGATATGGCAGTTTGGAGGTAAGAAACGGTTGAGAAACTCAAAATTTTCGCAATACTGATTCTCGAAACGAATAACTAGAATGGCCTAGGGAAAAGTACGCATACCTTTGTAATCGGGCGAGTTTCGGCTTTCAGATGCAACAGAAATTTTGCGGATTGGTCAATCCGTTCGCGAGATATGGCAGTTTGGAGGTAAGAAACGCTAGAGAAACCAATAATTTTCGCGGTTCTGATGCTCGAAACGAATAACTGGAATGGCCTTTTTTTTTTTTTTTTTTTTTTTTAACGTGGGGGAAATCTTCATAAGACCCCCCCGCCGCCTGGGGAGGGGCGGGGGGAGTGTGGGATTCCCCGCGCCCGGAAGGAAACCCATCGGGCCCGGGACCTACCCACTAAAACCCACCACGGTGGCCATCCTCGCACTATGCAGGGGGAGCACCTGGGACCGAAGACATCATAACATCAGGTGCTCCCCCGTGCAGGGCTCTCGCGCCCGTGTCCTCCCGTTCCAGGGAAGGGAGGGGGTACTTCACCCTCCCTTCCCTGTTTTCTCCTCGGCGCTCTGGCGCCCGACGTCGGAGCAGGGCCACACTGCTCCGACGTCCCACTCCCGGGGGCCGCCCGAGGGCGGCCGCGAGTCCCACACTCGCGACCGCCCACGGCCCCCATAGCCGCGCCGGAGGCACGGCCCTGGGACCGTGCCGTCGGCGCGGCCGCACCCCGGCTCGTACGCTCCCGAGGGCGGCTCTGGCCTCTCCGCCCTCGAGAGCGTCGCCGTCCCTTATTCCTCCCACCCCTCAGATGACGGGCGGTGGCACGAGCCTCAAGGGCTACGCACCCCCGCCCGCCGCTCTCAGGGTGGCCTCCCCAGCCCTTCCGGAGGCCCACCCGCCCCCGGCCTCGGACGAGGCCTCGCTCGCGGTCTCCCGCTCTCGCGAATGCGGCTCGCGGCCTCCTTCCGCGAGATTACCTCCTCGCAGAAGGAGGCCACGGCCCGCCACTTCGTCTCGCTGCCGAGCATGGCCTGTACCACGCCCGGCAGCGATAGGTCCGCCCCAATCACGGCCGTGAGGACACGGCGCTCCACCCCCCAGGCCGGACACACCTCGAGGGTGTGTTGCGCCGTGTCCTCGTCCGCTGGACAGTGCCAGCAGCGCGCCGCCTCTTCCACACCGATCCGGCACAGGTACTGACCGAAGCATCCGTGCCCGGACAGCACCTGCACCAACCGGTAGGTGAGTGAGCCGAAGCGCCTACCCAGCCACTCAAACAGGACCGGCCGGATAGCCCGGACAGTCCTCTGGCCGAACAACGGCTCGGCCAGCCGCTGCTGCCAAAGCTGCAGCATGGACTCCCGGGCCTGACGCCTCAGGGCCTCCACCTCGCAGCCCGCCAGGACCACCCCATCCTCGCGGGCGCGCATGCGGCCCTCGTAGAAAGCCGCATGCGCGCCCGCGATCAAGTCCGCCGGGGGTAGCCCTGACAGGACGCTCGCCGCCTCATACGAAACGGTCCGGTACCCCCGGGCGATCCGCAGTGCAAGCCGCCTTTGAACCCGGCGCAGCAATACCTTGCTGCGCCGGGAGGCGGCCAGGTCGCCCGCCCAAACGGGGGCCCCGTATAGGGCCACCGAGTGGACCATTCCCGCGTAGAGGCGGCGAACCCGGTCACTCGGGCCCCGCAGGTTGGGGAGGATACGGCCCAAAGCGCCAACTATCCTCTCCAACCGCGGGGCCAGGGCCCGGAAATGGCCCTCGAAGCGCCAGTGGCTGTCGAGGTGAAGTCCCAGATATTTCATCTGAGACCTCACCTCGACGTCTGTCTCACCCACCCGGATCAGGGGGGGAGGCGGCTCTCCCCGGGGTCTATACATCCCGAGTACCTCGGTTTTGTGGAGAGCCACCTCCAAACCGATCCCCCTGATCCGGGAGACGACGCGCCGGACACCGTCCTCGGCGGCCCGAACAGCCCCCCTCCAGTCCCCCCCGACGGCCAACAACAAGGTGTCGTCCGCGTAACATGTCAGACTGACGCCGTCGGGGAGGTCTTCGGCCCGCAGGACGGTGTCGTACCCGAGGTTCCACAGCAGGGGTCCTAACACCGACCCCTGCGGAACCCCGGAGTACACCGCTCTCCTCTCCGTCCCGCACCGGCCCGGATACTCGATCCACCTGTCGCGGAGGTAGTCCTCGACGACTGCCCTAAGGTAGGCGGGGACTCGATGTTCCTCAAGCCCCCGCCTAATCGCCGCCCAGGGTAGGATGTTAAACGCATTGGCGATGTCCAAGGACACCGCCAATGCCACCCCACCCCGGGAGACCGCCGAGGCCGAGAGGGACCGGACGCGTCGAATCGCGTCGATCGTCGACCGGCCCTCCCGGAACCCGAACTGGCACTCCGCCAGCCCGGGCCCACCCCGCGACAGGTGCCCGACGATGCGGGCCGCCACGACTCTTTCTAGGAGCTTGCCCACATCGTCGAGCAGGCAAATCGGCCGGTACGCTGACGGAGAGTCCGCGGGCCTACCCTCTTTCCGGAGGAGGACCATTCGGGCCACCTTCCATGCGGAGGGGAATCGCCCGGCCTCCAGGCAGCGGTCGAATAGCTCCCGGAGGCCGTCACCCAGGACGTCCGCGGCCAAGACCAAGACTCGGCCGGGCACTCCCGAAGGACCCGGGGCAGTATCCTTCGCCCCGAGTCTTCGGATGGCCGCGGCTAGCTCCCCAGCCGAGACCCCCAGCTCCGCGGACCAGGTGGTCGGGTCCGCAGAGGGACGTGGCCCGCTCTCCCCCACGATCGGGAAGAGCGTGTCGACCACGTCCCTCAAGAGCTGGGGGTCGAGACCCTCGGTGATCGGGGGCGCCCATGGCCGGAGTTTATTCAGAACTATCCGGTATGGGCGCCCCCATGGATCCCGCTCGAGGGTCTCGAGGAGCTCCTTCCAGCTCTGGGCCTTGGCCCGTTTGATGGCGACCTGCAGAGCCCTCTTTCCCGCGCGATAGGACTCGTACAGTTCCGCCGCCCTAGCCCGCGCGCCGTCGTCGCCGTTCCGTCCGGCCCGACGACGCGCGCGGGTGTACTGGCGTCGGGCCCGGACGCATGCTGTCCGCAATTCCCCGATTTCGCCCGACCACCAGTACACCGCCCGACGAGGAGACCGCGGCCCGGCCCGGGGCATCGCCGCGTCGCAAATGCGCGCGACGGCGCTCCCGAGCCGAGCCACGGCCCCCTCCAGGTCGGGCAGCCTGGTCTCCCGTCGAGGCCAGGTTTCGGCCAGAGCGGCCGCCACCAGGACGTCCTTGTCAAGGCGCCTAAGCGCCCATCTGCGTGGTGGTGGTGGGGCGCTACCCGCTCCCGGGCGGAGGTGTCGGTGCGGGGCCGCGGCGGCCTCGGGGGAGGTCAAGACCACGCGGATATACCGGTGGTCCGATAATGTCTCCTCCCCCACCACCACGTCCCACCCGGACACCATACGCGCGGCGCCGGGGGATCCAAACGTCAAATCCACTATGGACCCTCCCCCGCGCCGCACGCACGTCAGCTCCGACCCCCGGTTAATCAACCGGAGGTCGAAGCCCGCCGCCCAGTCGCCCAGAGCCTCGCCCCTCCGATTGGTCCTGGGGGACCCCCATGCCACAGACCAGGCATTGAAGTCCCCCAGGACCAGCACCGGCCGGGGCGCAATCCTTGTGAGGCACGCCCCCACCCCGGCCAAGTACTGCTCGAAGGCAGCAAGGCCGCAGTTGGGCGAAACGTAGCACCCCACCACGGCGACTCCCCCCCACTGGACGGCGACGAATCCCGCCCCGTTCTCCAGTAAGGAGAACGGAGGGGACCCGTCACCGCCCTGCCACACAGCCGCCACCAAGCCGGCCGCATCCCCCATCCAATGCGGATGGTCGGGGACGCGGTACGGCTCGGCGGCGACTGCCAGACCACCCCCCCACTCCGCCAGCGTCTGACACATCAGGTCCTGCGCTGCACGGCAGTGGTTGAGGTTGGCCTGCAGGAGGAGGCGGGGAGCCATTATTTGATGGCCTCCTCACCGCCTCCTGGTGGCACCTCCGTGAGGACGGCGGCGGGGCCGATGTCCACCTCCATCGCGGACACCAACGCCGTCGCCGCCTCCGACCTCTTCCTTGCGACCGTCGCGTCGGTCGCGGCCAGGTCCGCGGGCGCCGCGGCGCTCGCAGCTGGGGCCGCTCTCACCGGCGCCGGGAGCGGCCCCGGCGCCCCTCTCCTCTGCCCTCGTCGGGATGGGGGGGTACATTGCTTCCCCCCCATTCGGTGCGCGGCTGGTCTCCCCATGTCCGCACACAGCGGGCACTTGGGGGCCGCCGCGCAGTGGCTCGCGCGGTGGCCTTCGGCACCGCAGCGGTAACAAGTACCGCTGCGGTCCACCGCGGAGGTGCACCGCTGCCTGACATGGCCCGTCTCCAGACAGCGGTAGCACTGGAGTGGGCGTTGGGCGAGGACCTCGATCCTCGCCGACACCCACCCCACCACGATCCTCCCGACTGCTTCTAACTTCCGGGCAGCCGGAAGAGGGCACCGTGCCCACACCGCTCCCAGGCCGGTGGAGGACCGCCGGACCTCCCCGGTCCGGATGTCCCCCTCAGAGCAGCCACCGGCCTGGGCCAGCGCCCTGGCCACCTCCTCCCGGGTGACCGAGTCGTCCAGCCCACAAACGCGCAGCTCCGCGCTCTTTGTGGGCCGGGCGACCCTGACACCCCGGGGTGCCAAGGCCTCGCCCAGCTTTTCGGCCAGTCGGTCCGCCCTGGCTGCGTTGTCGGGGCCGCTCACGCGCAGCATGAGCGCCCCCGTCACCGCCCATCTCGGGCGGACCGACTCGATGGCGAGTGCGGCCAAGGATATCTTTTCCTTGGCCGCTGCCATCACCTCTCCGTAGGAGACGCCCCCCCCCCTCCGGGACGGTCAGCATGACTGCTGCCGTTGAAGGGGGGCGTCCCAGACGGGGCTTCGCCCTCCCCGCCTTTCCGTCCCTCTTCGGGGCAACCGGCGGGGGAGGCGGCGGCACCCGGGCCGCCCTCCTCGCCGTCCTTCCCGCCCTTCGGCCCAGGACCTCGGTCCACAAGGGACCGGATGGGGGCGGCGGCGGAGGCATTTGTGCCCCCGCCGTCGCCCCCACCACGGCACCCTTGCCCTTCGTCTTTGCCGCAGGGCCCGGAACCGCGATGGTCCCCCCCTGCGGTCCCCCGCCCCACGGTTGTTTCCCGGGCCCGGTCCTCGGTCCCGCCGGCGCTCCGCCCTTGGGGCGAAGCGCCGCCCGGATTTCGCCGCGGATGACGGCCATCATGGCCGCCATCTTGGCGTCCATGAGGAGCTCGATGCTCCTCATGGACGTCGCTGGTGTGGGGGGAGCTCCCGCCTTCCCCCTCCCACACGTGCAGTCGCCCGTCGGCCCCGGATGAGGGCGCCTCCTAAGGGCGTCCGTCTCCCTCCGCGAGCACGCAAGCTCGTCTTTCAGAGCCTCCACACGCTGCCTCAATTGGGCGTTCGTGTACTCCAAGGCAGCTGGGACACGTCGTCCCAGCTCCTGGAGAGCCCTCCGCGCCTCCGTCGCGGCCTGGCCAACCGACCTCGCGGAGGCTGTAGTCAGCCCCCGCGAGGTGGCGGCCACCTTCTCAATAGACCTCAGGGACGAGGCAATACGGGCCGATACATGGGCCGTATCCTCGTCCCTGAGGTCCTCCTCCCCGTCGCTCACCGTGAGCAACGGTGGAGCAGCGGACGTGGACGGAGCTTCCTCCGTCCTCCGCCCCTCCACCGTCCTGCGCCTCTTTACGCCCGCGGCGCTGGTCGCGGACGCCAGGGACGAGACCGACGCCGTCTCGTCCCCCTCCTCGAACGGCGCCGGGTGGGGCACGAGTGCCCCCTCCGTCGCCACCCCTCGCGCCACACGCACCGTCCCCCCTCCCCCTTTTTTTTTTTTAGAATTAGTTTTTTCCATTTTGGATCCCACGAGTTGGTCGGAACGTAAGTCGACCCGGGCAGAGCCGCCATACCCGGGCAGGCCTAAATACTCCGGGGGGTCGGCAGGTACCCCGGAGTTGTTGGCCGCTTGGGATTGGGGCCTCCCCCCCAACCACGCATCCCATCACCGCGCACCGTAGCTTAGGATAGGAGGGCAATTTATAGAGTTACCATCCTCGCGGCCCGGGCGGTAAAGCCAAGGCCCCCGTCCCTCCTGCCGTCACGTACCACTCTCAAAGCCAAAAGAGGAATTGGGAGTGGGTCGTTGCGACGACCAACAGGAGTCTTACGGTGTGGTTTGGCATCGGGCACCTCGGGTTTGCCAGTCCCGTACTGTAGCAACAAGCTACAGCCCCTGAGGGAAACTAGAATGGCCTAGAGGAAAAGTACACACACCGTTGTAATCGGGCTAGTTTCTACTTTCAGATGCAACAGAAATTTTGCGGATTCGTCAATCCGTTCGCGAGATATGGCAGTTTGGAGATAAGAAACGGTTGAGTAACTCAAAATTTTCGCAATACTGATGCTCGAAACGAATAACTAGAATGGCCTTGGGGAAAGTACACATACCGTTGTAATCGGGCGAGTTTCTACTTTCAGATGCAACAGAAATTTTGCGGATTGGTCAATCCGTTCGCGAGATATGGCAGTTTGGAGGTAAGAAACGCTTGAGAAACTCAAAATTTTCGCAGTTCTGCTGCTCGAAACGAACAACTAGAACGGCCTAGGGGAAAAGTACGCATACCGTTGTAATCGGGCGAGTTTCTGCTTTCAGATGCAACAGAAATTTTGCGGATTCCTCAATCCGTTCGCGAGATATGGCAATTTGGAGGTAAGAAACGCTAGTGAAACTCAAAATTTTCGCGGTTCTGATGCTCGAAACGAAGAACTAGAACGGCCTAGGGTAAAACTGCTCATACCGTTGTAACTGGGCGAGTTTCTACTTTCAGATGCAACAGAAACTTTGCCGTTTCGTCAATCCGTTCGCGAGATATGGCAGTTTGGAACTAAGAAACGGTTGTGAAACTCAAAATTTTCGCAATTTTGATGCTCGAAACGAATAACTAGAATGGCCTAGGGGAAAAGCACATACCGTTGTAATCGGGCGAGTTTCTACACTCAGATGCAACAGAAATTTTTCGGATTCGTCAATCCGTTCGCGAGAGATGGCAGTTTGGAGCTAAAGAACAGTTGAGAGGCTATCCAAATTTTCGCAGTTCTCATGCTCGAAACGAATAACTAGAATGGCCTAGGGGAAAAGCACATACCGTTGTAATCGGGCGAGTTTCTACACTCAGATGCAACAGAAATTTTTCGGATTCGTCAATCCGTTCGCGAGAGATGGCAGTTTGGAGCTAAAGAACAGTTGAGAGGCTATCCAAATTTTCGCAGTTCTCATGCTCGAAACGAATAACTAGAATGGCATAGAGGAAAAGTACACACACCGTTGTAATCGGGCTAGTTTCTACTTTCAGGTGCAACAGAAATTTTGCCGATTCGTCAATCCGATCGCGAGATATGGCAGTTTGGAGGTAAGAAACGGTTGAGAAACTCAAAATTTTCGCAGTTCTCCAGCTCGAAACGAATAACTAGAATGGCCGAGAGGAAAAGTACACACACCGTTCTAATCGGGCTAGTTTCTACTTTCAGATGCAACAGAAATTTTGCGGATTGGTCAATCCGTTCGCGAGATATGGCAGTTTGAAGGTAAGAAACGCTTGAGAAACTCAAAATTTTCGCAGTTCTCATGCTCGAAACGAATAACTAGAATGGCCTAAAGGAAAAGTACACACACCGTTGTAATCGGGCGAGTTTCTACTATCAGATGCAACAAAAATTTTGCGGGATTGTCAATCCGTTCGCGAGATATGGCAGTTTGGAGGTAAGAAACGCTAGAGGAACTCAAAATTTTCGCAGTTCTGATGCTCGAAACGAAGAAATAGAACGGCCTAGGGGAAAGGAACACATACCGTTGTAATCGGGCGAGTTTCTACTTTCAGATGCAACAGAAATTTTGCGTATTGGTCAATCCGTTCGCGAGATATGGCAGTTTGAAGGTAAGAAACGCTTGAGAAACTCAAAATTTCGCAGTTCTGATGCGCGAAACGAATAACTAGAACGGCCTAGAGGAAAAGTGCACATACCGCTGTAATCGGGCGAGTTTCTGCTTTCAGATGTAACAGAAATTTTGCGGATTGGTCAATCCGTTCGCGAGATATGGCAGTTTGAATGTAAGACACGCTTGAGAAACTCAAAATTTTCGCGGTTCTGATGCTCGAAACGAATAACTAGAGTGGCCTAGGGGAAAAGTACACATACCGTTGTAATCGGGCGAGTTTCTACTTTCAGATGCAGCAGAAATTTTGAGGATTGGTCAATCCGTTCGCGAGATATGGCAGTTTGGATGTAAGAAACGCTTGAGAAACTCAAAATTTTTACAGTTCTGATGCTCGAAACGAATAACTAGAACGGCCTAGGGGAAAGTACACATAGCGTTGTAATCGGGCGAGTTTCTACTTTCAGATGCAACAGAAATTTTGCGTATTGGTCAATCCGTTCGCGAGATATGGCAGTTTGAAGGTAAGAAACGCTTGAGAAACTCAAAATTTTCGCAGTTCTGATGCTCGAAACGAATAACTAGAACGGCCTAGGGAAAAAATTACACATACCGTTGTAATCGGGCGAGTTTCTACTATCAGATGCAACAAAAATTTTGCGGGATGGTCAATCCGTTCGCGAGATATGGCAGTTTGAAGGTAAGAAACGCTTGAGAAACTCCAAATTTTCGAAGTTCTGATGCTCGAAACGAATAACTAGAACGGCCTAGGGGAAAAGTACACATACCGTTGTAATCGCGCGAGTTTCTACTTTCAGATGCAACAGAAATTTTGCGGATTGGTCAATCCGTTCGCGAGATATGGCAGTTTGGACGTAAGAAACGCTTGAGAAACTCAAAATTTTCGCAGTTCTGATGCTCGGAACGAATAACTGGAACGGCCTAGAGGAAAGGTACACGTAGCGTTGCAATCGGGCGAGTTTCTACTTTCAGATGCATCAGAAATTTTGCGGGTTGGTCAATCCGTTCGCGAGATATGGCAGTTTGAAGGTAAGAAACGCTTGAGAAACTCAAAATTTTCGCAGTTCGGATGCTCCAAACGAATAACTAGAGTGGCCTAGGGGAAAAGTACACATCCCGTTGTAATCGGGCGAGTTTCTACTTTCAGATGTAACAGAAATTTTGCGGGTTGGTCAATCCGTTCGCGAGATATGGCAGTTTGAATGTAAGACACGCTTGAGAAACTCAAAATTTTTACAGTTCTGATGCTCGAAACGAATAACTAGAACGGCCTAGGGGAAAGTACACATAGCGTTGTAATCGGGCGAGTTTCTACTTTCAGATGCAACAGAAATTTTGCGGATTGGTCAATCCGTTCGCGAGATGTGGCAGTTTGAAGGTAAGAAATGCTTAAGAAACTCAAAATTTTCGCAGTTCTGATGCTCGAAACGAATAACTAGAACGTCATAGGGGAAAAGTACACATCCCGTTGTAATCGGGCGAGTTTCTACTTTCAGATGCAACAGAAATTTTGCGGATTGATCAATCCGTTCGCGAGATATGGCAGTTTGGAAGTAAGAAACGCTAGAGAAACTCAAAATTTTCGCAGTTTTGATGCTCGAAACGAAGAACTAGAACGGCCTAGGGGAAAGGTACACATACCGTTGTAATCGGGCGAGTTTCTACTTTCAGATGCAACAGAAATTTTGCGGATTGGTCGATCCGTTCGCGAGATATGGCAGTTTGAAGGTAAGAAACGCTTGAGAAACTCAAAATTTTCACAGTTCTGATGCTCGAAACGAATAACTAGATTGGCCTAGGGGAAAAGTACACATACCGTTGTAATCGGGCGAGTTTCTACTTTCAGATGCAGCAGAAATTTTGAGGATTGGTCAATCCGTTCGCGAGATATGGCAGTTTGGATGTAAGAAACGCTTGAGAAACTCAAAATTTTTACAGTTCTGATGCTCGAAACGAATAACTAGAACGGCGTAGGGGAAAGTACACATACCGTTGTAGTCGGGCGAGTTTCTACTTTCAGATGCAACAGAAATTTTGCGGATTGGTCAATCCGTTCGCGAGATATGGCAGTTTGAAGGTAAGAAATGCTTGAGAAACTCAAAAATTTCGCAGTTCTGATGCTCGAAACGAATAACTAGAACGGCATAGGGGAAAAGTACACATCCCGTTGTAATCGGGCGAGTTTCTACTTTCAGATGCAACAGAAATTTTGCGGATTGATCAATCCGTTCGCGAGATATGGCAGTTTGGAAGTAAGAAACGCTTGAGAAACTCAAAATTTTCGCAGTTCTGATGCTCGGAACGAATAACTGGAACGGCCTAGTGGAAAGGTACACATACCGTTGTAATCGGGCGAGTTTCTACTTTCAGAAGCAACAGAAATTTTGCGGATTTGTCAATCCGTTCGCGAGATATGGCAGTTTGGAGTTAAGAAACGCTGGAGAAACTCAAAATTTTCGCAGTTCTCATGCTCGAAACGAAGAACTAGAACGGCCTAGGGGAAAAGTACACATACCGTTGTAATCGCGCGAGTTTCTACTTTCAGATGCAACAGATATTTTGCGGGATGGTCAATCCGTTCGCGAGATATGGCAGTTTGAAGGTAAGAAACGCTTGAGAAACTCCAAATTTTCGAAGTTCTGATGCTCGAAACGAATAACTAGAACGGCCTAGGGGACAAGTACACATACCGTTGCAATCGGGCGAGTTTCTACTTTCAGATGCATCAGAAATTTTGCGGGTTGGTCAATCCGTTCGCGAGATATGGCATTTTGAAGGTAAGAAACGCTTGAGAAACTCAAAATTTTCGCAGTTCTGATGTTCGAAACGAATAACTAGAGCGGTCTAGGGGAAAAGTACACATTCCGTTGTAATCGGGCGAGTTTCTACTTTCAGATGCAACAGAAATTTTGAGGATTGGTCAAACCGTTCGCGAGATATGGCAGTTTGGAGGTAAGAAGCGCTTGAGAAACTCAAAATTTTTACAGTTCTGATGCTCGAAACGAATAACTGGAACGGCCTAGGGGAAAGTACGCATACCGTTGTAATCGGGCGAGTTTCTACTTTCAGATGCAACAGAAATTTTGCGGGATGGTCAATCCGTTCGCGAGATATGGCAGTTTGGAAGTAAGAAACGCTAGAGAAACTCAAAATTTTCGCAGTTCTGATGCTCGACACGAAGAACTAGAACAGCCTAGGGGAAAGGTACACATACCGTTGTAATCGGGCGCGTTTCTACTTTCAGATGCAACAGAAATTTTGCGGATTGGTCAATCCGTTCGCGAGATATGGCAGTTTGGAGGTAAGAAGCGCTTGAGAAACTCAAAATTTTTACAGTTCTGATGCTCGAAACGAATAACTAGAATGGCCTAGGGGAAAAGTACACATACCGCTGTAATCGGGCGAGTTTCTACTTTCAGATGCAACAGAACTTTTGCGGATTGGTCAATCCGTTCGCGAGATATGGCAGTGAAGGTAAGAAACGCTTGAGAAACTCAAAATTTTCGCAGTTCTGATGCTCGAAACGAATAACTAGAACGGCCTAGGGAAAAAATTACACATACCGTTGTAATCGGGCGAGTTTCTACTATCAGATGCAACAAAAATTTTGCGGGATGGTCAATCCGTTCGCGAGATATGCCAGTTTGAAGGTAAGAAACGCTTGAGAAACTCCAAATTTTCGAAGTTCTGATGCTCGAAACGAATAACTAGAACGGCCTAGGGGAAAAGTACACATACCGTTGTAATCGCGCGAGTTTCTACTTTCAGATGCAACAGAAATTTTGCGGATTGGTCAATCCGTTCGCGAGATATGGCAGTTTGGACGTAAGAAACGCTTGAGAAACTCAAAATTTTCGCAATTCTGATGCTCGGAACGAATAACTGGAACGGCCTAGAGGAAAGGTACACATAGCGTTGCAATCGGGCGAGTTTCTACTTTCAGATGCATCAGAAATTTTGCGGGTTGGTCAATCCGTTCGCGAGATATGGCAGTTTGAAGGTAAGAAACGCTTGAGAAACTCAAAATTTTCGCAGTTCTGATGCTCCAAACGAATAACTAGAGTGGCCTAGGGGAAAAGTACACATCCCGTTGTAATCGGGCGAGTTTCTACTTTCAGATGTAACAGAAATTTTGCGGGTTGGTCAATCCGTTCGCGAGATATGGCAGTTTGAATGTAAGACACGCTTGAGAAACTCAAAATTTTTACAGTTCTGATGCTCGAAACGAATAACTAGAACGGCCTAGGGGAAAGTACACATAGCGTTGTAATCGGGCGAGTTTCTACTTTCAGATGCAACAGAAATTTTGCGGATTGGTCAATCCGTTCGCGAGATGTGGCAGTTTGAAGGTAAGAAATGCTTAAGAAACTCAAAATTTTCGCAGTTCTGATGCTCGAAACGAATAACTAGAACGTCATAGGGGAAAAGTACACATCCCGTTGTAATCGGGCGAGTTTCTACTTTCAGATGCAACAGAAATTTTGCGGATTGATCAATCCGTTCGCGAGATATGGCAGTTTGGAAGTAAGAAACGCTAGAGAAACTCAAAATTTTCGCAGTTTTGATGCTCGAAACGAAGAACTAGAACGGCCTAGGGGAAAGGTACACATACCGTTGTAATCGGGCGAGTTTCTACTTTCAGATGCAACAGAAATTTTGCGGATTGGTCGATCCGTTCGCGAGATATGGCAGTTTGAAGGTAAGAAACGCTTGAGAAACTCAAAATTTTCACAGTTCTGATGCTCGAAACGAATAACTAGATTGGCCTAGGGGAAAAGTACACATACCGTTGTAATCGGGCGAGTTTCTACTTTCAGATGCAGCAGAAATTTTGAGGATTGGTCAATCCGTTCGCGAGATATGGCAGTTTGGATGTAAGAAACGCTTGAGAAACTCAAAATTTTTACAGTTCTGATGCTCGAAACGAATAACTAGAACGGCCTAGGGGAAAGTACACATACCGTTGTAGTCGGGCGAGTTTCTACTTTCAGATGCAACAGAAATTTTGCGGATTGGTCAATCCGTTCGCGAGATATGGCAGTTTGAAGGTAAGAAATGCTTGAGAAACTCAAAAATTTCGCAGTTCTGATGCTCGAAACGAATAACTAGAACGGCATAGGGGAAAAGTACACATCCCGTTGTAATCGGGCGAGTTTCTACTTTCAGATGCAACAGAAATTTTGCGGATTGATAAATCCGTTCGCGAGATATGGCAGTTTGGAAGTAAGAAACGCTTGAGAAACTCAAAATTTTCGCAGTTCTGATGCTCGGAACGAATAACTGGAACGGCCTAGTGGAAAGGTACACATACCGTTGTAATCGGGCGAGTTTCTACTTTCAGAAGCAACAGAAATTTTGCGGATTTGTCAATCCGTTCGCGAGATATGGCAGTTTGGAGTTAAGAAACGCTGGAGAAACTCAAAATTTTCGCAGTTCTCATGCTCGAAACGAAGAACTAGAACGGCCTAGCGGAAAAGTACACATACCGTTGTAATCGCGCGAGTTTCTACTTTCAGATGCAACAGATATTTTGCGGGATGGTCAATCCGTTCGCGAGATATGGCAGTTTGAAGGTAAGAAACGCTTGAGAAACTCCAAATTTTCGAAGTTCTGATGCTCGAAACGAATAACTAGAACGGCCTAGGGGACAAGTACACATACCGTTGCAATCGGGCGAGTTTCTACTTTCAGATGCATCAGAAATTTTGCGGGTTGGTCAATCCGTTCGCGAGATATGGCATTTTGAAGGTAAGAAACGCTTGAGAAACTCAAAATTTTCGCAGTTCTGATGTTCGAAACGAATAACTAGAGCGGTCTAGGGGAAAAGTACACATTCCGTTGTAATCGGGCGAGTTTCTACTTTCAGATGCAACAGAAATTTTGAGGATTGGTCAAACCGTTCGCGAGATATGGCAGTTTGGAGGTAAGAAGCGCTTGAGAAACTCAAAATTTTTACAGTTCTGATGCTCGAAACGAATAACTGGAACGGCCTAGGGGAAAGTACGCATACCGTTGTAATCGGGCGAGTTTCTACTTTCAGATGCAACAGAAATTTTGCGGGATGGTCAATCCGTTCGCGAGATATGGCAGATTGAAGGTAAGAAACGCTTGAGAAACTCAAAATTTTCGCAGTTCTGATGCTCGAAACGAATAACTAGAATGGCCTAGGGGAAAAGTACATATACCGTTGTAATCGGGCGAGTTTCTATTTTCAGATGCAACAGAAATTTTGCGGATTGGTCAATCCGTTCGCGAGATATGGCAGTCTGGAGGTAAGAAACGCTTGAGAAACCCAAAATTTTCGCAGTTCTGCTGCTCGAAACGAATAACTAGAACGGCCTAGTGGAAAAGTACACATACCGTTGTAATCGGGCGAGTTTCTACTTTCAGATGCAACAGAAATTTTGCGGATTGGTCAATCCGTTCGCGAGATATGGCAGTCTGAAGCTAAGAAACGCTTGAGAAACTCAAAATTTTCGCAGTTCTTATGCTCGAAACGAATAACTAGAATGGCCTAGGGGAAAAGTACACATACCGTTGTAATCGGGCGAGTTTCTACTTTCAGATGCAACAGAAATTTTGCGGGTTGGTCAATCCGTTCGCGAGATATGGCAGTTTGGAGGTAAGAAACGCTTGAGAAACTCAAAATTTTCGCAGTTCTGATGCTCGGAACGAATAACTGAAACGGCCTAGGGGAAAGGTACACACACCGTTGTAATCGGGCGAGTTTCTACTTTCAGAAGCAACAGAAATTTTGCGGATCGGTCAATCCGTTCGCGAGATATGACAGTTTGAAGGTAAGAAACGCTTGAGAAACTCAAAGTTTTCGCAGTTCTGATGCTCGAAACGAATAACTAGAACGGGCTAGGGGAAAAGTACACATACCGTTGTAATCGGGCGAGTTTCTACTTTCAGATGCAACAGAAGTTTTGCGGATTGATCAATCCGTTCGCGAGATATGGAAGTTTGGAGGTAAGAAACGCTTGAGAAACTCAAAGTTTTCGCAGTTCTGATGCTCGAAACGAATAACTAGAACGGGCTAGTGGAAAAGTACACATACCGTTGTAATCGGGCGAGTTTCTACAATCAGATGCAACAGAAATTTTGCGGATTGGGCAATTCGTTCGCGAGATATGGCAGTCTGGATGTAAGAAACGCTTGAGAAACTCAAAATTTTCGCTGTTCTGCTGCTCGAAACGAAGAACTAGAATGGCCTAGGGGAAAAGTACACATACCGTTGTAATCGGGCGAGTTTCTACTTTCAGCTGCAAGAGAAATTTTGCGGATTGGTCAATCCGTTCGCGAGACATGGCAGTCTGGAGGTAAGAGACGCTTGAGAAACACAAAATTTTCGCAGTTCTGCTGCTCGAAACGAGTAACTAGAACGGCGTAGGGGAAAAGAACACATACCGTTGTAATCGGGCGAGTTTCTACATTCAGATGCAACAGAAATTTTGCGGATTGATCAATTCGTTCGCTAGATATGGCAGTTTAAAAGTAATAAGCACTTGAGAAACTCAAAATTTTCGCAGTTCTGATGCTCGAAACGAATAACAAGAACGGCCTAGGGGGAAAGTACACATACCGTTGTAATCGGGCGAGTTTCTACTTTCAGATGCAACAGAAATTTTGCGGATTGGTCGATCCGTTCGCGAGATATGGCAGTTTGAAGCTAGGAAACGCTTAAGAAACGAAAAATTTTCGCAGTTCTGATGCTCGAAACGAATAACTAGAATGGCCTAGGGGAAAAGTACACATACCGTTGTAATCGGGCGAGTTTCTACTTTCAGATGCAACAGAAATTTTGCGGGTTGGTCAATCCGTTCGCGAGATATGGCAGTTTGTAGGTAAGAAGCGCTTGAGAATCTCAAAATTTTCCAGTTCTGATGCTCGAAATGAATAACTAGAATGGCATAGGGAAAAGTACACATACCGTTGTAATCGGGCGAGTTTCTACTTTCAGATGCAACAGAAATTTTGCGGGTTGGTCAATCCGTTCGCGAGATATGGCAGTTTGGAGGTAAGAAACGCTTGAGAAACTCAAAATTTTCGCAGTTCTGATGCTCGGAACGAATAACTGGAACGGCCTAGGGGAAAGGTACACACACCGTTGTAATCGGGCGAGTTTCTACTTTCAGAAGCAACAGAAATTTTGCGGATCGGTCAATCCGTTCGCGAGATATGACAGTTTGAAGGTAAGAAACGCTTGAGAAACTCAAAGTTTTCGCAGTTCTGATGCTCGAAACGAATAACTAGAACGGGCTAGGGGAAAAGTACACATACCGTTGTAATCGGGCGAGTTTCTACTTTCAGATGCAACAGAAATTTTGCGGATTGATCAATCCGTTCGCGAGATATGGAAGTTTGGAGGTAAGAAACGCTTGAGAAACTCAAAGTTTTCGCAGTTCTGATGCTCGAAACGAATAACTAGAACGGGCTAGTGGAAAAGTACACATACCGTTGTAATCGGGCGAGTTTCTACAATCAGATGCAACAGAAATTTTGCGGATTGGGCAATTCGTTCGCGAGATATGGCAGTCTGGATGTAAGAAACGCTTGAGAAACTCAAAATTTTCGCTGTTCTGCTGCTCGAAACGAAGAACTAGAATGGCCTAGGGGAAAAGTACACATACCGTTGTAATCGGGCGAGTTTCTACTTTCAGCTGCAAGAGAAATTTTGCGGATTGGTCAATCCGTTCGCGAGACATGGCAGTCTGGAGGTAAGAGACGCTTGAGAAACACAAAATTTTCGCAGTTCTGCTGCTCGAAACGAGTAACTAGAACGGCGTAGGGGAAAAGAACACATACCGTTGTAATCGGGCGAGTTTCTACATTCAGATGCAACAGAAATTTTGCGGATTGATCAATTCGTTCGCTAGATATGGCAGTTTAAAAGTAATAAGCACTTGAGAAACTCAAAATTTTCGCAGTTCTGATGCTCGAAACGAATAACAAGAACGGCCTAGGGGGAAAGTACACATACCGTTGTAATCGGGCGAGTTTCTACTTTCAGATGCAACAGAAATTTTGCGGATTGGTCGATCCGTTCGCGAGATATGGCAGTTTGAAGCTAGGAAACGCTTAAGAAACGAAAAATTTTCGCAGTTCTGATGCTCGAAACGAATAACTAGAATGGCCTAGGGGAAAAGTACACATACCGTTGTAATCGGGCGAGTTTCTACTTTCAGATGCAACAGAAATTTTGCGGGTTGGTCAATCCGTTCGCGAGATATGGCAGTTTGTAGGTAAGAAACGCTTGAGAATCTCAAAATTTTCCAGTTCTGATGCTCGAAATGAATAACTAGAATGGCATAGGGAAAAGTACACATACCGTTGTAATCGGGCGAGTTTCTATTTTCAGATGCAACAGAATTTTTGCGGGATGGTCAATCCGTTCGCGTGATATGGCAGTTTGAAGGTAAGAAACGCTTGAGAAACTCAAAGTTTTCGCAGTTCTGATGCTCGAAACGAATAACTAGAACGGGCTAGGGGAAAAGTACACATACCTTTGTAATCGGGCGAGTTTCTACTTTCAGATGCAACAGAAATTTTGCGGATTGGTCGATCCGTTCGCGAGATATGGCAGTTTGAAGGTAAGAAACGCTTGAGAAACTCAAAATTTTCACAGTTCTGATGCTCGAAACGAATAACTAGATTGGCCTAGGGGAAAAGTACACATACCGTTGTAATCGGGCGAGTTTCTACTTTCAGATGCAGCAGAAATTTTGAGGATTGGTCAATCCGTTCGCGAGATATGGCAGTTTGGATGTAAGAAACGCTTGAGAAACTCAAAATTTTTACAGTTCTGATGCTCGAAACGAATAACTAGAACGGCCTAGGGGAAAGTACACGTACCGTTGTAGTCGGGCGAGTTTCTACTTTCAGATGCAACAGAAATTTTGCGGATTGGTCAATCCGTTCGCGAGATATGGCAGTTTGAAGGTAAGAAATGCTTGAGAAACTCAAAATTTTCGCAGTTCTGATGCTCGAAACGAATAACTAGAACGGCATAGGGGAAAAGTACACATCCCGTTGTAATCGGGCGAGTTTCTACTTTCAGATGCAACAGAAATTTTGCGGATTGATCAATCCGTTCGCGAGATATGGCAGTTTGGAAGTAAGAAACGCTTGAGAAACTCAAAATTTTCGCAGTTCTGATGCTCGGAACGAATAACTGGAACGGCCTAGTGGAAAGGTACACATACCGTTGTAATCGGGCGAGTTTCTACTTTCAGAAGCAACAGAAATTTTGCGGATTTGTCAATCCGGTCGCGAGATATGGCAGTTTGGAGTTAAGAAACGCTGGAGAAACTCAAAATTTTCGCAGTTCTCATGCTCGAAACGAAGAACTAGAACGGCCTAGGGGAAAATTACACATACCGTTGTAATCGCGCGAGTTTCTACTTTCAGAAGCAACAGAAATTTTGCGGATCGGTCAATCCGTTCGCGAGATATGACAGTTTGAAGGTAAGAAACGCTTGAGAAACTCAAAGTTTTCGCAGTTCTGATGTTCGAAACGAATAACTAGAGTGGCCTAGGGGAAAAGTACACATTCCGTTGTAATCGGGCGAGTTTCTACTTTCAGATGCAACAGAAATTTTGAGGATTGGTCAAACCGTTCGCGAGATATGGCAGTTTGGAGGTAAGAAACGCTTGAGAAACTCAAAATTTTTACAGTTCTGATGCTCGAAACGAATAACTGGAACGGCCTAGGGGAAAGTACGCATACCGTTGTAATCGGGCGAGTTTCTACTTTCAGATGCAACAGAAATTTTGCGGGATGGTCAATCCGTTCGCGAGATATGGCAGATTGAAGGTAAGAAACGCTTGAGAAACTCAAAATTTTCGCAGTTCTGATGCTCGAAACGAATAACTAGAATGGCCTAGGGGAAAAGTACACATACCGTTGTAATCGGGCGAGTTTCTATTTTCAGATGCAACAGAAATTTTGCGGATTGGTCAATCCGTTCGCGAGATATGGCAGTCTGGAGGTAAGAAACGCTTGAGAAACCCAAAATTTTCGCAGTTCTGCTGCTCGAAACGAATAACTAGAACGGCCTAGTGGAAAAGTACATATACCGTTGTAATCGGGCGAGTTTCTACTTTCAGATGCAACAGAAATTTTGCGGATTGGACAATCCGTTCGCGAGATATGGCAGTCTGAAGCTAAGAAACGCTTGAGAAACTCAAAATTTTCGCAGTTCTTATGCTCGAAACGAATAACTGGAACGGCCTAGGGGAAAGGTACACACACCGTTGTAATCGGGCGAGTTTCTACTTTCAGAAGCAACAGAAATTTTGCGGATCGGTCAATCCGTTCGCGAGATATGACAGTTTGAAGGTAAGAAACGCTTGAGAAACTCAAAGTTTTCGCAGTTCTGATGCTCGAAACGAATAACTAGAACGGGCTAGGGGAAAAGTACACATACCGTTGTAATCGGGCGAGTTTCTACTTTCAGATGCAACAGAAATTTTGCGGATTGGTCAATCCGTTCGCGAGATATGGAAGTTTGGAGGTAAGAAACGCTTGAGAAACTCAAAGTTTTCGCAGTTCTGATGCTCGAAACGAATAACTAGAACGGGCTAGGGGAAAAGTACACATACCGTTGTAATCGGGCGAGTTTCTACAATCAGATGCAACAGAAATTTTGCGGATTGGGCAATTCGTTCGCGAGATATGGCAGTCTGGATGTAAGAAACGCTTGAGAAACTCAAAATTTTCGCTGTTCTGCTGCTCGAAACGAAGAACTAGAATGGCCTAGGGGAAAAGTACACATACCGTTGTAATCGGGCGAGTTTCTACTTTCAGCTGCAAGAGAAATTTTGCGGATTGGTCAATCCGTTCGCGAGACATGGCAGGCTGGAGGTAAGAGACGCTTGAGAAACACAAAATTTTCGCAGTTCTGCTGCTCGAAACGAGTAACTAGAACGGCGTAGGGGAAAAGAACACATACCGTTGTAATCGGGCGAGTTTCTACATTCAGATGCAACAGAAATTTTGCGGATTGATCAATTCGTTCGCTAGATATGGCAGTTTAAAAGTAAGAAGCACTTGAGAAACTCAAAATGTTCGCAGTTCTGATGCTCGAAACGAATAACAAGAACGGCCTAGGGGGAAAGTACACATACCGTTGTAATCGGGCGAGTTTCTACTTTCAGATGCAACAGAAATTTTGCGGATTGGTCGATCCGTTCGCGAGATATGGCAGTTTGAAGCTAGGAAACGCTTAAGAAACGAAAAATTTTCGCAGTTCTGATGCTCGAAACGAATAACTAGAATGGCCTAGGGGAAAAGTACACATACCGTTGTAATCGGGCGAGTTTCTACTTTCAGATGCTACAGAAATTTTGCGGGTTGGTCAATCCGTTCGCGAGATATGGCAGTTTGTAGGTAAGAAACGCTTGAGAATCTCAAAATTTTCCAGTTCTGATGCTCGAAATGAATAACTAGAATGGCATAGGGAAAAGTACACATACCGTTGTAATCGGGCGAGTTTCTATTTTCAGATGCAACTGAATTTTTGCGGGATGGTCAATCCGTTCGCGTGATATGGCAGTTTGAAGGTAAGAAACGCTTGAGAAACTCAAAGTTTTCGCAGTTCTGATGCTCGAAACGAATAACTAGAACGGGCTAGGGGAAAAGTACACATACCTTTGTAATCGGGCGAGTTTCTACTTTCAGATGCAACAGAAATTTTGCGGATTGGTCAATCCGTTCGCGAGATATGGAAGTTTGGAGGTAAGAAACGCTTGAGAAACTCAAAGTTTTCGCAGTTTTGATGCTCGAAACGAATAACTAGAACGGGCTAGGGGAAAAGTACACATACCGTTGTAATCGGGCGAGTTTCTACAATCAGATGCAACAGAAATTTTGCGGATTGGTCAATTCGTTCGCGAGATATGGCAGTCACGGATGTAAGAAACGCTTGAGAAACTCAAAATTTTCGCTGTTCTGCTGCTCGAAACGAAGAACTAGAATGGCCTAGGGGAAAAGTACACATACCGTTGTAATCGGGCGAGTTTCTACTTTCAGCTGCAAGAGAAATTTTGCGGATTGGTCAATCCGTTCGCGAGATATGGCAGTCTGGAGGTAAGAAACGCTTGAGAAACACAAAATTTTCGCAGTTCTGCTGCTCGAAACGAGTAACTAGAACGGCGTAGGGGAAAAGAACACATACCGTTGTAATCGGGCGAGTTTCTACATTCAGATGCAACAGAAATTTTGCGGATTGGTCAATTCGTTCGCTAGATATGGCAGTTTAAAAGTAAGAAACACTTGAGAAACTCAAAATTTTCGCAGTTCTGATGCTCGAAACGAATAACAAGAACGGCCTGGTGGAAAAGTACACATACCGTTGTAATCGGGCGAGTTTCTACTTTCAGATGCAACAGAACTTTGCGGATTGGTCAATCCGTTTGCGAGATATGGCAGTCTGGAGGTAAGAAACGCTTGAGAAACTCAAAATTTTCGCAGTTCTGTTGCTCGGAACGAATATCTAGAACGGCCTAGGGGAAAAGTACACATACCGTTGTAATCGGGCGAGTTTCTAATTTCAGATGCAACAGAAATTTTGCGGGTTGGTCAATCCGTTCGCGAGATATGGCAGTTTGAAGCTAAGAAACGCTTGAGAAACGAAAAATTTTCGCAGTTCTGATGCTCGAAACGAATAACTAGAATGGCCTAGGGGAAAAGTACACATACCGTTGTAATCGGGCGAGTTTCTACTTTCAGATGCAACAGAAATTTTGCGGGTTGGTCAATCCGTTCGCGAGATATGGCAGTTTGGAGGTAAGAAACGCTTGAGATACTCAAAATTTTCGCAGTTCTGTTGCTCGGAACGAATAACTAGAACGGCCTAGGGGAAAAGTACACACACCGTTGTAATCGGGCGAGTTTCTACTTTCAGATGCAACAGAAATTTTGCGGATTGGTCAATCCGTTCGCGAGATATGGCAGTTTGGAGGTAAGAAACGCTTGAGATACTCAAAATTTTCGCAGTTCTGTTGCTCGGAACGAATAACTAGAACGGCCTAGGGAAAAAGTACACATACCGTTGTAATCGGGCGAGTTTCTACTTTCAGATGCAACATAAATTTTGCGGGTTGGTCAATCCGTTCGCGAGATATGGCAGTTTGGAGGTAAGAAACGCTTGAGAAACTCAAAATTTTCGCAGTCCTGATGCTCGGAACGAATAACTAGAACGGCCTGGGGGAAAAGTACACATACCGCTGTAATCGGGCGAGTTTCTACATTCAGATGCGACAGAAATTTTGCGGATTGGTCAATTCGTTCGCGAGATATGGCAGTCTGGAGGTAAGAAACGCTTGAGAAACTCAAAATTTTTACAGTTCTGATGCTCGAAACGATTAACTAGAACGGGCTAGGGGAAAAGTACACATACCGTTGTAAAAGGGCGAGTTTCTACTTTCAGATACAACAGAAATTTTGCGGATTGGTCAATCCGTTCGCGAGATATGACAGTTTGGAGGTAAGAAACGCTTGAGATACTCAAAATTTTCGCAGTTCTGTTGCTCGGAACGAATAACTAGAACGGCCTAGGGAAAAAGTACACATACCGTTGTAATCGGGCGAGTTTCTACTTTCAGATGCAACAGAAATTTTGCGGATTGGTCAATTCGTTCGCTAGATATGGCAGTTTAAAAGTAAGAAGCACTTGAGAAACTCAAAATTTTCGCAGTTCTGATGCTCGAAACGAATAACAAGAACGGCCTAGGGGAAAAGTACACATACCGTTGTAATCGGGCGAGTTTCTACTTTCAGATGCAACAGAAATTTTGCGGATTGGTCGATCCGTTCGCGAGATATGGCAGTTTGAAGCTAGGAAACGCTTAAGAAACGAAAAATTTTCGCAGTTCTGATGCTCGAAACGAATAACAAGAACGGCCTAGGGGAAAAGTACACATACCGTTGTAATCGGGCGAGTTTCGACTTTCAGATGCAACAGAAATTTTGCGGATTGGTCGATCCGTTCGCGAGATATGGCAGTTTGAAGCTAGGAAACGCTTAAGAAACGAAAAATTTTCGCAGTTCTGATGCTCGAAACGAATAACTAGAATGGCCTAGGGGAAAAGTACACATACCGTTGTAATCGGGCGAGTTTCTACTTTCAGATGCAACAGAAATTTTGCGGGTTGGTCAATCCGTTCGCGAGATATGGCAGTTTGTAGGTAAGAAACGCTTGAGAAACTCAAAATTTTCCAGTTCTGATGCTCGAAATGAATAACTAGAATGGCATAGGGAAAAGTACACATACCGTTGTAATCGGGCGAGTTTCTATTTTCAGATGCAACAGAATTTTTGCGGGATGGTCAATCCGTTCGCGTGATATGGCAGTTTGAAGGTGAGAAACGCTTGAGAAACTCAACATTTTCGCAGTTCTGATGCTGGAAACGAATAACTAGAACGGCCTAGGGGAATAGTACACATACCGTTGTAATCGGGAGAGTTTCTACTCTCAGCTGCAACAGAAATTTTGCGGATTGGTCAATCCGTTCGCGAGATATGGCAGTCTGGAGGTAAGAAACGCTTGAGAAACTCAAAATTTTCGCTGTTCTGCTGCTCGAAACGAAGAACTAGAATGGCCTAGGGGAAAAGTACACATACCGTTGTAATCGGGCGAGTTTCTACTTTCAGCTGCAAGAGAAATTTTGGGATTGGTCAATCCGTTCGCGAGATATGGCAGTCTGGAGGTAAGAAACGCTTGAGAAACACAAAATTTTCGCAGTTCTGCTGCTCGAAACGAGTAACTAGAACGGCGTAGGGGAAAAGAACACATACCGTTGTAATCGGGCGAGTTTCTACATTCAGATGCAACAGAAATTTTGCGGATTGGTCAATTCGTTCGCTAGATATGGCAGTTTAAAAGTAAGAAACACTTGAGAAACTCAAAATTTTCGCAGTTCTGATGCTCGAAACGAATAACAAGAACGGCCTGGTGGAAAAGTACACATACCGTTGTAATCGGGCGAGTTTCTACTTTCAGATGCAACAGAAATTTTGCGGATTGGTCAATCCGTTTGCGAGATATGGCAGTCTGGAGGTAAGAAACGCTTGAGAAACTCAAAATTTTCGCAGTTCTGTTGCTCGGAACGAATATCTAGAACGGCCTAGGGGAAAAGTACACATACCGTTGTAATCGGGCGAGTTTCTACTTTCAGATGCAACAGAAATTTTGCGGGTTGGTCAATCCGTTCGCGAGATATGGCAGTTTGAAGCTAAGAAACGCTTGAGAAACGAAAAATTTTCGCAGTTCTGATGCTCGAAACGAATAACTAGAATGGCCTAGGGGAAAAGTACACATACCGTTGTAATCGGGCGAGTTTCTACTTTCAGATGCAACAGAAATTTTGCGGGTTGGTCAATCCGTTCGCGAGATATGGCAGTTTGGAGGTAAGAAACGCTTGAGATACTCAAAATTTTCGCAGTTCTGTTGCTCGGAACGAATAACTAGAACGGCCTAGGGGAAAAGTACACATACCGTTGTAATCGGGCGAGTTTCTACTTTCAGATGCAACAGAAATTTTGCGGGTTGGTCAATCCGTTCGCGAGATATGGCAGTTTGGAGGTAAGAAACGCTTGAGAAACTCAAAGTTTTCGCAGTTCTGATGCTCGAAACGATTAACTAGAACAGGCTAGGTGAAAAGTACACATACCGTTGTAATCGCGCGAGTTTCTACTTTCAGATGCAACAGAAATTTTGCGGATTGGCCAATCCGTTCGCGAGATATAGCAGTCTGGAGGAAAGAAACGCTTGAGAAACTCAAAATTTTCACAGTTCTGATGCTCGAAACGATTAACTAGAACGGGCTAGGGGAAAAGTACACATACAGTTGTAATCGGGCGAGTTTCTACTTTCAGATGCAGCAGAAATTTTGCGGATTGGTCAAACCGTTCGCGAGATAGGGCAGTTTGGAGGTAAGAAACACTTGAGAAACTCAAAATTTTCGCAGTTCTGCTGCTCGAAACGCATAACTAAAACGGCCTAGGGGAAAAGTACACATACCGTTGTAATTGGGCGAGTTTCTACTTTCAGGTGCAACAGAAATTTTGCGGATTTGGCAATCCGTTCGCGAGATATGGCAGCTTAAAGATAAGAAACGCTTGAGAAACTCAAAATTTTCGCAGTTCTGATGCTCGAAACGATTGACTAGAGCAGGCTAGGGGAAAAGTACACATACCGTTGTAATCGCGCGAGTTTCTACTTTCAGATGCAACAGAAATTTTGCGGTTTGGTCAAACCGTTCGCGAGATATGGCAGTTTGGAGGTAAGAAACGCTTGAGAAACTCAAAATTTTCGTTGTTCTGCTGCTCGAAACGAAGAACTAGAATGGCCTAGGGGAGAAGTACACATACCGTTGTTATCGGGCGAGTTTCTACTTTCAGATGCAACAGAAATTGTGCGGGATGGTCATTCCGTTCGCGAGATATGGCAGTTTGAAGGTAAGAAACGCTTGAGAAACTCAAAGTTTTCGCAGTTCTGATGCTCGAAACGAATAACTAGAACGGGCTAGGTGAAAAGTACACATACCGTTGTAATCGCGCGAGTTTCTACTTT
The DNA here is from genome assembly GCF_051014685.1 of Ptiloglossa arizonensis. Lineage (NCBI taxonomy): Eukaryota > Metazoa > Arthropoda > Insecta > Hymenoptera > Colletidae > Ptiloglossa > Ptiloglossa arizonensis. Next base: position 71,328 of record NW_027478454.1, on the reverse strand, counting down.
CAGATGCAACAGAAATTTTGCGGATTGGTCAATCCGTTCGCGAGATATGGCAGTCTGAAGCTAAGAAACGCTTGAGAAACTCAAAATTTTCGCAGTTCTTATGCTCGAAACGAATAACTAGAATGGCCTAGGGGAAATGTACACATACCGTTGTAATCGGGCGAGTTTCTACTTTCAGATGCAACAGAAATTTTGCGGGTTGGTCAATCCGTTCGCTAGATATGGCAGTTTAAAAGTAAGAAGCACTTGAGAAACTCAAAATGTTCGCAGTTCTGATGCTCGAAACGAATAACAAGAACGGCCTAGGGGGAAAGTACACATACCGTTGTAATCGGGCGAGTTTCTACTTTCAGATGCAACAGAAATTTTGCGGATTGGTCGATCCGTTCGCGAGATATGGCAGTCTGGAGGTAAGAAACGCTTGAGAAACACAAAATTTTCGCAGTTCTGCTGCTCGAAACGAGTAACTAGAACGGCGTAGGGGAAAAGAACACATACCGTTGTAATCGGGCGAGTTTCTACATTCAGATGCAACAGAAATTTTGCGGATTGGTCAATTCGTTCGCTAGATATGGCAGTTTAAAAGTAAGAAACACTTGAGAAACTCAAAATTTTCGCAGTTCTGATGCTCGAAACGAATAACAAGAACGGCCTGGTGGAAAAGTACACATACCGTTGTAATCGGGCGAGTTTCTACTTTCAGATGCAACAGAACTTTGCGGATTGGTCAATCCGTTTGCGAGATATGGCAGTCTGGAGGTAAGAAACGCTTGAGAAACTCAAAATTTTCGCAGTTCTGTTGCTCGGAACGAATATCTAGAACGGCCTAGGGGAAAAGTACACATACCGTTGTAATCGGGCGAGTTTCTAATTTCAGATGCAACAGAAATTTTGCGGGTTGGTCAATCCGTTCGCGAGATATGGCAGTTTGAAGCTAAGAAACGCTTGAGAAACGAAAAATTTTCGCAGTTCTGATGCTCGAAACGAATAACTAGAATGGCCTAGGGGAAAAGTACACATACCGTTGTAATCGGGCGAGTTTCTACTTTCAGATGCAACAGAAATTTTGCGGGTTGGTCAATCCGTTCGCGAGATATGGCAGTTTGGAGGTAAGAAACGCTTGAGATACTCAAAATTTTCGCAGTTCTGTTGCTCGGAACGAATAACTAGAACGGCCTAGGGGAAAAGTACACATACCGTTGTAATCGGGCGAGTTTCTACTTTCAGATGCAACAGAAATTTTGCGGATTGGTCAATCCGTTCGCGAGATATGGCAGTTTGGAGGTAAGAAACGCTTGAGATACTCAAAATTTTCGCAGTTCTGTTGCTCGGAACGAATAACTAGAACGGCCTAGGGAAAAAGTACACATACCGTTGTAATCGGGCGAGTTTCTACTTTCAGATGCAACATAAATTTTGCGGGTTGGTCAATCCGTTCGCGAGATATGGCAGTTTGGAGGTAAGAAACGCTTGAGAAACTCAAAATTTTCGCAGTCCTGATGCTCGGAACGAATAACTAGAACGGCCTAGGGAAAAAGTACACATACCGTTGTAATCGGGCGAGTTTCTACTTTCAGATGCAACAGAAATTTTGCGGATTGGTCAATTCGTTCGCTAGATATGGCAGTTTAAAAGTAAGAAGCACTTGAGAAACTCAAAATTTTCGCAGTTCTGATGCTCGAAACGAATAACAAGAACGGCCTAGGGGAAAAGTACACATACCGTTGTAATCGGGCGAGTTTCTACTTTCAGATGCAACAGAAATTTTGCGGATTGGTCGATCCGTTCGCGAGATATAGCAGTTTGAAGCTAGGAAACGCTTAAGAAACGAAAAATTTTCGCAGTTCTGATGCTCGAAACGAATAACAAGAACGGCCTAGGGGAAAAGTACACATACCGTTGTAATCGGGCGAGTTTCGACTTTCAGATGCAACAGAAATTTTGCGGATTGGTCGATCCGTTCGCGAGATATGGCAGTTTGAAGCTAGGAAACGCTTAAGAAACGAAAAATTTTCGCAGTTCTGATGCTCGAAACGAATAACTAGAATGGCCTAGGGGAAAAGTACACATACCGTTGTAATCGGGCGAGTTTCTACTTTCAGATGCAACAGAAATTTTGCGGGTTGGTCAATCCGTTCGCGAGATATGGCAGTTTGTAGGTAAGAAACGCTTGAGAAACTCAAAATTTTCCAGTTCTGATGCTCGAAATGAATAACTAGAATGGCATAGGGAAAAGTACACATACCGTTGTAATCGGGCGAGTTTCTATTTTCAGATGCAACAGAATTTTTGCGGGATGGTCAATCCGTTCGCGTGATATGGCAGTTTGAAGGTGAGAAACGCTTGAGAAACTCAACATTTTCGCAGTTCTGATGCTGGAAACGAATAACTAGAACGGCCTAGGGGAATAGTACACATACCGTTGTAATCGGGAGAGTTTCTACTCTCAGCTGCAACAGAAATTTTGCGGATTGGTCAATCCGTTCGCGAGATATGGCAGTCTGGAGGTAAGAAACGCTTGAGAAACTCAAAATTTTCGCTGTTCTGCTGCTCGAAACGAAGAACTAGAATGGCCTAGGGGAAAAGTACACATACCGTTGTAATCGGGCGAGTTTCTACTTTCAGCTGCAAGAGAAATTTTGGGATTGGTCAATCCGTTCGCGAGATATGGCAGTCTGGAGGTAAGAAACGCTTGAGAAACACAAAATTTTCGCAGTTCTGCTGCTCGAAACGAGTAACTAGAACGGCGTAGGGGAAAAGAACACATACCGTTGTAATCGGGCGAGTTTCTACATTCAGATGCAACAGAAATTTTGCGGATTGGTCAATTCGTTCGCTAGATATGGCAGTTTAAAAGTAAGAAACACTTGAGAAACTCAAAATTTTCGCAGTTCTGATGCTCGAAACGAATAACAAGAACGGCCTGGTGGAAAAGTACACATACCGTTGTAATCGGGCGAGTTTCTACTTTCAGATGCAACAGAAATTTTGCGGATTGGTCAATCCGTTTGCGAGATATGGCAGTCTGGAGGTAAGAAACGCTTGAGAAACTCAAAATTTTCGCAGTTCTGTTGCTCGGAACGAATATCTAGAACGGCCTAGGGGAAAAGTACACATACCGTTGTAATCGGGCGAGTTTCTACTTTCAGATGCAACAGAAATTTTGCGGGTTGGTCAATCCGTTCGCGAGATATGGCAGTTTGAAGCTAAGAAACGCTTGAGAAACGAAAAATTTTCGCAGTTCTGATGCTCGAAACGAATAACTAGAATGGCCTAGGGGAAAAGTACACATACCGTTGTAATCGGGCGAGTTTCTACTTTCAGATGCAACAGAAATTTTGCGGGTTGGTCAATCCGTTCGCGAGATATGGCAGTTTGGAGGTAAGAAACGCTTGAGATACTCAAAATTTTCGCAGTTCTGTTGCTCGGAACGAATAACTAGAACGGCCTAGGGGAAAAGTACACATACCGTTGTAATCGGGCGAGTTTCTACTTTCAGATGCAACAGAAATTTTGCGGGTTGGTCAATCCGTTCGCGAGATATGGCAGTTTGTAGGTAAGAAACGCTTGAGAAACTCAAAATTTTCCAGTTCTGATGCTCGAAATGAATAACTAGAATGGCATAGGGAAAAGTACACATACCGTTGTAATCGGGCGAGTTTCTATTTTCAGATGCAACAGAATTTTTGCGGGATGGTCAATCCGTTCGCGTGATATGGCAGTTTGAAGGTGAGAAACGCTTGAGAAACTCAACATTTTCGCAGTTCTGATGCTGGAAACGAATAACTAGAACGGCCTAGGGGAATAGTACACATACCGTTGTAATCGGGAGAGTTTCTACTCTCAGCTGCAACAGAAATTTTGCGGATTGGTCAATCCGTTCGCGAGATATGGCAGTCTGGAGGTAAGAAACGCTTGAGAAACTCAAAATTTTCGCTGTTCTGCTGCTCGAAACGAAGAACTAGAATGGCCTAGGGGAAAAGTACACATACCGTTGTAATCGGGCGAGTTTCTACTTTCAGCTGCAAGAGAAATTTTGGGATTGGTCAATCCGTTCGCGAGATATAGCAGTCTGGAGGTAAGAAACGCTTGAGAAACACAAAATTTTCGCAGTTCTGCTGCTCGAAACGAGTAACTAGAACGGCGTAGGGGAAAAGAACACATACCGTTGTAATCGGGCGAGTTTCTACATTCAGATGCAACAGAAATTTTGCGGATTGGTCAATTCGTTCGCTAGATATGGCAGTTTAAAAGTAAGAAACACTTGAGAAACTCAAAATTTTCGCAGTTCTGATGCTCGAAACGAATAACAAGAACGGCCTGGTGGAAAAGTACACATACCGTTGTAATCGGGAGAGTTTCTACTTTCAGATGCAACAGAAATTTTGCGGATTGGTCAATCCGTTTGCGAGATATGGCAGTCTGGAGGTAAGAAACGCTTGAGAAACTCAAAATTTTCGCAGTTCTGTTGCTCGGAACGAATATCTAGAACGGCCTAGGGGAAAAGTACACATACCGTTGTAATCGGGCGAGTTTCTACTTTCAGATGCAACAGAAATTTTGCGGGTTGGTCAATCCGTTCGCGAGATATGGCAGTTTGAAGCTAAGAAACGCTTGAGAAACGAAAAATTTTCGCAGTTCTGATGCTCGAAACGAATAACTAGAATGGCCTAGGGGAAAAGTACACATACCGTTGTAATCGGGCGAGTTTCTACTTTCAGATGCAACAGAAATTTTGCGGGTTGGTCAATCCGTTCGCGAGATATGGCAGTTTGGAGGTAAGAAACGCTTGAGATACTCAAAATTTTCGCAGTTCTGTTGCTCGGAACGAATAACTAGAACGGCCTAGGGGATAAGTACACATACCGTTGTAATCGGGCGAGTTTCTACTTTCAGATGCAACAGAAATTTTGCGGGTTGGTCAATCCGTTCGCGAGATATGGCAGTTTGGAGGTAAGAAACGCTTGAGAAACTCAAAGTTTTCGCAGTTCTGATGCTCGAAACGATTAACTAGAACAGGCTAGGTGAAAAGTACACATACCGTTGTAATCGCGCGAGTTTCTACTTTCAGATCCAACAGAAATTTTGCGGATTGGCCAATCCGTTCGCGAGATATAGCAGTCTGGAGGAAAGAAACGCTTGAGAAACTCAAAATTTTCACAGTTCTGATGCTCGAAACGATTAACTAGAACGGGCTAGGGGAAAAGTACACATACAGTTGTAATCGGGCGAGTTTCTACTTTCAGATGCAGCAGAAATTTTGCGGATTGGTCAAACCGTTCGCGAGATAGGGCAGTTTGGAGGTAAGAAACACTTGAGAAACTCAAAATTTTCGCAGTTCTGCTGCTCGAAACGCATAACTAAAACGGCCTAGGGGAAAAGTACACATACCGTTGTAATTGGGCGAGTTTCTACTTTCAGGTGCAACAGAAATTTTGCGGATTTGGCAATCCGTTCGCGAGATATGGCAGCTTAAAGGTAAGAAACGCTTGAGAAACTCAAAATTTTCGCAGTTCTGATGCTCGAAACGATTAACTAGAGCAGGCTAGGGGAAAAGTACACATACCGTTGTAATCGCGCGAGTTTCTACTTTCAGATGCAACAGAAATTTTGCGGTTTGGTCAAACCGTTCGCGAGATATGGCAGTTTGGAGGTAAGAAACGCTTGAGAAACTCAAAATTTTCGTTGTTCTGCTGCTCGAAACGAAGAACTAGAATGGCCTAGGGGAGAAGTACACATACCGTTGTTATCGGGCGAGTTTCTACTTTCAGATGCAACAGAAATTGTGCGGGATGGTCATTCCGTTCGCGAGATATGGCAGTTTGAAGGTAAGAAACGCTTGAGAAACTCAAAGTTATCGCAGTTCTGATGCTCGAAACGAATAACTAGAACGGGCTAGGGGAAAAGTACACATACCGTTGTAATCGGGCGAGTTTCTACTTTCAGATGCAACAGAAATTTTGCGTATTGGTCAATTCGTTCGCGATATATGGCAGTCTGGAGGTACGAAACGCTTGAGAAACTCAAAATTTTCACAGTTCTGATGTTCGAAACGATTAACTAGAACGGGCTAGGGGAAAAGTACACATACCGTTGTAATCGGGCGAGTTTCTACTTTCAGATGCAACAGAAATTTTGCGGATTGGTCAATCCGTTCGCGAGATATGGCAGTTTGGATGTAAGAAACGCTTGAGAAACTCAAAATTTTCGCAGTTCTGTTGCTCGGAACGAATAACTAGAACGGCCTAGTGGAAAAGCACACATACAGTTGTAATCGGGCGAGCTTCTACTTTCAGATGCAACAGAAATTTTGCGGACTGGTCAAACCGTTCGCGAGATATGGCAGTTTGGAGGTAAGAAACACTTGAGAAACTCAAAATTTTCGCAGTTCTGCTGCTCGAAACGAATAACTAGAACGATCTAGGGGAAAAGTACACATAGCGTTGTAATCGGTCGAGTTTCTACATTCAGATGCGACAGAAATTTTGCGGATTGGTCAATTCGTTCGCGAGATATGGCAGTCTGGAGGTACGAAACGCTTGAGAAACTCAAAATTTTCACAGTTCTGATGCTCGAAACGATTAACTAGAACGGGCTAGGGGAAAAGTACACATACCGTTGTAATCGTGCGAGTTTCTACATTCAGATGCAACAGAAATTTTGCGGATTGGTCAATTCGTTCGCGAGATATGGCAGTCTGGAGGTAAGAAACGCTTGAGAAACTCAAAATTTTACCAGTTCTGATGCTCGAAACGATTAACTAGAACGGGCTAGGGGAAAAGTACACATAGCGTTGTAATCGTGCGAGTTTCTACTTTCAGATACAACAGAAATTTTGCGGATTGGTCAATCCGTTCGCGAGATATGGCAGTTTGGAGGTAAGAAACGCTTGAGAAACTCAAAATTTTCGCAGTCCTGATGCTCGGAACGAATAACTAGAACGGCCTGGGGGAAAAGTACACATACCGCTGTAATCGGGCGAGTTTCTACATTCAGATGCGACACAAATTTTGCGGATTGGTCAATTCGTTCGCGAGATATGGCAGTCTGGAGGTAAGAAACGCTTGAGAAACTCAAAATTTTTACAGTTCTGATGCTCGAAACGATTAACTAGAACGGGCTAGGGGAAAAGTACACATACCGTTGTAAAAGGGCGAGTTTCTACTTTCAGATACAACAGAAATTTTGCGGATTGGTCAATCCGTTCGCGAGATATGACAGTTTGGAGGTAAGAAACGCTTGAGATACTCAAAATTTTCGCAGTTCTGTTGCTCGGAACGAATAACTAGAACGGCCTAGGGAAAAAGTACACATACCGTTGTAATCGGGCGAGTTTCTACTTTCAGATGCAACAGAAATTTTGCGGATTGGTCAATTCGTTCGCTAGATATGGCAGTTTAAAAGTAAGAAGCACTTGAGAAACTCAAAATTTCGCAGTTCTGATGCTCGAAACGAATAACAAGAACGGCCTAGGGGAAAAGTACACATACCGTTGTAATCGGGCGAGTTTCTACTTTCAGATGCAACAGAAATTTTGCGGATTGGTCGATCCGTTCGCGAGATATGGCAGTTCGAAGCTAGGAAACGCTTAAGAAACGAAAAATTTTCGCAGTTCTGATGCTCGAAACGAATAACTAGAATGGCCTAGGGGAAAAGTACACATACCGTTGTAATCGGGCGAGTTTCTACTTTCAGATGCAACAGAAATTTTGCGGGTTGGTCAATCCGTTCGCGAGATATGGCAGTTTGTAGGTAAGAAACGCTTGAGAAACTCAAAATTTTCCAGTTCTGATGCTCGAAATGAATAACTAGAATGGCATAGGGAAAAGTACACATACCGTTGTAATCGGGCGAGTTTCTATTTTCAGATGCAACAGAATTTTTGCGGGATGGTCAATCCGTTCGCGTGATATGGCAGTTTGAAGGTGAGAAACGCTTGAGAAACTCAACATTTTCGCAGTTCTGATGCTGGAAACGAATAACTAGAACGGCCTAGGGGAATAGTACACATACCGTTGTAATCGGGAGAGTTTCTACTCTCAGCTGCAACAGAAATTTTGCGGATTGGTCAATCCGTTCGCGAGATATGGCAGTCTGGAGGTAAGAAACGCTTGAGAAACTCAAAATTTTCGCTGTTCTGCTGCTCGAAACGAAGAACTAGAATGGCCTAGGGGAAAAGTACACATACCGTTGTAATCGGGCGAGTTTCTACTTTCAGCTGCAAGAGAAATTTTGGGATTGGTCAATCCGTTCGCGAGATATGGCAGTCTGGAGGTAAGAAACGCTTGAGAAACACAAAATTTTCGCAGTTCTGCTGCTCGAAACGAGTAACTAGAACGGCGTAGGGGAAAAGAACACATACCGTTGTAATCGGGCGAGTTTCTACATTCAGATGCAACAGAAATTTTGCGGATTGGTCAATTCGTTCGCTAGATATGGCAGTTTAAAAGTAAGAAACACTTGAGAAACTCAAAATTTTCGCAGTTCTGATGCTCGAAACGAATAACAAGAACGGCCTGGTGGAAAAGTACACATACCGTTGTAATCGGGCGAGTTTCTACTTTCAGATGCAACAGAAATTTTGCGGATTGGTCAATCCGTTTGCGAGATATGGCAGTCTGGAGGTAAGAAACGCTTGAGAAACTCAAAATTTTCGCAGTTCTGTTGCTCGGAACGAATATCTAGAACGGCCTAGGGGAAAAGTACACATACCGTTGTAATCGGGCGAGTTTCTACTTTCAGATGCAACAGAAATTTTGCGGGTTGGTCAATCCGTTCGCGAGATATGGCAGTTTGAAGCTAAGAAACGCTTGAGAAACGAAAAATTTTCGCAGTTCTGATGCTCGAAACGAATAACTAGAATGGCCTAGGGGAAAAGTACACATACCGTTGTAATCGGGCGAGTTTCTACTTTCAGATGCAACAGAAATTTTGCGGGTTGGTCAATCCGTTCGCGAGATATGGCAGTTTGGAGGTAAGAAACGCTTGAGATACTCAAAATTTTCGCAGTTCTGTTGCTCGGAACGAATAACTAGAACGGCCTAGGGGAAAAGTACACATACCGTTGTAATCGGGCGAGTTTCGACTTTCAGATGCAACAGAAATTTTGCGGGTTGGTCAATCCGTTCGCGAGATATGGCAGTTTGGAGGTAAGAAACGCTTGAGAAACTCAAAGTTTTCGCAGTTCTGATGCTCGAAACGATTAACTAGAACAGGCTAGGTGAAAAGTACACATACCGTTGTAATCGCGCGAGTTTCTACTTTCAGATGCAACAGAAATTTTGCGGATTGGCCAATCCGTTCGCGAGATATAGCAGTCTGGAGGAAAGAAACGCTTGAGAAACTCAAAATTTTCACAGTTCTGATGCTCGAAACGATTAACTAGAACGGGCTAGGGGAAAAGTACACATACAGTTGTAATCGGGCGAGTTTCTACTTTCAGATGCAGCAGAAATTTTGCGGAATGGTCAAACCGTTCGCGAGATAGGGCAGTTTGGAGGTAAGAAACACTTGAGAAACTCAAAATTTTCGCAGTTCTGCTGCTCGAAACGCATAACTAAAACGGCCTAGGGGAAAAGTACACATACCGTTGTAATTGGGCGAGTTTCTACTTTCAGGTGCAACAGAAATTTTGCGGATTTGGCAATCCGTTCGCGAGATATGGCAGCTTAAAGGTAAGAAACGCTTGAGAAACTCAAAATTTTCGCAGTTCTGATGCTCGAAACGATTAACTAGAGCAGGCTAGGGGAAAATTACACATACCGTTGTAATCGCGCGAGTTTCTACTTTCAGATGCAACAGAAATTTTGCGGTTTGGTCAAACCGTTCGCGAGATATGGCAGTTTGGAGGTAAGAAACGCTTGAGAAACTCAAAATTTTCGTTGTTCTGCTGCTCGAAACGAAGAACTAGAATGGCCTAGGGGAGAAGTACACATACCGTTGTTATCGGGCGAGTTTCTACTTTCAGATGCAACAGAAATTGTGCGGGATGGTCATTCCGTTCGCGAGATATGGCAGTTTGAAGGTAAGAAACGCTTGAGAAACTCAAAGTTTTCGCAGTTCTGATGCTCGAAACGAATAACTAGAACGGGCTAGGGGAAAAGTACACATACCGTTGTAATCGGGCGAGTTTCTACTTTCAGATGCAACAGAAATTTTGCGTATTGGTCAATTCGTTCGCGATATATGGCAGTCTGGAGGTACGAAACGCTTGAGAAACTCAAAATTTTCACAGTTCTGATGTTCGAAACGATTAACTAGAACGGGCTAGGGGAAAAGTACACATACCGTTGTAATCGGGCGAGTTTCTACTTTCAGATGCAACAGAAATTTTGCGGATTGGTCAATCCGTTCGCGAGATATGGCAGTTTGGATGTAAGAAACGCTTGAGAAACTCAAAATTTTCGCAGTTCTGTTGCTCGGAACGAATAACTAGAACGGCCTAGTGGAAAAGCACACATACAGTTGTAATCGGGCGAGTTTCTACTTTCAGATGCAACAGAAATTTTGCGGACTGGTCAAACCGTTCGCGAGATATGGCAGTTTGGAGGTAAGAAACACTTGAGAAACTCAAAATTTTCGCAGTTCTGCTGCTCGAAACGAATAACTAGAACGATCTAGGGGAAAAGTACACATAGCGCTGTAATCGGTCGAGTTTCTACATTCAGATGCGACAGAAATTTTGCGGATTGGTCAATTCGTTCGCGAGATATGGCAGTCTGGGGGTACGAAACGCTTGAGAAACTCAAAATTTTCACAGTTCTGATGCTCGAAACGATTAACTAGAACGGGCTAGGGGAAAAGTACACATACCGTTGTAATCGTGCGAGTTTCTACATTCAGATGCAACAGAAATTTTGCGGATTGGTCAATTCGTTCGCGAGATATGGCAGACTGGAGGTAAGAAACGCTTGAGAAACTCAAAATTTTCACAGTTCTGATGCTCGAAACGATTAACTAGAACGGGCTAGGGGAAAAGTACACATAGCGTTGTAATCGTGCGAGTTTCTACATTCAGATGCAACAGAAATTTTGCGGATTGGTCAATCCGTTCGCGAGATATGGCAGTTTGGAGGTAAGAAACGCTTGAGAAACTCAAAGTTTTCGCAGTTCTGAAGCTCGAAACGATTAACTAGAACAGGCTAGGGGAAAAATACACATACCGTTGTAATCGCGCGAGTTTCTACTTTCATATGCAACAGAAATTTTGCGGATTGGTCAAACCGTTCGCGAGATATGGCAGTTTGGAGGTAAGAAACGCTTGAGAAACTCAAAGTTTTCGCAGTTCTGATGTTCGAAACGAATAACTAGAACGGGCTAGGGGAAAAGTACACATACCGTTGTAATCGGGCGAGTTTCTACTTTCAGATGCAACAGAAATTTTGCGGATTGGTCAATCCGTTCGCGAGATATGGCAGTTTAAACGTAAGAAACGCTTGAGAAACTCAAAATTTTCACAGTTCTGATGCTCGAAACGAATAACTAGAACGGCCTAGGGGAAAAGTAGACATGCCGTTGTAATCGGGCGAGTTTCTACTTTCAGATGCAACAGAAATTTTGCGGATTGGTCAATCCGTTTGCGAGATATGGCAGTTTGGATGTAAGAACCGCTTGAGAAACTCAAAGTGTTCGCAGTTCTGATGATCGAAACGATTAACTAGAACAGGCTAGGTGAAAAGTACACATACCGTTGTAATCGGGCGAGTTTCTACTTTCAGATGCAACAGAAATTTTGCGGATTGGTCAATCCGTTCGCGAGATATGGCAGTTTGGATGTAAGAAACGCTTGAGAAACTCAAAATTTTCGCAGTTCTGCTGCTCGAAACGAATAACTAGAACGATCTAGGGGAAAAGTACACATAGCGCTGTAATCGGTCGAGTTTCTACATTCAGATGCAACAGAAATTTTGCGGACTGGTCAAACCGTTCGCGAGATATGGCAGTTTGGAGGTAAGAAACACTTGAGAAACTCAAAATTTTCGCAGTTCTGCTGCTCGAAACGAATAACTAGAACGGCCTAGGGGAAAAGTACACATACCGTTGTAATCGGGCGAGTTTCTACATTCAGATGCGACAGAAATTTTGCGGATTGGTCAATTCGTTCGCGAGATATGGCAGTCTGGAGGTAAGAAACGCTTGAGAAACTCAAAATTTTCACAGTTCTGATGCTCGACACGATTAACTAGAACGGGCTAGGGGAAAAGTACACATAGCGTTGTAATCGTGCGAGTTTCTACATTCAGATGCAACAGAAATTTTGCGGATTGGTCAATCCGTTCGCGAGATATGGCAGTTTGGAGGTAAGAAACGCTTGAGAAACTCAAAGTTTTCGCAGTTCTGATGCTCGAAACGATTAACTAGAACAGGCTAGGGGAAAAGTACACATACCGTTGTAATCGCGCGAGTTTCTACTTTCATATGCAACAGAAATTTTGCGGATTGGTCAAACCGTTCGCGAGATATGGCAGTTTGGAGGTAAGAAACGCTTGAGAAACTCAAAGTTTTCGCAGTTCTGATGTTCGAAACGAATAACTAGAACGGGCTAGGGGAAAAGTACACATACCGTTGTAATCGGGCGAGCTTCTACTTTCAGATGCAATAGAAATTTTGCGGATTGGTCAATCCGTTCGCGAGATATGGCAGTTTAAACGTAAGAAACGCTTGAGAAACTCAAAGTGTTCGCAGTTCTGATGCTCGAAACGATTAACTAGAACAGGCTAGGTGAAAAGTACACATACCGTTGTAATCGGGCGAGTTTCTACTTTCAGATGCAACAGAAATTTTGCGGATTGGTCAATCCGTTCGCGAGATATGGCAGTTTGGATATAAGAAACGCTTGAGAAACTCAAAATTTTCGCAGTTCTGCTGCTCGAAACGAATAACTAGAACGGCCTAGGGGAAAAGTACACATACCGTTGTAATCGGGCGAGTTTCTACATTCAGATGCGACAGAAATTTTGCGGATTGGTCAATTCGTTCGCGAGATATGGCAGTCTGGAGGTACGAAACGCTTGAGAAACTCAAAATTTTCACAGTTCTGATGCTCGAAACGATTAACTAGAACGGGCTAGGGGAAAAGTACACATACCGTTGTAATCGTGCGAGCTTCTACATACAGATGCAACAGAAATTTTGCGGATTGGTCAATTCGTTCGCGAGATATGGCAGTCTGGAGGTAAGAAACGCTTGAGAAACTCAAAATTTTCACAGTTCTGATGCTCGAAACGATTAACTAGAACGGGCTAGGGGAAAAGTACACATAGCGTTGTAATCGTGCGAGTTTCTACATTCAGATGCAACAGAAATTTTGCGGATTGGTCAATCCGTTCGCGAGATATGGCAGTTTGGAGGTAAGAAACGCTTGAGAAACTCAAAGTTTTCGCAGTTCTGATGCTCGAAACGATTAACTAGAACAGGCTAGGGGAAAAGTACACATACCGTTGTAATCGGGCGAGTTTCTACTTTCAGATGCAACAGAAATTTTGCGGATTGGTCAATTCGTTCGCGAGATATGGCAGTCTGGAGGTAAGAAACGCTTGAGAAACTCAAAATTTTCACAGTTCTGATGCTCGAAACGATTAACTAGAACGGGCTAGGGGAAAAGTACACATAGCGTTGTAATCGTGCGAGTTTCTACATTCAGATGCAACAGAAATTTTGCGGATTGGTCAATCCGTTCGCGAGATATGGCAGTTTGGAGGTAAGAAACGCTTGAGAAACTCAAAGTTTTCGCAGTTCTGATGCTCGAAACGATTAACTAGAACAGGCTAGGGGAAAAGTACACATACCGTTGTAATCGGGCGAGTTTCTACTTTCAGATGCAACAGAAATTTTGCGGATTGGTCAATCCGTTCGCGAGATATGGCAGTTTAAACGTAAGAAACGCTTGAGAAACTCAAAATTTTCACAGTTCTGATGCTCGAAACGAATAACTAGAACGGCCTAGGGGAAAAGTAGACATGCCGTTGTAATCGGGCGAGTTTCTACTTTCAGATGCAACAGAAATTTTGCGGATTGGTCAAACCGTTCGCGAGATATGGCCGTTTGGAAGTAAGAAACGCTTGAGAAACTCAAAGTTTTCGCAGTTCTGATGCTCGAAACGAATAACTAGAACGGGCTAGGGGAAAAGTACACATACCGTTGTAATCGGGCGAGTTTCTACTTTCAGATGTAACAGAAATTTTGCGGATTGGTCAATCCGTTCGCGAGATATGGCAGTTTGGAGGTAAGAAACGCTTGAGAAACTCAAAATTTTCGCAGTTCTCATGCTCGGAACGAATAACTAGAACGGCCTAGGGGAAAAGATCACATACCGTTGTAATCGGGCGAGTTTCTACTTTCAGATGCAACAGAAATTATGCGGATTGGTCAATCCATTCGCGAGATATGGCAGTTTGAATGTAAGAAACGCTTGAGAAACTCAAAATTTTCGCAGTTCTGATGCTCGAAACGAATAACTAGAACGGCCTAGGGGAAAAGTATACATACCGTTGTAATCGGGCGAGTTTCTACTTTTAGGTGCAACAGAAATTTTGCGGATTGGTCAATCCGTTCGCGAGATATGGCAGTTTGAAAGTAAGAAACGCTTGAGAAACTCAGAATTTTCGCAGTTCTGATGCTCGGAACCAATAACTAGAACGGGCTAGGGGAATGGTACACATACCGTTATAATCGGGCGAGTTTCTACTTTTAGGTGCAACAGAAATTTTGCGGATTGGTCAATCCGTTCGCGAGATATGGCAGTTTGAAGGTAAGAAACGCTTGAGAAACACAAAATTTTCACAGTTCTGATGCTCGGAACCAATAACTAGAACGGCCAAGGGGAAAGGTACACACACCGTTTTAATCGGGCGAGTTTCTACTTTCAGATGCAACAGAAATTTTGCGGACTGGTCAATCCCTTCGTGAGATATGGCTGTTTGAAGGTAAGAAACGCTTGAGAAACTCAAAATTTTCGCGGTTCTGTTGCTCGAGACGAATAACTAGAACGTCGTAGGGGAAAAGTATACATACCGTTGTAATCGGGCGAGTTTCTACTTTCAGATGGAATAGAAATTTTGCGGATTGGTCAATCCGTTCGCGAGAAATGGCAGTTTAGAGGTAAGAAGCGCTTGAGAAACTCAAAGTTTTCGCAGTTCTGATGCTCGAAACGATTAACTAGAACAGGCTAGGTGAAAAGTACACATACCGTTGTAATCGCGCGAGTTTCTACTTTCAGATGCAACAGAAATTCTGCGGATTGGTCAATCCGTTTGCGAGATATGGCAGTTTGGAGGTAAGAAACGGTTGAGAAACTCAAAATTTTCGCAGTTCTGATGCTCGGAACGAATAACTAGAACGGCCAAAGGGAAGGGGACACATACCGTTATAATCGGGCGAGTTTCTACTTTCAGATGCAACAGAAATTTTGCGGACTGGTCAATCCCTTCGAGAGATATGGCAGTTTGAAGGTAAGAAACGCTTGAGAATCTCAAAATTTTCGCGGTTCTGTTGCTCGAAACGAATAACTAGAACGTCGTAGGGGAAAAGTATACATACCGTTGTAATCGGGCGAGTTTCTACTTTCAGATGGAATAGAAATTTTGCGGATTGGTCAATCCATTCGCGAGATATGGCAGTTTGAATGTAAGAAACGCTTGAGAAACTCAAAATTTTCGCAGTTCTGATGCTCGATACGAATAACTAGAACGGCCTAGGGGAAAAGTATACATACCGTTGTAATCGGGCGAGTTTCTACTTTTAGGTGCAACAGAAATTTTGCGGATTGGTCAATCCGTTCGCGAGATATGGCAGTTTGAAGGCAAGAAACGCTTGAGAAACTCGAAATTTTCGCAGTTCTGATGCTCGGAACCAATAACTAGAACGGGCTAGGGGAATGGTACACATACCGTTATAATCGGGCGAGTTTCTACTTTTAGGTGCAACAGAAATTTTGCGGACTGGTCAATCCCTTCGAGAGATATGGCAGTTTGAAGGTAAGAAACGCTTGAGAAACTCAAAATTTTCGCGGTTCTGTTGCTCGAGACGAATAACTAGAACGTCGTAGGGGAAAAGTATACATACCGTTGTAATCGGGCGAGTTTCTACTTTCAGATGGAATAGAAATTTTGCGGATTGGTCAATCCGTTCGCGAGATATGGCAGTTTAGAGGTAAGAAGCGCTTGAGAAACTCAAAATTTTCGCAGTTCTGGTGCTCGAAACGAATAACTGGAAAGGCTTTGGGGAAAGGTACACATACCGCTGTAATCGGGCGAGTTTCTACATTCAGATGCGACAGAAATTTTGCGGATTGATCAATTCGTTCGCGAGATATGGCAGTCTGGAGGTAAGAAACGCTTGAGAAACTCAAAATTTTCACAGTTCTGATGCTCGAAACGATTAACTAGAACGGGCTAGGGGAAAAGTACACATACCGTTGTAATCGTGCGAGTTTCTACATTCAGATGCAACAGAAATTTTGCGGATTGGTCAATTCGTTCGGGAGATATGGCAGTCTGGAGGTAAGAAACGCTTGAGAAACTCAAAATTTTCACAGTTCTGATGCTCGAAACGATTAACTAGAACAGGCTTGGGGAAAAGTACACATACCGTTGTAATCGCGCGAGTTTCTACTTTCAGATGCAACAGAAATTTTGCGGATTGGTCAAACCGTTCGCGAGATATGGCAGTTTGGAGGTAAGAAACGCTTGAGAAACTCAAAGTTTTCGCAGTTCTGATGCTCGAAACGAATAACTAGAACGGGCTAGGGGAAAAGTACACATACCGTTGTAATCGGTCGAGTTTCTACTTTCAGTTGCAACAGAAATTTTGCGGATTGGTCAATCCGTTCGCGAGATATGGCAGTTTAAATGTAAGAAACGCTTGAGAAGCTCAAAATTTTCACAGTTCTGATGCTCGAAACGAATAACTAGAACGGCCTAGGGGAAAAGTAGACATGCCGTTGTAATCGGGCGAGTTTCTACTTTCAGATGCAACAGAAATTTTGCGGATTGGTCAATCCGTTTGCGAGATATGGCAGTTTGGAGGTAAGAAACGCTTGAGAAACTCAAAATTTTCGCAGTTCTCTTGCTCGGAACGAATAACTAGAACGGCCTAGGGGAAAATATCACATACCGTTGTAATCGGGCGAGTTTCTACTTTCAGATGCAACAGAGATTTTGCGGATTGGTCAGTCCATTCGCGAGATACGGCAGTTTGAATGTAAGAAACGCCTGAGAAACTCAAAATTTTCGCAGTTCTGATGCTCGGAACCAATAACTAGAACGGGCTAGGGGAAAAGTACACACACCGTTTTAATCGGGCGAGTTTCTACTTTCAGATGCAACAGAAATTTTGCGGACTGGTCAATCCCTTCGAGAGATATGGCAGTTTGAAGGTAAGAAACGCTTGAGAAACTCAAAATTTTCGCGGTTCTGTTGCTCGAGACGAATAACTAGAACGTCGTGGGGGAAAAGTATACATACCGTTGTAATCGGGCGAGTTTCTACTTTCAGATGGAATAGAAATTTTGCGGATTGGTCAATCCGTTCGCGAGATATGGCAGTTTAGAGGTAAGAAGCGCTTGAGAAACTCAAAATTTTCGCAGTTCTGATGCTCGAAACGAATAACTGGAAAGGCTTTGGGGAAAGGTACACATACCGCTGTAATCGGGCGAGTTTCTACATTCAGATGCGACAGAAATTTTGCGGATTGGTCAATTCGTTCGCGAGATATGGCAGTCTGGAGGTAAGAAACGCTTGAGAAACTCAAAGTTTTCACAGTTCTGATGCTCGAAACGATTAACTAGAACGGGCTAGGGGAAAAGTACACATACCGTTGTAATCGTGCGAGTTTCTACATTCAGATGCGACAGAAATTTTGCGGATTGGTCAATTCGTTCGCGAGATATGGCAGTCTGGAGGTAAGAAACGCTTGAGAAACTCAAAATTTTCACAGTTCTGATGCTCGAAACGATTAACTAGAACGGGCTAGGGGAAAAGTACACATACCGTTGTAATCGTGCGAGTTTCTACATTCAGATGCAACAGAAATTTTGCGGATTGGTCAAACCGTTCGCGAGATATGGCAGTTTGGAGGTAAGAAACGCTTGAGAAACTCAAAGTTTTCGCAGTTCTGATGCTCGAAACGAATAACTAGAACGGGCTAGGGGAAAAGTACACATACCGTTGTAATCGGTCGAGTTTCTACTTTCAGATGCAACAGAAATTTTGCGGATTGGTCAATCCGTTCGTGAGATATGGCAGTTTAAATGTAAGAAACGCTTGAGAAGCTCAAAATTTTCACAGTTCTGATGCTCGAAACGAATAACTAGAACGGCCTAGGGGAAAAGTAGACATGCCGTTGTAATCGGGCGAGTTTCTACTTTCAGATGCAACAGAAATTTTGCGGATTGGTCAATCCGTTTGCGAGATATGGCAGTTTGGAGGTAAGAAACGCTTGAGAAACTCATAATTTTCGCAGTTCTCTTGCTCGGAACGAATAACTAGAACGGCCTAGGGGAAAATATCACATACCGTTGTAATCGGGCGAGTTTCTACTTTCAGATGCAACAGAGATTTTGCGGATTGGTCAGTCCATTCGCGAGATACGGCAGTTTGAATGTAAGAAACGCCTGAGAAACTCAAAATTTTCGCAGTTCTGATGCTCGGAACCAATAACTAGAACGGGCTAGGGGAAAAGTACACACACCGTTTTAATCGGGCGAGTTTCTACTTTCAGATGCAACAGAAATTTTGCGGACTGGTCAATCCCTTCGAGAGATATGGCAGTTTGAAGGTAAGAAACGCTTGAGAAACTCAAAATTTTCGCGGTTCTGTTGCTCGAGACGAATAACTAGAACGTCGTAGGGGAAAAGTATACATACCGTTGTAATCGGGCGAGTTTCTACTTTCAGATGGATTAGAAATTTTGCGGATTGGTCAATCCGTTCGCGAGATATGGCAGTTTAGAGGTAAGAAGCGCTTGAGAAACTCAAAATTTTCGCAGTTCTGATGCTCGAAACGAATAACTGGAAAGGCTTTGGGGAAAGGTACACGTACCGCTGTAATCGGGCGAGTTTCTACATTCAGATGCGACAGAAATTTTGCGGATTGGTCAATTCGTTCGCGAGATATGGCAGTCTGGAGGTAAGAAACGCTTGAGAAACTCAAAGTTTTCACAGTTCTGATGCTCGAAACGATTAACTAGAACGGGCTAGGGGAAAAGTACACATACCGTTGTAATCGTGCGAGTTTCTACATTCAGATGCAACAGAAATTTTGCGGATTGGTCAATTCGTTCGGGAGATATGGCAGTCTGGAGGTAAGAAACGCTTGAGAAACTCAAAATTTTCACAGTTCTGATGCTCGAAACGATTAACTAGAACAGGCTTGGGGAAAAGTACACATACCGTCGTAATCGCGCGAGTTTCTACTTTCAGATGCAACAGAAATTTTGCGGATTGGTCAATCCGTTCGCGAGATATGGCAGTTTAAATGTAAGAAACGCTTGAGAAGCTCAAAATTTTCACAGTTCTGATGCTCGAAACGAATAACTAGAACGGCCTAGGGGAAAAGTAGACATGCCGTTGTAATCGGGCGAGTTTCTACTTTCAGATGCAACAGAAATTTTGCGGATTGGTCAATCCGTTTGCGAGATATGGCAGTTTGGAGGTAAGAAACGCTTGAGAAACTCAAAATTTTCGCAGTTCTCTTGCTCGGAACGAATAACTAGAACGGCCTAGGGGAAAAGATCACATACCGTTGTAATCGGGCGAGTTTCTACTTTCAGATGCAACAGAAATTTTGCGGATTGGTCAGTCCATTCGCGAGATATGGCAGTTTGAAGGTAAGAAACGCTTGAGAAACTCAAAATTTTCGCAGTTCTGATGCTCGGAACCAATAACTAGAACGGGCTAGGGGAAAAGTACACATACTGTTGTAATCGGGCGAGTTTCTACTTTCAGATGCAACAGAAATTTTGCGGATTGGTCAATCCGTTCGCGAGATATGGCAGTTTGGAGGTAAGAAACGCTTGAGAAACTTAAAGTTTTCGCAGTTCTGATGCTCGAAACGATTAACTAGAACAGGCTAGGGGAAAAGTACACATACCGTTGTAATCGGGCGAGTTTCTACTTTCAGATGCAACAGAAATTTTGCGGATTGGTCAATCCCTTTGCGAGATATGGCAGTTTGGAGGTAAGAAACGCTTGAGAAACTCAAAATTTTCGCTGTTCTGCTGCTCGAAACGAAGAACTAGAAAGGCTTTGGGGAAAAGTACACACACCCTTGTAATCGGGCGAGTTTCTACTTTTAGGTGCAACAGAAATTTTGCGGATTGGTCAATCCGTTCGCGAGATATGGCAGTTTGAAGGTAAGAAACGCTTGAGAAACTCAAAATTTTCGCAGTTCTGATGCTCGGAACCAATAACTAGAACGGGCTAGGGGAAAAGTACACTCACCGTTGTAATCGGGCGAGTTTCTACTTTCAGATGGAATAGAAATTTTGCGGAATGGTCAATCCCTTCGAGAGATATGGCAGTTTGAAGCTAAGAAACGCTTGGGAAACTCAAAATTTTCGCAGTTCTGATGCTCGGAACCAATAACTAGAACGGGCTAGGGGAAAAGTACACATACTGTTGTAATCGGGCGAGTTTCTACTTTCAGATGCAACAGAAATTTTGCGGATTGGTCAATCCGTTCGCGAGATATGGCAGTTTAAATGTAAGAAACGCTTGAGAAACTCAAAATTTTCACAGTTCTGATGCTCGAAACGAATAACTAGAACGGCCTAGGGGAAAAGTAGACATGCCGTTGTAATCGGGCGAGTTTCTACTTTCAGATGCAACAGAAATTTTGCGGATTGGTCAATCCGTTCGCGAGATATGGCAGTTTGGAGGTAAGAAACGCTTGAGAAACTTAAAGTTTTCGCAGTTCTGATGCTCGAAACGATTAACTAGAACAGGCTAGGGGAAAAGTACACATACCGTTGTAATCGGGCGAGTTTCTACTTTCAGATGCAACAGAAATTTTGCGGATTGGTCAATCCGTTCGCGAGACATGGCAGTGTAAATGTAAGAAACGCTTGAGAAACTCAAAATTTTTACAGTTCTGATGCTCGAAACGAATAACTAGAACGGCCTAGGGGAAAGTAGACATGCCGTTGTAATCGGGCGAGTTTCTACTTTCAGATGCAACAGAAGTTTTGCGGATTGGTCAATCCCTTTGCGAGATATGGCAGTTTGGAGGTAAGAAACGCTTGAGAAACTCAAAGTTTTCGCAGTTCTGATGCTCGAAACGATTAACTAGAACGGGCTAGGGGAAAAGTACACATACCGTTGTAATCGCGCGAGTTTCTACTTTCAGATGCAACAGAAATTTTGCGGATTGGTCAAACCGTTCGCGACATATGGCAGTTTGGAGGTAAGAAACGCTTGAGAAACTCAAAATTTTCGCTGTTCTGCTGCTCGAAACGAAGAACTAGAAAGGCTTTGGGGAAAAGTACACACACCCATGTAATCGGGCGAGTTTCTACTTTCAGATGCAACAGAAATTTTGCGGATTGGTCAATCCGTTCATGAGATATGGCAGTTTGAATGTAAGAAACGCTTGAGAAACTCAAAATTTTCGCAGTTCTGATGCTCGGAACCAATAACTAGAACGGCCAAGGGGAAAGGTACACACACCGGTGTAATCGGGCGAGTTTCTACTTTCAGATGCAACAGAAATTTTGCGGATTGGTCAATCCGTTCGCGAGACATGGCAGTGTAAATGTAAGAAACGCTTGAGAAACTCAAAATTTTTACAGTTCTGATGCTCGAAACGAATAACTAGAACGGCCTAGGGGAAAGTAGACATGCCGTTGTAATCGGGCGAGTTTCTACTTTCAGATGCAACAGAAGTTTTGCGGATTGGTCAATCCCTTTGCGAGATATGGCAGTTTGGAGGTAAGAAACGCTTGAGAAACTCAAAGTTTTCGCAGTTCTGATGCTCGAAACGATTAACTAGAACGGGCTAGGGGAAAAGTACACATACCGTTGTAATCGCGCGAGTTTCTACTTTCAGATGCAACAGAAATTTTGCGGATTGGTCAAACCGTTCGCGACATATGGCAGTTTGGAGGTAAGAAACGCTTGAGAAACTCAAAATTTTCGCTGTTCTGCTGCTCGAAACGAAGAACTAGAAAGGCTTTGGGGAAAAGTACACACACCCTTGTAATCGGGCGAGTTTCTACTTTCAGATGCAACAGAAATTTTGCGGATTGGTCAATCCGTTCATGAGATATGGCAGTTTGAATGTAAGAAACGCTTGAGAAACTCAAAATTTTCGCAGTTCTGATGCTCGGAACCAATAACTAGAACGGCCAAGGGGAAAGGTACACACACCGGTGTAATCGGGCGAGTTTCTACTTTCAGATGCAACAGAAATTTTGCGGATTGGTCAATCCGTTCATGAGATATGGCAGTTTGAATGTAAGAAACGCTTGAGAAACTCAAAATTTTCGCAGTTCTGATGCTCGGAACCAATAACTAGAACGGCCAAGGGGAAAGGTACACACACCGGTGTAATCGGGCGAGTTTCTACTTTCAGATGCAACAGAAATTTTGCGGGATGGTCAATCCGTTCGCGAGATATGGCAGTTTGGAGGTAAGAAACGCTTGAGAAACTCAAAATTTTCGCGGTTCTGATGCTCGAAACGAATAACTAGAACGGCCTAGGGGAAAAGTATACATACCGTTGTAATCGGGCGAGTTTCTACTTTCAGATGCAACAGAAATTTTGCGGATTGGTCAATCCGTTCGCGAGATATGGCCGTTTGGAGGTAAGAAACGCTTGAGAGACTCAAAATTTTCGCAGTTCTGATGCTCGGAACGAATAACTGGAACGGCCTAGGGGAAAAGTACACATACCGTTGTAATCGCGCGAGTTTCTACTTTCAGATGCAACAGAAATTTTGCGGATTTGTCAATCCGTTCGCGAGATATGGCAGTTTGAAGGTAAGAAACGCTTGAGAAACTCAAAGTTTTCGCAGTTCTGATGCTCGAAACGAATAACTAGAACGGCCTAGGGGAAAAGTACACATACCGTTGTAATCGGGCGAGTTTCTACTTTCAGATGCAACAGAAATTTTGCGGATTGGTCAATCCGTTCGCGAGATATGGCCGTTTGGAGGTAAGAAACGCTTGAGAAACTCAAAATTTTCGCAGTTCTGATGCTCGGAACGAATAACTGGAACGGCCTAGGGGAAAAGTACACATACCGCTGTAATCGGGCGAGTTTCTACATTCAGATGCGACAGAAATTTTGCGGATTGGTCAATTCGTTCGCGAGATATGGCAGTCTGGAGGTAAGAAACGCTTGTGAAACTCCAAATTTTCACAGTTCTGATGCTCGAAACGATTAACTAGAACGGGCTAGGGGAAAAGTACACATACCGTTGTAATCGCGCGAGTTTCTACTTTCAGATGCAACAGAAATTTTGCGGATTTGTCAAACCGTTCGCGAGATATGGCAGTTTGGAGGTAAGAAACGCTTGAGAAACTCAAAATTTTCGCTGTTCTGCTGCTCGAAACGAAGAACTAGAATGGCCTAGGGGAAAAGTTCACATACCGTTGTAATCGCGCGAGTTTCTACTTTCAGATGCAACAGAAATTTTGCGGGATGGTCAATCCGTTCGCGAGATATGGCAGTTTGAAGGTAAGAAACGCTTGAGAAACTCAAAGTTTTCGCAGTTCTGATGCTCGAAACGAATAACCAGAACGGCCTAGGGGAAATATACATACACCGTTGTAATCGGGCGAGTTTCTACTTTCAGATGCAACAGAAATTTTGCGGATTGGTCAATCCGTTCGCGAGATATGGCAGTTTGGAGGTAAGAAACGCTTGAGAAACTCAAAATTTTCGCAGTTCTGATGCTCGGAACGAATAACTAGAACGGCCTAGGGGAAAGGTACATACACCGATGTAATCGGGCGAGTTTCTACTTTCAGATGCAACAGAAATTTTGCGGATTGGTCAATCCGTTCGCGAGATATGGCAGTTTGGAGGTAAGAAACGCTTGAGAAACTCAAAATTTTCGCAGTTCTGATGCTCGGAACCAATAACTAGGACGGCCAAGGGGAAAGGTACACACACCGATGTAATCGGGCGAGTTTCTACTTTCAGATGCAACAGAAATTTTGCGGAATGGTCAATCCCTTCGAGAGACATGGCAGTTTGAAGGTAAGAAACGCTTGGGAAACTCAAAATTTTCGCGGTTCTGATGCTCGAAACGAATAACTAGAACGGCCTAGGGGAAAAGTTCACATACCGTTGTAATCGCGCGAGTTTCTACTTTCAGATGCAACAGAAATTTTGCGGATTGGTCAATCCGTTCGCGAGATATGGCAGTTTAAATGTAAGAAACGCTTGAGAAACTCAAAATTTTCACAGTTCTGATGCTCGAAACGAATAACTAGAACGGCCTAGGGGAAAAGTAGACATGCCGTTGTAATCGGGCGAGTTTCTACTTTCAGATGCAACAGAAATTTTGCGGATTGGTCAATCCGTTCGCGAGATATGGCAGTTTGGAGGTAAGAAACGCTTGAGAAACTTAAAGTTTTCGCAGTTCTGATGCTCGAAACGATTAACTAGAACAGGCTAGGGGAAAAGTACACATACCGTTGTAATCGGGCGAGTTTCTACTTTCAGATGCAACAGAAATTTTGCGGATTGGTCAATCCGTTCGCGAGACATGGCAGTGTAAATGTAAGAAACGCTTGAGAAACTCAAAATTTTTACAGTTCTGATGCTCGAAACGAATAACTAGAACGGCCTAGGGGAAAGTAGACATGCCGTTGTAATCGGGCGAGTTTCTACTTTCAGATGCAACAGAAGTTTTGCGGATTGGTCAATCCCTTTGCGAGATATGGCAGTTTGGAGGTAAGAAACGCTTGAGAAACTCAAAGTTTTCGCAGTTCTGATGCTCGAAACGATTAACTAGAACGGGCTAGGGGAAAAGTACACATACCGTTGTAATCGCGCGAGTTTCTACTTTCAGATGCAACAGAAATTTTGCGGATTGGTCAAACCGTTCGCGACATATGGCAGTTTGGAGGTAAGAAACGCTTGAGAAACTCAAAATTTTCGCTGTTCTGCTGCTCGAAACGAAGAACTAGAAAGGCTTTGGGGAAAAGTACACACACCCTTGTAATCGGGCGAGTTTCTACTTTCAGATGCAACAGAAATTTTGCGGATTGGTCAATCCGTTCATGAGATATGGCAGTTTGAATGTAAGAAACGCTTGAGAAACTCAAAATTTTCGCAGTTCTGATGCTCGGAACCAATAACTAGAACGGCCAAGGGGAAAGGTACACACACCGGTGTAATCGGGCGAGTTTCTACTTTCAGATGCAACAGAAATTTTGCGGATTGGTCAATCCGTTCGCGAGACATGGCAGTGTAAATGTAAGAAACGCTTGAGAAACTCAAAATTTTTACAGTTCTGATGCTCGAAACGAATAACTAGAACGGCCTAGGGGAAAGTAGACATGCCGTTGTAATCGGGCGAGTTTCTACTTTCAGATGCAACAGAAGTTTTGCGGATTGGTCAATCCCTTTGCGAGATATGGCAGTTTGGAGGTAAGAAACGCTTGAGAAACTCAAAGTTTTCGCAGTTCTGATGCTCGAAACGATTAACTAGAACGGGCTAGGGGAAAAGTACACATACCGTTGTAATCGCGCGAGTTTCTACTTTCAGATGCAACAGAAATTTTGCGGATTGGTCAAACCGTTCGCGACATATGGCAGTTTGGAGGTAAGAAACGCTTGAGAAACTCAAAATTTTCGCAGTTCTGATGCTCGGAACCAATAACTAGAACGGCCAAGGGGAAAGGTACACACACCGGTGTAATCGGGCGAGTTTCTACTTTCAGATGCAACAGAAATTTTGCGGATTGGTCAATCCGTTCATGAGATATGGCAGTTTGAATGTAAGAAACGCTTGAGAAACTCAAAATTTTCGCAGTTCTGATGCTCGGAACCAATAACTAGAACGGCCAAGGGGAAAGGTACACACACCGGTGTAATCGGGCGAGTTTCTACTTTCAGATGCAACAGAAATTTTGCGGGATGGTCAATCCGTTCGCGAGATATGGCAGTTTGGAGGTAAGAAACGCTTGAGAAACTCAAAATTTTCGCGGTTCTGATGCTCGAAACGAATAACTAGAACGGCCTAGGGGAAAAGTATACATACCGTTGTAATCGGGCGAGTTTCTACTTTCAGATGGAATAGAAATTTTGCGGATTGGTCAATCCGTTCGCGAGATATGGCAGTTTAGAGGTAAGAAGCGCTTGAGAAACTCAAAATTTTCGCAGTTCGGATGCTCGAAACGAATAATTAGAACGGCCTAGGGGAAAAGTACACATGCCGTTGTAATCGGGCGAGTTTCTACTTTCAGATGCAACAGAAATTTTGCGGATTGGTCAATCCGTTCGCGAGATATGGCAGTTTGAAGGTAAGAAACGCTTGAGAAACTCAAAGTTTTCGCAGTTCTGATGCTCGAAACGAATAACTAGAACGGCCTAGGGGAAAAGTACACATACCGTTGTAATCGGGCGAGTTTCTACTTTCAGATGCAACAGAAATTTTGCGGATTGGTCAATCCGTTCGCGAGATATGGCCGTTTGGAGGTAAGAAACGCTTGAGAAACTCAAAATTTTCGCAGTTCTGATGCTCGGAACGAATAACTGGAACGGCCTAGGGGAAAAGTACACATACCGCTGTAATCGGGCGAGTTTCTACATTCAGATGCGACAGAAATTTTGCGGATTGGTCAATTCGTTCGCGAGATATGGCAGTCTGGAGGTAAGAAACGCTTGTGAAACTCCAAATTTTCACAGTTCTGATGCTCGAAACGATTAACTAGAACGGGCTAGGGGAAAAGTACACATACCGTTGTAATCGCGCGAGTTTCTACTTTCAGATGCAACAGAAATTTTGCGGATTGGTCAATCCGTTCGCGAGATATGGCAGTTTGAAGGTAAGAAACGCTTGAGAAACTCAAAGTTTTCGCAGTTCTGATGCTCGAAACGAATAACTAGAACGGCCTAGGGGAAAAGTACACATACCGTTGTAATCGGGCGAGTTTCTACTTTCAGATGCAACAGAAATTTTGCGGATTGGTCAATCCGTTCGCGAGATATGGCCGTTTGGAGGTAAGAAACGCTTGAGAAACTCAAAATTTTCGCAGTTCTGATGCTCGGAACGAATAACTGGAACGGCCTAGGGGAAAAGTACACATACCGCTGTAATCGGGCGAGTTTCTACATTCAGATGCGACAGAAATTTTGCGGATTGGTCAATTCGTTCGCGAGATATGGCAGTTTGGAGGTAAGAAACGCTTGAGAAACTCAAAATTTTCGCAGTTCTGATGCTCGGAACCAATAACTAGGACGGCCAAGGGGAAAGGTACACACACCGATGTAATCGGGCGAGTTTCTACTTTCAGATGCAACAGAAATTTTGCGGAATGGTCAATCCCTTCGAGAGACATGGCAGTTTGAAGGTAAGAAACGCTTGGGAAACTCAAAATTTTCGCGGTTCTGATGCTCGAAACGAATAACTAGAACGGCCTAGGGGAAAAGTTCACATACCGTTGTAATCGCGCGAGTTTCTACTTTCAGATGCAACAGAAATTTTGCGGATTGGTCAAACCGTTCGCGAGATATGGCAGTTTGGAGGTAAGAAACGCTTGAGAAACTCAAAATTTTCGCAGTTCTGATGCTCGGAACCAATAACTAGGACGGCCAAGGGGAAAGGTACACACACCGATGTAATCGGGCGGGTTTCTACTTTCAGATGCAACAGAAATTTTGCGGAATGGTCAATCCCTTCGAGAGACATGGCAGTTTGAAGGTAAGAAACGCTTGGGAAACTCAAAATTTTCGCTGTTCTGCTGCTCGAAACGAAGAACTAGAATGGCCTAGGGGAAATGTACACATACTGTTGTTATCGGGCGAGTTTCTACTTTCAGATGCAACAGAAATTTTGCGGATTGGTGAATCCGTTCGGGAGATATGGCAGTTTGGAGGTAAGAAACGCTTCAGAAACTCAAAATTTTCGCAGTTCTGATGCTCGAAACGATTAACTAGAACGGGCTAGGGGAAAAGTACACATACCGTTGTAATCGCGCGAGTTTCTACTTTCAGATGCAACAGACATTTTGCGGATTGGTCAATCCGTTCGCGAGATATGGCAGTTTGGAGGTAAGAAACGCTTGAGAAACTCAAAATTTTCGCTGTTCTGCTGCTCGAAACGAAGAACTAGAATGGCCTAGGG
Source organism: Ptiloglossa arizonensis (assembly GCF_051014685.1). Classification (NCBI taxonomy): domain Eukaryota; kingdom Metazoa; phylum Arthropoda; class Insecta; order Hymenoptera; family Colletidae; genus Ptiloglossa; species Ptiloglossa arizonensis. Next base: position 43,035 of record NW_027478454.1, on the reverse strand, counting down.
GAAAAGTACACATACCGTTGGTATCGGGCGAGTTTCTACTTTCAGATGCAACAGAAATTTTGCGGGATGGTCAATCCGTTCGCGAGATATGGCAGTTTGAAGGTAAGAAACGCTTGAGAAACTCAAAGTTTTCGCAGTTCTGATGCTCGAAACGAATAACTAGAACGGCCTAGGGGAAATATACATACACCGTTGTAATCGGGCGAGTTTCTACTTTCAGATGCAACAGAAATTTTGCGGATTGGTCAATCCGTTCGCGAGATATGGCAGTTTGGAGGTAAGAAACGCTTGAGAAACTCAAAATTTTCGCAGTTCTGATGCTCGGAACGAACAACTAGAACGGCCTAGGGGAAAGGTACATACACCGTTGTAATCGGGCGAGTTTCTACTTTCAGATGCAACAGAAATTTTGCGGATTGGTCAATCCGTTCGCGAGATATGGCAGTTTGGAGGTAAGAAACGCTTGAGAAACTCAAAATTTTCGCAGTTCTGATGCTCGGAACGAACAACTAGAACGGCCTAGGGGAAAGGTACATACACCGATGTAATCGGGCGAGTTTCTACTTTCAGATGCAACAGAAATTTTGCGGATTGGTCAATCCGTTCGCGAGATATGGCAGTTTGGAGGTAAGAAACGCTTGAGAAACTCAAAATTTTCGCAGTTCTGATGCTCGAAACGAATAACTAGAACGGCCTAGGGGAAATATACATACACCGTTGTAATCGGGCGAGTTTCTACTTTCAGATGCAACAGAAATTTTGCGGATTGGTCAATCCGTTCGCGAGATATGGCAGTTTGGACGTAAGAAACGCTTGAGAAACTCAAAATTTTCGCTGTTCTGCTGCTCGAAACGAAGAACTAGAATGGCCTAGGGGAAAAGTACACATACCGTTGGTATCGGGCGAGTTTCTACTTTCAGATGCAACAGAAATTTTGCGGGATGGTCAATCCGTTCGCGAGATATGGCAGTTTGAAGGTAAGAAACGCTTGAGAAACTCAAAGTTTTCGCAGTTCTGATGCTCGAAACGAATAACTAGAACGGCCTAGGGGAAATATACATACACCGTTGTAATCGGGCGAGTTTCTACTTTCAGATGCAACAGAAATTTTGCGGATTGGTCAATCCGTTCGCGAGATATGGCAGTTTGGAGGTAAGAAACGCTTGAGAAACTCAAAATTTTCGCAGTTCTGATGCTCGGAACGAACAACTAGAACGGCCTAGGGGAAAGGTACATACACCGTTGTAATCGGGCGAGTTTCTACTTTCAGATGCAACAGAAATTTTGCGGATTGGTCAATCCGTTCGCGAGATATGGCAGTTTGGAGGTAAGAAACGCTTGAGAAACTCAAAATTTTCGCAGTTCTGATGCTCGGAACGAACAACTAGAACGGCCTAGGGGAAAGGTACATACACCGATGTAATCGGGCGAGTTTCTACTTTCAGATGCAACAGAAATTTTGCGGATTGGTCAATCCGTTCGCGAGATATGGCAGTTTGGAGGTAAGAAACGCTTGAGAAACTCAAAATTTTCGCAGTTCTGATGCTCGAAACGAATAACTAGAACGGCCTAGGGGAAATATACATACACCGTTGTAATCGGGCGAGTTTCTACTTTCAGATGCAACAGAAATTTTGCGGATTGGTCAATCCGTTCGCGAGATATGGCAGTTTGGACGTAAGAAACGCTTGAGAAACTCAAAATTTTCGCTGTTCTGCTGCTCGAAACGAAGAACTAGAATGGCCTAGGGAAAATGTACACATTCCGTTGTTATCGGGCGAGTTTCTACTTTCAGATGCAACAGAAATTTTGCGGGATGGTCAATCCGTTCGCGAGATATGGCAGTTTGGAGGTAAGAAACGCTTGAGAAACTCAAAATTTTCGCTGTTCTGCTGCTCGAAACGAAGAACTAGAATGGCCTAGGGGAAAAGTACACATACCGTTGGTATCGGGCGAGTTTCTACTTTCAGATGCAACAGAAATTTTGCGGGATGGTCAATCCGTTCGCGAGATATGGCAGTTTGAAGGTAAGAAACGCTTGAGAAACTCAAAGTTTTCGCAGTTCTGATGCTCGAAACGAATAACTAGAACGGCCTAGGGGAAATATACATACACCATTGTAATCGGGCGAGTTTCTACTTTCAGATGCAACAGAAATTTTGCGGATTGGTCAATCCGTTCGCGAGATATGGCAGTTTGGAGGTAAGAAACGCTTGAGAAACTCAAAATTTTCGCAGTTCTGATGCTCGGAACGAATAACTAGAACGGCCTAGGGGAAAGGTACATACACCGATGTAATCGGGCGAGTTTCTACTTTCAGATACAACAGAATTTTGCGGATTGGTCAATCCGTTCGCGAGATATGGCAGTTTGGAGGTAAGAAACGCTTGAGAAACTCAAAATTTTCGCAGTTCTGATGGTCGGAACCAATAACTAGGACGGCCTAGGGGAAATGTACACATACCGTTGTTATCGGGCGAGTTTCTACTTTCAGATGCAACAGAAATTTTGCGGGATGGTCAATCCGTTCGCGAGATATGGCAGTTTGGAGGTAAGAAACGCTTGAGAAACTCAAAATTTTCGCAGTTCTGATGCTCGGAACGAATAACTAGAACGGCCCAGGGGAAATATACATACACCGTTGTAATCGGGCGAGTTTCTACTTTCAGATGCAACAGAAATTTTGCGGATTGGTCAATCCGTTCGCGAGATATGGCAGTTTGGAGGTAAGAAACGCTTGAGAAACTCAAAATTTTCGCAGTTCTGATGCTCGGAACGAATAACTAGAACGGCCTAGGGGAAAGGTACATACACCGATGTAATCGGGCGAGTTTCTACTTTCAGATGCAACAGAAATTTTGCGGATTGGTCAATCCGTTCGCGAGATATGGCAGTTTGGAGGTAAGAAACGCTTGAGAAACTCAAAATTTTCGCAGTTCTGTTGCTCGGAACCAATAACTAGGACGGCCAAGGGCAAAGGTACACACACCGATGTAATCGGGCGAGTTTCTACTTTCAGATGCAACAGAAATTTTGCGGAATGGTCAATCCCTTCGAGAGACATGGCAGTTTGAAGGTAAGAAACGCTTGGGAAACTCAAAATTTTCGCGGTTCTGATGCTCGAAACGAATAACTAGAACGGCCTAGGGGAAAAGTTCACATACCGTTGTAATCGCGCGAGTTTCTACTTTCAGATGCAACAGAAATTTTGCGGATTGGTCAATCCGTTCGCGAGATATGGCAGTTTGGACGTAAGAAACGCTTGAGAAACTCAAAATTTTCGCTGTTCTGCTGCTCGAAACGAAGAACTAGAATGGCCTAGGGAAAATGTACACATTCCGTTGTTATCGGGCGAGTTTCTACTTTCAGATGCAACAGAAATTTTGCGGGATGGTCAATCCGTTCGCGAGATATGGCAGTTTGGAGGTAAGAAACGCTTGAGAAACTCAAAATTTTCGCTGTTCTGCTGCTCGAAACGAAGAACTAGAATGGCCTAGGGGAAAAGTACACATACCGTTGGTATCGGGCGAGTTTCTACTTTCAGATGCAACAGAAATTTTGCGGGATGGTCAATCCGTTCGCGAGATATGGCAGTTTGAAGGTAAGAAACGCTTGAGAAACTCAAAGTTTTCGCAGTTCTGATGCTCGAAACGAATAACTAGAACGGCCTAGGGGAAATATACATACACCATTGTAATCGGGCGAGTTTCTACTTTCAGATGCAACAGAAATTTTGCGGATTGGTCAATCCGTTCGCGAGATATGGCAGTTTGGAGGTAAGAAACGCTTGAGAAACTCAAAATTTTCGCAGTTCTGATGCTCGGAACGAATAACTAGAACGGCCTAGGGGAAAGGTACATACACCGATGTAATCGGGCGAGTTTCTACTTTCAGATACAACAGAAATTTTGCGGATTGGTCAATCCGTTCGCGAGATATGGCAGTTTGGAGGTAAGAAACGCTTGAGAAACTCAAAATATTCGCAGTTCTGATGGTCGGAACCAATAACTAGGACGGCCAAGGGGAAAGGTACACACACCGATGTAATCGGGCGAGTTTCTACTTTCAGATGCAACAGAAATTTTGCGGAATGGTCAATCCCTTCGAGAGACATGGCAGTTTGAAGGTTAGAAACGCTTGGGAAACTCAAAATTTTCGCGGTTCTGATGCTCGAAACGAATAACTAGAACGGCCTAGGGGAAAAGTTCACATACCGTTGTAATCGCGCGAGTTTCTACTTTCAGATGCAACAGAAATTTTGCGGATTGGTCAATCCGTTCGCGAGATATGGCAGTTTGGAGGTAAGAAACGCTTGAGAAACTCAAAATTTTCGCAGTTCTGATGGTCGGAACCAATAACTAGGACGGCCTAGGGGAAATGTACACATACCGTTGTTATCGGGCGAGTTTCTACTTTCAGATGCAACAGAAATTTTGCGGGATGGTCAATCCGATCGCGAGATATGGCAGTTTGGAGGTAAGAAACGCTTGAGAAACTCAAAATTTTCGCAGTTCTGATGCTCGGAACGAATAACTAGAACGGCCTAGGGGAAAGGTACATACACCGATGTAATCGGGCGAGTTTCTACTTTCAGATGCAACAGAAATTTTGCGGGATGGTCAATCCGTTCGCGAGATATGGCAGTTTGAAGGTAAGAAACGCTTGAGAAACTCAAAGTTTTCGCAGTTCTGATGCTCGAAACGAATAACTAGAACGGCCTAGGGGAAATATACATACACCATTGTAATCGGGCGAGTTTCTACTTTCAGATGCAACAGAAATTTTGCGGATTGGTCAATCCGTTCGCGAGATATGGCAGTTTGGAGGTAAGAAACGCTTGAGAAACTCAAAATTTTCGCAGTTCTGATGCTCGGAACGAATAACTAGAACGGCCTAGGGGAAAGGTACATACACCGATGTAATCGGGCGAGTTTCTACTTTCAGATACAACAGAAATTTTGCGGATTGGTCAATCCGTTCGCGAGATATGGCAGTTTGGAGGTAAGAAACGCTTGAGAAACTCAAAATTTTCGCAGTTCTGATGCTCGGAACGAATAACTAGAACGGCCTAGGGGAAAGGTACATACACCGATGTAATCGGGCGAGTTTCTACTTTCAGATACAACAGAAATTTTGCGGATTGGTCAATCCGTTCGCGAGATATGGCAGTTTGGAGGTAAGAAACGCTTGAGAAACTCAAAATATTCGCAGTTCTGATGGTCGGAACCAATAACTAGGACGGCCAAGGGGAAAGGTACACACACCGATGTAATCGGGCGAGTTTCTACTTTCAGATGCAACAGAAATTTTGCGGAATGGTCAATCCCTTCGAGAGACATGGCAGTTTGAAGGTAAGAAACGCTTGGGAAACTCAAAATTTTCGCGGTTCTGATGCTCGAAACGAATAACTAGAACGGCCTAGGGGAAAAGTTCACATACCGTTGTAATCGCGCGAGTTTCTACTTTCAGATGCAACAGAAATTTTGCGGATTGGTCAATCCGTTCGCGAGATATGGCAGTTTGGACGTAAGAAACGCTTGAGAAACTCAAAATTTTCGCTGTTCTGCTGCTCGAAACGAAGAACTAGAATGGCCTAGGGAAAATGTACACATTCCGTTGTTATCGGGCGAGTTTCTACTTTCAGATGCAACAGAAATTTTGCGGGATGGTCAATCCGTTCGCGAGATATGGCAGTTTGGAGGTAAGAAACGCTTGAGAAACTCAAAATTTTCGCTGTTCTGCTGCTCGAAACGAAGAACTAGAATGGCCTAGGGGAAAAGTACACATACCGTTGGTATCGGGCGAGTTTCTACTTTCAGATGCAACAGAAATTTTGCGGGATGGTCAATCCGTTCGCGAGATATGGCAGTTTGAAGGTAAGAAACGCTTGAGAAACTCAAAGTTTTCGCAGTTCTGATGCTCGAAACGAATAACTAGAACGGCCTAGGGGAAATATACATACACCATTGTAATCGGGCGAGTTTCTACTTTCAGATGCAACAGAAATTTTGCGGATTGGTCAATCCGTTCGCGAGATATGGCAGTTTGGAGGTAAGAAACGCTTGAGAAACTCAAAATTTTCGCAGTTCTGATGCTCGGAACGAATAACTAGAACGGCCTAGGGGAAAGGTACATACACCGATGTAATCGGGCGAGTTTCTACTTTCAGATACAACAGAAATTTTGCGGATTGGTCAATCCGTTCGCGAGATATGGCAGTTTGGAGGTAAGAAACGCTTGAGAAACTCAAAATATTCGCAGTTCTGATGGTCGGAACCAATAACTAGGACGGCCAAGGGGAAAGGTACACACACCGATGTAATCGGGCGAGTTTCTACTTTCAGATGCAACAGAAATTTTGCGGAATGGTCAATCCCTTCGAGAGACATGGCAGTTTGAAAGTTAGAAACGCTTGGGAAACTCAAAATTTTCGCGGTTCTGATGCTCGAAACGAATAACTAGAACGGCCTAGGGGAAAAGTTCACATACCGTTGTAATCGCGCGAGTTTCTACTTTCAGATGCAACAGAAATTTTGCGGATTGGTCAATCCGTTCGCGAGATATGGCAGTTTGGAGGTAAGAAACGCTTGAGAAACTCAAAATTTTCGCAGTTCTGATGGTCGGAACCAATAACTAGGACGGCCTAGGGGAAATGTACACATACCGTTGTTATCGGGCGAGTTTCTACTTTCAGATGCAACAGAAATTTTGCGGGATGGTCAATCCGATCGCGAGATATGGCAGTTTGGAGGTAAGAAACGCTTGAGAAACTCAAAATTTTCGCAGTTCTGATGCTCGGAACGAATAACTAGAACGGCATAGGGGAAAGGTACATACACCGATGTAATCGGGCGAGTTTCTACTTTCAGATGCAACAGAAATTTTGCGGGATGGTCAATCCGTTCGCGAGATATGGCAGTTTGAAGGTAAGAAACGCTTGAGAAACTCAAAGTTTTCGCAGTTCTGATGCTCGAAACGAATAACTAGAACGGCCTAGGGGAAATATACATACACCATTGTAATCGGGCGAGTTTCTACTTTCAGATGCAACAGAAATTTTGCGGAATGGTCAATCCCTTCGAGAGACATGGCAGTTTGAAGGTTAGAAACGCTTGGGAAACTCAAAATTTTCGCGGTTCTGATGCTCGAAACGAATAACTAGAACGGCCTAGGGGAAAAGTTCACATACCGTTGTAATCGCGCGAGTTTCTACTTTCAGATGCAACAGAAATTTTGCGGATTGGTCAATCCGTTCGCGAGATATGGCAGTTTGGAGGTAAGAAACGCTTGAGAAACTCAAAATTTTCGCAGTTCTGATGGTCGGAACCAATAACTAGGACGGCCTAGGGGAAATGTACACATACCGTTGTTATCGGGCGAGTTTCTACTTTCAGATGCAACAGAAATTTTGCGGGATGGTCAATCCGTTCGCGAGATATGGCAGTTTAGAGGTAAGAAACGCTTGAGAAACTCAAAATTTTCGCAGTTCTGATGCTCGGAACGAATAACTAGAACGGCCTAGGGGAAAGGTACATACACCGATGTAATCGGGCGAGTTTCTACTTTCAGATACAACAGAAATTTTGCGGATTGGTCAATCCGTTCTCGAGATATGGCAGTTTGGAGGTAAGAAACGCTTGAGAAACTCAAAATTTTCGCAGTTCTGATGCTCGGAACGAATAACTAGAACGGCCTAGGGGAAAGGAACATACACCGATGTAATCGGGCGAGTTTCTACTTTCAGATGCAACAGAAATTTTGCGGATTGGTCATTCCGTTCGCGAGATATGGCAGTTTGGAGGTAAGAAACGCTTGAGAAACACAAAATTTTCGCAGTTCTGATGCTCGAAACGAATAACTAGAAAGGCTTTGGGGAAAAGTACACATACCCTTGTAATCGTGCGAGTTTCTACTTTCAGATGCAACAGAAATTTTGCGGATTGGTGAATCCGTTCGGGAGATATGGCAGTTTGGAGGTAAGAAACGCTTCAGAAACTCAAAATTTTCGCAGTTCTGATGCTCGAAACGATTAACTAGAACGGGCTAGGGGAAAAGTACACATACCGTTGTAATCGCGCGAGTTTCTACTTTCAGATGCAACAGAAATTTTGCGGATAGGTCAATCCGTTCGCGAGATATGGCAGTTTGGAGGTAAGAAACGCTTGAGAAACTCAAAATTTTCGCAGTTCTGATGCTCGGAACGAACAACTAGAACGGCCTAGGTGAAAGGTACATACACCGATGTAATCGGGCGAGTTTCTACTTTCAGATGCAACAGAAATTTTGCGGATTGGTCAATCCGTTCGCGAGATATGGCAGTTTGGAGGTAAGAAACGCTTGAGAAACTCAAAATTTTCGCAGTTCTGATGCTCGGAACCAATAACTAGAACGGCCAAGGGGAAAGGTACACACACCGATGTAATCGGGGGAGTTTCTACTTTCAGATGCAACAGAAATTTTTCGGAATGGTCAATCCCTTCGAGAGACATGGCAGTTTGAAGGTAAGAAACGCTTGGGAAACTCAAAATTTTCGCGGTTCTGATGCTCGAAACGAATAACTAGAACGGCCTAGGGGAAAAGTACACATACCGCTGTAATCGGGCGAGTTTCTACATTCAGATACAACAGAAATTTTGCGGATTGGTCAATCCGTTCGCGAGATATGGCAGTTTGGAGTTAAGAAACGCTTGAGATACTCAAAATTTTCGCAGTTCTGATGCTCGAAACGAATAATTAGAACGGCCTAGGAGAAAAGTACACATACCGCTGTAATCGTGCGAGTTTCTACTTTCAGATGCAACAGAAATTTTCCGGATTGGTCAATCAGTTCGCGAGATATGGCAGTTTGGAAGTAAGAAGCGCTTGAGAAACTCAAAATTTTCGCAGTTCTGATGCTCGGAACGAATAACTAGAACGGCCAAGGGGAAAAGTATACATACCGTTGTAATCGGGCGAGTTTCTACTTTCAGATGGAATAGAAATTTTGCGGATTGGTCAATCGGTTCGCGAGATATGGCAGTTTAGAGGTAAGAAGCGCTTGAGAAACTCAAAATTTTTGCAGTTCGGATGCTCGAATCGAATAACTAAAACGGCCTAGGGGAAAGGTACACATACCGTTGTAATCGGACGAGTTTCGACTTTCAGATACAACAGAAATTTTGCGGATTGGTCAATCCGTTCGCGAGATATGGCAGTTTGGAGTTAGAAACGCTTGAGAAACTCAAAATTTTCGCAGTTCTGATGCTCGAAACGAATAATTAGAACGGCCTAGGGGAAAAGTACACATACCGTTGTAATCGTGCGAGTTTCTACTTTCAGATGCAACAGAAATTTTCCGGATTGGTCAATCAGTTCGCGAGATATGGCAGTTTGGAGGTAAGAAACGCTAGGGAAACTCAAAATTTTCGCAGTTCTGATGCTCGGAACAAATAACTAGAACGGCCTAGGGGAAAAGTACACACACCGCTGTAATCGGGCGAGTTTCTACATTCAGATGCGACAGAAATTTTGCGGATTGGTCAATTCGTTCGCTAGATATGGCAGTCTGGAGGTAAGAAGCGCTTGAGAAACTCAAAATTTTCGCAGTTTTGATGCTCGGAACGAATAACTAGAACGGCCAAGGGGAATAGTATACATACCGTTGTAATCGGGCGAGTTTCTACTTTCAGATGGAATAGAAATTTTGCGGATTGGTCAATTCGTTCGCGATATATGGCAGTCTGGAGGTACGAAACGCTTGAGAAACTCAAAATTTTCACAGTTCTGATGTTCGAAACGATTAACTAGAACGGGCTAGGGGAAAAGTACACATACCGTTGTAATCGGGCGAGTTTCTACTTTCAGATGCAACAGAAATTTTGCGGATTGGTCAATCCGTTCGCGAGATATGGCACTTTGGAGGTAAGAAATGCTTGAGAAACTCAAGATTTTTGCAGTTCTGATGTTCGAAACGAATAACTAGAACGGCCTAGGGGAAAAGTATACATACCGTTGTAATCGGGCGAGCTTCTACTTTCAGATGCAACAGAAATTTTGCGGACTGGTCAGTCCCCTCGAGAGATATGGCAGTTTGAAGGTAAGAAACGCTTGAGAAACTCAAAATTTTCGCGGTTCTGATGCTCGAAACGAATAACTAGAACGGCCTAGGGGAAGAGTATACATACCGTTGTAATCGGGCGAGTTTCTACTTTCAGATGCAATAGAAATTTTGCGGATTGGTCAATCCGTTCGCGAGATATGGCAGTTTGGAGGTAAGACGCGCTTGAGAAACTCAAAATTTTCGCAGTTCTGATGCCCGGAACGAATAACTAGAACCGCCTAGGGGAAAAGTACACATACCGTTGTAATCGGACGAGTTTCTACATTCAGATGCAACAGAAATTTTGCGGATTGGTCAATCCGTTCGCGAGATATGGCAGTATGGAGTTAAGAAACGCTTGAGAAACTCAAAATTTTCGCAGTTCTGATGCTCGAAACGAATAACTAGAACGGCTTTGGGGAAAAGTACACATACCGTTGTAATCGGGCGAGTTTCTACTTTCAGATGCAACAGAAATTTTGCGGATTGGTCAATTCGTTCGCGATATATGGCAGTCTGGAGGTACGAATCGCTTGAGAAACTCAAAATTTTCACAGTTCTGATGTTCGAAACGATTAACTAGAACGGGCTAGGGGAAAAGTACACATACCGTTGCAATCGGGCGAGTTTCTACTTTCAGATGCAACAGAAATTTTGCGGATTTGTCAATCCGTTCGCGAGATATGGCACTTTGGAGGTAAGAAATGCTTGAGAAACTCAAAATTTTCGCAGTTCTGATGCCCGGAACGAATAACTAGAACCGCCTAGGGGAAAAGTACACATACCGTTGTAATCGGGCGAGTTTCTACTTTCAGATGCAACAGAAATTTTGCGGATTGGTCAATCCGTTCGGGAGATATGGCAGTTTTGAGGTAAGAAACGCTTGAGAAACTCAAAATTTTCGCAGTTCTGATGCTCGAAACGAATAACTAGAACGGCCTAGGGGAAATTACACGTACCGTTGTAATCGGGCGAGTTTCTACTTTCAGATGCAACAGAAATTTTGCGGATTGGTCAATTCGTTCGCGAGATATGGCAGTTTGGATGTAAGAAACGCTTGAGAAGCTCAAAATTTTCGCAGTTCTGATGCTCGGAACGAATATCTAGAACGGCCAAGGGGAAAGGTACACATACCGTTGTAATCGGGCGAGTTTCTACTTTCAGATGCTACAGAAATTTTGCGGACTGGTCAATCCGTTCGCGAGATATGGCAGTTTGAATGTAAGAAACGCTTGAGAAACTCAAAATTTTCGCAGTTCTGATGCTCGGAACGAATAACTAGAACGGCCAAGGGGAAAAGTATACATACCGTTGTAATCGGGCGAGTTTCTACTTTCAGATGGAATAGAAATTTTGCGGATTGGTCAATCCGTTCGCGAGATATGGCAGTTTAGAGGTAAGAAGCGCTTGAGAAACTCAAAATTTTCGCAGTTCGGATGCTCGAAACGAATAACTAGAACGTCCAAGGGGAAAAGTACACATACCGCTGTAATCGGGCGAGTTTCTACATTCAGATGCGACAGAAATTTTGCGGATTGGTCAATTCGTTCGCGATATATGGCAGTCTGGAGGTACGAAACGCTTGAGAAACTCAAAATTTTCACAGTTCTGATGTTCGAAACGATTAACTAGAACGGGCTAGGGGAAAAGTACACATACCGTTGTAATCGGGCGAGTTTCTACTTTCAGATGCAACAGAAATTTTGCGGATTGGTCAATCCGTTCGCGAGATATGGCACTTTGGAGGTAAGAAATGCTTGAGAAACTCAAAATTTTTGCAGTTCTGATGTTCGAAACGAATAACTAGAACGGCCTAGGGGAAAAGAATACATACCGTTGTAATCGGGCGAGTTTCTACTTTTAGGTGCAACAGAAATTTTGCGGATTGGTCAATCCGTTCGCGAGATTAGGCAGTTTGAAGGTAAGAAACGCTTGAGAAACTCAAACTTTTCGCAGTTCTGATGCTCGGAACCAATAACTAGAACGGCCAAGGGGAAAGGTACACACACCGTTGTAATCGGGCGAGCTTCTACTTTCAGATGCAACAGAAATTTTGCGGACTGGTCAGTCCCCTCGAGAGATATGGCAGTTTGAAGGTAAGAAACGCTTGAGAAACTCAAAATTTTCGCGGTTCTGATGCTCGAAACGAATAACTAGAACGGCCTAGGGGAAGAGTATACATACCGTTGTAATCGGGCGAGTTTCTACTTTCAGATGCAATAGAAATTTTGCGGATTGGTCAATCCGTTCCCGAGATATGGCAGTTTGGAGGTAAGACGCGCTTGTGAAACTCAAAATTTTCGCAGTTCTGATGCCCGGAACGAATAACTAGAACCGCCTAGGGGAAAAGTACACATACCGTTGTAATCGGACGAGTTTCTACATTCAGATGCAACAGAAATTATGCGGATTGGTCAATCCGTTCGCGAGATATGGCAGTATGGAGTTAAGAAACGCTTGAGAAACTCAAAATTTTCGCAGTTGTGATGCTCGAAACGAATAACTAGAACGGCTTTGGGGAAAAGTACACATACCGTTGTAATCGGGCGAGTTTCTACTTTCAGATGCAACAGAAATTTTGCGGATTGGTCAATCCGTGCGGGAGATATGGCAGTTTTGAGGTAAGAAACGCTTGAGAAACTCAACATTTTCGCAGTTCTGATGCTCGAAACGAATAACTAGAACGGCCTAGGGGAAGGTACACGTACCGTTGTAATCGGGCGAGTTTCTACTTTCAGATGCAACAGAAATTTTGCGGATTGGTCAATTCGTTCGCGATATATGGCAGTCTGGAGGTACGAATCGCTTGAGAAACTCAAAATTTTCACAGTTCTGATGTTCGAAACGATTAACTAGAACGGGCTAGGGGAAAAGTACACATACCGTTGCAATCGGGCGAGTTTCTACTTTCAGATGCAACAGAAATTTTGCGGATTGGTCAATCCGTTCGGGAGATATGGCAGTTTTGAGGTAAGAAACGCTTGAGAAACTCAACATTTTCGCAGTTCTGATGCTCGAAACGAATAACTAGAAAGGCTTTGGGGAAAAGTACACATACCGTTGTAATCGGGCGAGTTTCTACTTTCAGATGCAACAGAAATTTTGCGGATTGGTCAATCCGTGCGGGAGATATGGCAGTTTTGAGGTAAGAAACGCTTGAGAAACTCAAAATTTTCGCAGTTCTGATGCTCGAAACGAATAACTAGAACGGCCTAGGGGAAATTACACGTACCGTTGTAATCGGGCGAGTTTCTACTTTCAGATGCAACAGAAATTTTGCGGATTGGTCAATTCGTTCGCGAGATATGGCAGTTTGGATGTAAGAAACGCTTGAGAAGCTCAAAATTTTCGCAGTTCTGATGCTCGGAACGAATATCTAGAACGGCCAAGGGGAAAGGTACACATACCGTTGTAATCGGGCGAGTTTCTACTTTCAGATGCAACAGAAATTTTGCGGACTGGTCAATCCGTTCGCGAGATATGGCAGTTTGAATGTAAGAAACGCTTGAGAAACTCAAAATTTTCGCAGTTCTGATGCTCGAAACGAATAACTAGAACGGCCTAGGGGAAGAGTATACATACCGTTGTAATCGGGCGAGTTTCTGCTTTCAGATGCAATAGAAATTTTGCGGATTGGTCAATCCGTTCGCGAGATATGGCAGCTTGGAGGTAAGACGCGCTTGAGAAACTCAAAATTTTCGCAGTTCTGATGCCCGGAACGAATAACTAGAACCGCCTAGGGGAAAAGTACACATACCGTTGTAATCGGGCGAGTTTCTACTTTCAGATGCAACAGAAATTTTGCGGATTGGTCAATCCGTTCGGGAGATATGGCAGTTTTGAGGTAAGAAACGCTTGAGAAACTCAAAATTTTCGCAGTTCTGATGCTCGAAACGAATAACTAGAAAGGCTTTGGGGAAAAGTACACATACCGTTGTAATCGGGCGAGTTTCTACTTTCAGATGCAACAGAAATTTTGCGGATTGGTCAATCCGTGCGGGAGATATGGCAGTTTTGAGGTAAGAAACGCTTGAGAAACTCAAAATTTTCGCAGTTCCGATGCTCGAAACGAATAACTAGAAAGGCTTTGGGGAAAAGTACACATACCGTTGTAATCGGGCATGTTTCTACTTTCAGATGCAACAGAAATTTTGCGGATTGGTCAATCCGTTCGCGAGATATGGCAGTTCGGAGGTAAGAAACGCTTGAGAAACACAAAATTTTCGCAGTTCTGATGCTCGAAACGAATAAGTAGAATCGCCTAGGGGAAAAGTACACATACCGTTGTAATCGGGCGAGTTTCTACTTTCAGATGCAACAGAAATTTTGCGGATTGGTCAATCCGTTCGCGAGATATGGCAGTTTGGAGGTAAGAAACCCTTGAGAAACTCAAAATTTTCGCAGTTCTGATGCTCGGAACGAATAACTAGAACGGCCTAGGGGAAAGATACACGTACCGTTGTAATCGGGCGAGTTTCTACTTTCAGATGCAACAGAAATTTTGCGGATTGGTCAATCCGTTCGCGAGATATTGCAGTTTGGAAGTAAGAAGCGCTTGAGAAGCTCAAAATTTTCGCAGTTCTGAGTCTCGACACGAATAACAAGAATGGCCTAGGGGAAAAGTACACATATCGTTGTAATCGGGCGAGTTTCTACTTTCATATGCAACAGAAATTTTGCGGATTCGTCAATCCGTTCGCGAGATATGGCATTTTGGAGGGAGGAAACGGTTGGAGATACTGAAAATTATCGCAGTTCTGATGCTCGAAACGAATAAATAGAATGGCCTAGGGGAAAAGTACTCATACCGTTGTAATAAGGCGAGTTTCTACTTTCAGATGCAACAGAAATTTTGCGGATTGGTCAATCCGTCCGCGAGATATGGCAGTTTGGAGGTAAAAAACGGTTGAGAAACTCAAAATTTTCGCAGTTCTGAGTCTCGACACGAATAACAAGAATGGCCTAGGGGAAAAGTACACATAACGTTGTAATCGGGCGAGTTTCTACTTTCAGCTGCAACAGAAATTTTGCGGTTTCGTCAATCCGTTCGCGAGATATGGCAGTTTGGAGGGAGGAAACGGTTGAGAAACTCAAAATTTTCGCAGTTCTGATGCTCGAAACGAATAAGTAGAATCGCCTAGGGGAAAGGTACACATACCGTTGTAATCGGGCGAGTTTCTACTTTCAGATGCAACAGAAATTATTCGGATTCGTCAATCAGTTCGCGAGATATGGCAGTTTGGAGGTATGAAACGGTTGGAGAAACTCAAAATTTTCGCAGTTCTGATGCCCGAAAGGAATAACTAGAATGGCCTAGGGTAAGAGTACACATACCGTTGTAATCGGGCGAGTTTCTACATTCAGATGCAACAGAAATTATTCGGATTCGTCAATCCGTTCGCGAGATATGGCAGTTTGGAGGTAAAAAACGGTTGAGAAACTCAAAATTTTCGCAGTTCTGAGTCTTGACACGAATAACTAGAATGGCCTAGGGGAAAAGTACACATACCGTTGTAATCGGGCTAGTTTCTACTTTCAGATCCAATAGAAATTTTTCGGTTTCGTCAATCCGTTCGCGAGATATGGCAGTTTGGAATTAAAAAACGGTTGAGAAACTCAAAATTTTCGCAGTTCTGATGCTCGAAACGAATAAGTAGAATCGCCTAGGGGAAAAGCACACATAACGTTGTAATCGGGCGAGTTTCTACTTTCAGATGGAACAGAAATTTTGCGGATTCGTCAATCCGTTCGCGAGATATGGCAGTTTGGAGGGAGGAAACGGTTGAGAAACTCAACATTTTCGCAGTTCTGATGCTCGAAACGAATAACTAGAATGGCCTAGGGGAAAAGTATACATACCGTTGTAATCGGGCGAGTTTCTACTTTCAGATGCAACAGAAATTATTCGGATTCGTCAATCCTTTCGCGAGATATGGCAGTTTGGAGGTATGTAACGGTTGGAGAAAGTCAAAATTTTCGCAGTTCTGAAGCCCGAAACGAATAACTAGAATGGCCTATGGTATTAGTACACATACCGTTGTTATCGCGCGATTTTCTACATTCAGATGCAACAGAAATTATTCGGATTCGTCAATCCGTTCGCGAGATATGGCAGTTTGGAGGTATGAAACGGTTGAGAAACTCAAAATTTTCGCTGTTCTGATGCTCGAAACGAATAAGTAGAATCGCCTAGGGGAAAAGTACACATACCGTTGTAATCGGGCGAGTTTCTACTTTCAGATGCAACAGAAATTTTGCGGATTGGTCAATCCGTTCGCGAGATATGGCAGTTTGGAGGTAAGAAACCCTTGAGAAACTCAAAATTTTCGCAGTTCTGATGCTCTGAACGAATAACTAGAACGGCCTAGGGGAAAGATACACGTACAGTTGTAATCGGGCGAGTTTCTACTTTCAGATGCAACAGAAATTTTGCGGATTGGTCAATCCGTTCGCGAGATATTGCAGTTTGGAAGTAAGAAGCGCTTGAGAAGCTCAAAATTTTCGCAGTCCTGAGTCTCGACACGAATAACAAGAATGGCCTAGGGGAAAAGTACACATAACGTTGTAATCGGGCGAGTTTCTACTATCAGATGCAACAGAAATTTTGCGGACTCGTCAATCCGTTCGCAGGTATGGCAGTTTGGAGGGAAGAAACGGTTGAGAAACTCAAAATTTTCGCAGTTCTGAGTCTCGACACGAATAACAAGAATGGCCTAGGGGAAAAGTACACATAACGTTGTAATCGGGCGAGTTTCTACTTTCAGATGCAACAGAAATTTTGCGGATTCGTCAATCCGTTCGCGAGATATGGCAGTTTGGAGGGAGGAAACGGTTGAGAAACTCAAAATTTTCGCAGTTCTGATGCTCGAAACGAATAAGTAGAATCACCTAGGGGAAAAGTACACATACCGTTGTAATCGGGCGAGTTTCTACATTCAGATGCAACAGAAATTATTCGGATTCGTCAATCCGTTCGCGAGATATGGCAGTTTGGAGGTAAAAAACGGTTGAGGAACTCAAAATTTTCGCAGTTCAGAGTCTCGACACGAATAACTAGAATGGCCTAGGGGAAAAGTACACATACCGTTGTAATCGGGCTAGTTTCTACTTTCAGATGCAATAGAAATTTATCGGATTCGTCAATCCGTTCGCGAGATATGGCAGTTTGGAAGTAAAAAACGATTGAGAAACTCAAAATTTTCGCAGTTCTGATGCTCGAAACGAATAAGTAGAATCGCCTAGGGGAAAAGCACACATACTGTTGTAATCGGGCGAGTTTCTATTTTCAGATGCAACAGAAATTTTGCGGGCTCGTCAATCCGTTCGCAGGTACGGCAGTTTGGAGGGAAGAAACGGTTGAGAAACTCAAAATTTTCACAGTTCTGATGCTCGAAACGAATAAGTAGAATCGCCTAGGGGAAAAGTACACATACCGTTGTAATCGGGCGAGTTTCTACTTTCAGATGCAACAGAAATTTTGCGGATTGGTCAATCCGTTCGCGAGATATGGCAGTTTGGAGGTAAGAAACCCTTGAGAAACTCAAAATTTTCGCAGTTCTGATGCTCGGAACGAATAACTAGAACGGCCTAGGGGAAAGATACACGTACCGTTGTAATCGGGCGAGTTTCTACTTTCAGATGCAACAGAAATTTTGCGGATTGGTCAATCCGTTCGCGAGATATTGCTGTTTGGAAGTAAGAAGCGCTTGAGAAGCTCAAAATTTTCGCAGTTCTGAGTCTCGACACGAATAACAAGAATGGCCTAGGGGAAAAGTACACATAACGTTGTAATCGGGCGAGTTTCTACTTTCATATGCAACAGAAATTTTGCAGATTCGTCAATCCGTTCGCGAGATATGGCATTTTGGAGGGAGGAAACGGTTGAGAAACTCAAAATTTTCGCAGTTCTGATGCTCGAAACGAATAACTAGAACGGCCTAGGGGAAAAGTATACATACCGTTGTAATCGGGCGAGTTTCTACTTTCAGATGCAACAGAAATTATTTGGATTCGTCAATCCGTTCGCGAGATATGGCAGTTTGGAGGTATGAAACGGTCGGAGATACTCAAAATTTTCGCAGTTCTGATGCTCGAAACGAATAACTAGAATGGCCTAGGGGAAAAGTATACATACCGTTGTAATCGGGCGAGTTTCTACTTTTAGATGCAACAGAAATTATTTGGATTCGTCAATCCGTTCGCGAGATATGGCAGTTTGGAGGTATGAAACGGTCGGAGATACTCAAAATTTTCGCCGTTCTGATGCCCGAAACGAATAACTAGAATGGCCTAGGGTAAGAGTACACATACCGTTGCAATCGGGCGAGTTTCTACATTCAGATGCAACAGAAATTATTCGGATTCGTCAATCCGTTCGCGAGATATGTCAGCTTGGAGGTAAGAGACGGTTGGAGAAACTCAAAATTTTCGCAGTTCTGATGCTCGAAACGAATAACTAGAGTGGCATAGGGGAAAAGTACACATACCGTTGTAATCGGGCGAGTTTCTACTTTCAGATGCAACAGAAATTATTCGGATTCGTCAATCCGTTCGCGAGATATGGCAGTTTTGAGGTAAGAAACGGTTGAAGAACTCAAAATTTTCGCAGTTCTGATGCTCGAAACGAATAACTAGAACGGCCTAGGGGAAAACTGCACATACCGTTGTAATCGGGCGAGTTTCCACTTTCAGATGCAACAGAAATTTTGCGGATTGGTCAATCCGTTCGCGAGATATGACAGTTTGGAGGTAAGAAACGTTTGAGAAACTCAAAATTTTCGCAGTTCTGATGCTCGAAACGAATAACTAGAACGGCCTAGGGGAAAACTACACATACCGTTGTAATCGGGCGAGTTTCTACTTTGAGATGCAACAGAAATTTTTGGGATTGGTCAATCCGTTCGCGAGATATGGCAGTTTGGATGTAAGAAACGCTTGAGAAACTCAAAATTTTCGCAGTTCTGATGCTCGAAACGAGTAACTAGAACGGCCTAGGGGAAAAGTAAGCATACCGTTGTAATCGGGCGAGTTTCTACTTTCAGATGCAACAGAAATTTTGCGGATTGGTCAATCCGTTCGCGAGATATGGCAGTTTGGAGGTAAGAAACGCTTGAGAAACTCAAAATTTTCGCAGTTCTGATGCTCGAAACGAATAACTAGAACAGCCTAGGGGAGAACTACGCATGCCGTTGTAATCGGGCGAGTTTCTACTTTCAGATGCAACAGAAATTTTGCGGATTGGTCAATCCGTTCGCGAGATATGACAGTTTGGAGGTAAGAAACGCTTGAGAAACTCAAAATTTTCGCAGTTCTGATGCTCGAAACGAATAACTAGAACGGCCTAGGGGAAAACTACACATACCGTTGTAATCGGGCGAGTTTCTACTTTCAGATGCAACAGAAATTTTGCTGATTGGTCAATCCGTTCGCAAGATATGGCAGTTTGGAGGTAAGAAACGCTTGAGAAACTCAAAATTTTCGCAGTTCTGATGCTCGGAACGAATAACTAGAACGGCCTAGGGAAAACTACACATACCGTTGTAATCGGGCGAGTTTCTACTTTCAGATGCAACAGAAATTTTGCGGATTGGTCAATCCGTTCGCGAGATATGGCAGTTTGGAGGTAAGAAACGCTTGAGAAACTCAAAATTTTCGCTTTTCTGATGCTCGAAACGAATAACTAGAACGGCCTAGGGGAAAACTACGCATGCCGTTGTAATCGGGCGAGTTTCTACTTTCAGATGCCACAGAAATTTTGCGGATTGGTCAATCCGTTCGCGAGATATGACAGTTTGGATGTAAGAAACGCTTGAGAAACTCAAAATTTTCGCTGTTCTGATACTCGAAACGAATAACTAGAACGGCTTAGGGGAAAACTAGACATACCGTTGCTATCGGGCGAGTATCTACTTTCAGATGTAACAGAAATTTTGCGGATTGGTCAATCCGTTCGCGAGATATAGTAGTTTGGAGGTAAGAAACGCTTGAGAAACTCAAAATTTTCGCAGTTCTGATGCTCGTAACGAAAAACTAGAACGGCCTAGGGGAAAAGTACACATAGCGCGGTAATTGGGCGAGTTTCTACCTTCAGATGCAACAGAAATTTTGCGGATTGGTCAATCCGTTCGCGAGATATGGCACTTTGGAGGTAAGAAATGCTTGAGAAACTCAAAATTTTCGCAGTTCTGATGCTCGGAACGAATAACAAGAATGGCCTAGGGGAAAAGTACACATACCGTTGTAATCGGGCGAGTTTCTACTTTCAGATGCAACAGAAATTTTGCGGATTGGTCAATCCGTTCGCGAGATATGACAGTTTGGAGGTAAGAAACGCTTGAGAAACTCAAAATTTTCGCAGTTCTGATGCTCGAAACGAATAAGTAGAATCGCCTAGGGGAAAAGTACACATACCGTTGTAATCGGGCGAGTTTCTACATTCAGATGCAACAGAAATTATTCGGATTCGTCAATCCGTTCGCGAGATATGGCAGTTTGGAGGTAAAAAACGGTTGAGGAACTCAAAATTTTCGCAGTTCTGAGTCTCGACACGAATAACTAGAATGGCCTAGGGGAATGATACACGTACCATTGTAATCGGGCGAGTTTCTACTTTCAGATGCAACAGAAATTTTGCGGATTGGTCAATCAGTTCGCGAGATATTGCAGTTTGGAAGTAAGAAGCGCTTGAGAAGCTCAAAATTTTCGCAGTTCTGAGTCTCGACACGAATAACAAGAATGGCCTAGGGGAAAAGTACACATAACGTTGTAATCGGGCGAGTTTCTACTTTCATATGCAACAGAAATTTTGCGGATTCGTCAATCCGTTCGCGAGATATGGCATTTTGGAGGGAGGAAACGGTTGAGAAACTCAAAATTTTCGCAGTTCTGATGCTCGAAACGAATAACTAGAATGGCCTAGGGGAAAAGTATACATACCGTTGTAATCGGGCGAGTTTCTACTTTCAGATGCAACAGAAATTATTCGGATTCGTCAATCCGTTCGCGAGATATGGCAGTTTGGAGGTATGAAACGGTCGGAGAAACTCAAAATTTTCGCCGTTCTGATGCCCGAAACGAATAACTAGAATGGCCTTGGGTAAGAGTACACATACCGTTGCAATCGGGCGAGTTTCTACATTCAGATGCAACAGAAATTATTCGGATTCGTCAATCCGTTCGCGAGATATGGCAGCTTGGAGGTAAGAGACGGTTGGAGAAACTCAAAATTTTCGCAGTTCTGATGCTCGAAACGAATAACTAGAGTGGCATAGGGGAAAAGTACACATACCGTTGTAATCGGGCGAGTTTCTACTTTCAGATGCAACAGAAATTATTCGGATTCGTCAATCCGTTCGCGAGATATGGCAGTTTTGAGGTAAGAAACGGTTGAAGAACTCAAAATTTTCGCAGTTCTGATGCTCGAAACGAATAACTAGAACGGCCTAGGGGAAAACTGCACATACCGTTGTAATCGGGCGAGTTTCCACTTTCAGATGCAACAGAAATTTTGGGGATTGGTCAATCCGTTCGCGAGATATGACAGTTTGGAGGTAAGAAACGTTTGAGAAACTCAAAATTTTCGCAGTTCTGATGCTCGAAACGAATAACTAGAACGGCCTAGGGGAAAACTACACATACCGTTGTAATCGGGCGAGTTTCTACTTTGAGATGCAATAGAAATTTTGTGGATTGGTCAATCCGTTCGCGAGATATGGCAGTTTGGAGGTAAGAAACGCTTGAGAAACTCAAAATTTTCGCTTTTCTGATGCTCGAAACGAATAACTAGAACGGCCTAGGGGAAAACTACGCATGCCGTTGTAATCGGGCGAGTTTCTACTTTCAGATGCCACAGAAATTTTGCGGATTGGTCAATCCGTTCGCGAGATATGACAGTTTGGATGTAAGAAACGCTTGAGAAACTCAAAATTTTCGCTGTTCTGATACTCGAAACGAATAACTAGAACGGCTTAGGGGAAAACTAGACATACCGTTGCTATCGGGCGAGTATCTACTTTCAGATGTAACAGAAATTTTGCGGATTGGTCAATCCGTTCGCGAGATATAGTAGTTTGGAGGTAAGAAACGCTTGAGAAACTCAAAATTTTCGCAGTTCTGATGCTCGTAACGAAAAACTAGAACGGCCTAGGGGAAAAGTACACATAGCGCGGTAATTGGGCGAGTTTCTACCTTCAGATGCAACAGAAATTTTGCGTATTGGTCAATCCGTTCGCGAGATATGGCACTTTGGAGGTAAGAAATGCTTGAGAAACTCAAAATTTTCGCAGTTCTGATGCTCGGAACGAATAACAAGAATGGCCTAGGGGAAAAGTACACATACCGTTGTAATCGGGCGAGTTTCTACTTTCAGATGCAACAGAAATTTTGCGGATTGGTCAATCCGTTCGCGAGATATGACAGTTTGGAGGTAAGAAACGCTTGAGAAACTCAAAATTTTCGCAGTTCTGATGCTCGAAACGAATAAGTAGAATCGCCTAGGGGAAAAGTACACATACCGTTGTAATCGGGCGAGTTTCTACATTCAGATGCAACAGAAATTATTCGGATTCGTCAATCCGTTCGCGAGATATGGCAGTTTGGAGGTAAAAAACGGTTGAGGAACTCAAAATTTTCGCAGTTCTGAGTCTCGACACGAATAACTAGAATGGCCTAGGGGAAAAGTACACATACCGTTGTAATCGGGCTAGTTTCTACTTTCAGATGCAATAGAAATTTTTCGGATTCGTCAATCCGTTCGCGAGATATGGCAGTTTGGAAGTAAAAAACGGTTGAGAAACTCAAAATTTTCGCAGTTCTGATGCTCGAAACGAATAAGTAGAATCGCCTAGGGGAAAAGCACACATACCGTTGTAATCGGGCGAGTTTCTACTTTCAGATGCAACAGAAATTTTGCGGGCTCGTCAATCCGTTCGCAGGTACGGCAGTTTGGAGGGAAGAAACGGTTGAGAAACTCAAAATTTTCGCAGTTCTGATGCTCGAAACGAATAAGTAGAACGGCCTAGGGGAAAGATACACGCACCATTGTAATCGGGCGAGTTTCTACTTTCAGATGCAACAGAAATTTTGCGGATTGGTCAATCAGTTCGCGAGATATTGCAGTTTGGAAGTAAGAAGCGCTTGAGAAGCTCAAAATTTTCGCAGTTCTGAGTCTCGACACGAATAACAAGAATGGCCTAGGGGAAAAGTACACATAACGTTGTAATCGGGCGAGTTTCTACTTTCATATGCAACAGAAATTTTGCGGATTCGTCAATCCGTTCGCGAGATATGGCATTTTGGAGGGAGGAAACGGTTGAGAAACTCAAAATTTTCGCAGTTCTGATGCTCGAAACGAATAACTAGAATGGCCTAGGGGAAAAGTATACATACCGTTGTAATCGGGCGAGTTTCTACTTTCAGATGCAACAGAAATTATTCGGATTCGTCAATCCGTTCGCGAGATATGGCAGTTTGGAGGTATGAAACGGTCGGAGAAACTCAAAATTTTCGCAGTTCTGATGCTCGAAACGAATAACTAGAGTGGCATAGGGGAAAAGTACACATACCGTTGTAATCGGGCGAGTTTCTACTTTCAGATGCAACAGAAATAATTCGGATTCGTCAATCCGTTCGCGAGATATGGCAGTTTTGAGGTAAGAAACGGTTGAAGAACTCAAAATTTTCGCAGTTCTGATGCTCGAAACGAATAACTAGAACGGCCTAGGGGAAAACTGCACATACCGTTGTAATCGGGCGAGTTTCCACTTTCAGATGCAACAGAAATTTTGGGGATTGGTCAATCCGTTCGCGAGATATGACAGTTTGGAGGTAAGAAACGTTTGAGAAACTCAAAATTTTCGCAGTTCTGATGCTCGAAACGAATAACTAGAACGGCCTAGGGGAAAACTACACATACCGTTGTAATCGGGCGAGTTTCTACTTTGAGATGCAATAGAAATTTTGTGGATTGGTCAATCCGTTCGCGAGATATGGCAGTTTGGAGGTAAGAAACGCTTGAGAAACTCAAAATTTTCGCTTTTCTGATGCTCGAAACGAATAACTAGAACGGCCTAGGGGAAAACTACGCATGCCGTTGTAATCGGGCGAGTTTCTACTTTCAGATGCCACAGAAATTTTGCGGATTGGTCAATCCGTTCGCGAGATATGACAGTTTGGATGTAAGAAACGCTTGAGAAACTCAAAATTTTCGCTGTTCTGATACTCGAAACGAATAACTAGAACGGCTTAGGGGAAAACTAGACATACCGTTGCTATCGGGCGAGTATCTACTTTCAGATGTAACAGAAATTTTGCGGATTGGTCAATCCGTTCGCGAGATATAGTAGTTTGGAGGTAAGAAACGCTTGAGAAACTCAAAATTTTCGCAGTTCTGATGCTCGTAACGAAAAACTAGAACGGCCTAGGGGAAAAGTACACATAGCGCGGTAATTGGGCGAGTTTCTACCTTCAGATGCAACAGAAATTTTGCGGATTGGTCAATCCGTTCGCGAGATATGGCACTTTGGAGGTAAGAAATGCTTGAGAAACTCAAAATTTTCGCAGTTCTGATGCTCGGAACGAATAACAAGAATGGCCTAGGGGAAAAGTACACATACCGTTGTAATCGGGCGAGTTTCTACTTTCAGATGCAACAGAAATTTTGCGGATTGGTCAATCCGTTCGCGAGATATGACAGTTTGGAGGTAAGAAACGCTTGAGAAACTCAAAATTTTCGCAGTTCTGATGCTCGAAACGAATAAGTAGAATCGCCTAGGGGAAAAGTACACATACCGTTGTAATCGGGCGAGTTTCTACATTCAGATGCAACAGAAATTATTCGGATTCGTCAATCCGTTCGCGAGATATGGCAGTTTGGAAGTAAAAAACGGTTGAGGAACTCAAAATTTTCGCAGTTCTGAGTCTCGACACGAATAACTAGAATGGCCTAGGGGAAAAGTACACATACCGTTGTAATCGGGCTAGTTTCTACTTTCAGATGCAATAGAAATTTTTCGGATTCGTCAATCCGTTCGCGAGATATGGCAGTTTGGAAGTAAAAAACGGTTGAGAAACTCAAAATTTTCGCAGTTCTGATGCTCGAAACGAATAAGTAGAATCGCCTAGGGGAAAAGCACACATACCGTTGTAATCGGGCGAGTTTCTACTTTCAGATGCAACAGAAACTTTGCGGGCTCGTCAATCCGTTCGCAGGTACGGCAGTTTGGAGGGAAGAAACGGTTGAGAAACTCAAAATTTTCGCAGTTCTGATGCTCGAAACGAATAAGTAGAACGGCCTAGGGGAAAGATATACGTACCGTTGTAATCGGGCGAGTTTCTACTTTCAGATGCAACAGAAATTTTGCGGATTGGTCAATCAGTTCGCGAGATATTGCAGTTTGGAAGTAAGAAGCGCTTGAGAAGCTCAAAATTTTCGCAGTTCTGAGTCTCGACACGAATAACAAGAATGGCCTAGGGGAAAAGTACACATAACGTTGTAATCGGGCGAGTTTCTACTTTCATATGCAACAGAAATTTTGCGGATTCGTCAATCCGTTCGCGAGATATGGCAGTTTGGAGGTATGAAACGGTCGGAGAAACTCAAAATTTTCGCCGTTCTGATGCCCGAAACGAATAACTAGAATGGCCTAGGGTAAGAGTACACATACCGTTGCAATCGGGCGAGTTTCTACATTCAGATGCAACAGAAATTATTCGGATTCGTCAATCCGTTCGCGAGATATGGCAGCTTGGAGGTAAGAGACGGTTGGAGAAACTCAAAATTTTCGCAGTTCTGATGCTCGAAACGAATAACTAGAGTGGCATAGGGGAAAAGTACACATACCGTTGTAATCGGGCGAGTTTCTACTTTCAGATGCAACAGAAATTATTCGGATTCGTGAATGCGTTCGCGAGATATGGCAGTTTTGAGGTAAGAAACGGTTGAAGAACTCAAAATTTTCGCAGTTCTGATGCTCGAAACGAATAACTAGAACGGCCTAGGGGAAAACTGCACATACCGTTGTAATCGGGCGAGTTTCCACTTTCAGATGCAACAGAAATTTTGCGGATTGGTCAATCCGTTCGCGAGATATGACAGTTTGGAGGTAAGAAACGTTTGAGAAACTCAAAATTTTCGCAGTTCTGATGCTCGAAACGAATAACTAGAACGGCCTAGGGGAAAACTACACATATCGTTGTAATCGGGCGAGTTTCTACTTTGAGATGCAATAGAAATTTTGTGGATTGGTCAATCCGTTCGCGAGATATGGCAGTTTGGATGTAAGAAACGCTTGAGAAACTCAAAATTTTCGCAGTTCTGATGCTCGAAACGAATAAGTAGAATCGCCTAGGGGAAAAGTACACATACCGTTGTAATCGGGCGAGTTTCTACATTCAGATGCAACAGAAATTATTCGGATTCGTCAATCCGTTCGCGAGATATGGCAGTTTGGAGGTAAAAAACGGTTGAGGAACTCAAAATTTTCGCAGTTCTGAGTCTCGACACGAATAACTAGAATGGCCTAGGGGAAAAGTACACATACCGTTGTAATCGGGCTAGTTTCTACTTTCAGATGCAATAGAAATTTTTCGGATTCGTCAATCCGTTCGCGAGATATGGCAGTTTGGAAGTAAAAAACGGTTGAGAAACTCAAAATTTTCGCAGTTCTGATGCTCGAAACGAATAAGTAGAATCGCCTAGGGGAAAAGCACACATACCGTTGTAATCGGGCGAGTTTCTACTTTCAGATGCAACAGAAACTTTGCGGGCTCGTCAATCCGTTCGCAGGTACGGCAGTTTGGAGGGAAGAAACGGTTGAGAAACTCAAAATTTTCGCAGTTCTGATGCTCGAAACGAATAACTAGAATGGCCTAGGGGAAAAGTATACATACCGTTGTAATCGGGCGAGTTTCTACTTTAAGATGCAACAGAAATTATTCGGATTCGTCAATCCGTTCGCGAGATATGGCAGTTTGGAGGTATGAAACGGTTGAGAAACTCAAAATTTTCGCAGTTCTGATGCTCGAAACGAATAACTAGAATGGCATAGGGGAAAAGTACACATACCGTTGTAATCGGGCGAGTTTCTACTTTCAGATGCAACAGAAATTATTCGGATTCGTCAATGCGTTCGCGAGATATGGCAGTTTTGAGGTAAGAAACGGTTGAAGAACTCAAAATTTTCGCAGTTCTGATGCTCGAAACGAATAACTAGAACGGCCTAGGGGAAAACTGCACATACCGTTGTAATCGGGCGAGTTTCTACTTTCAGATGCAACAGAAATTTTGCTGATTGGTCAATCCGTTCGCAAGATATGGCAGTTTGGAGGTAAGAAACGCTTGAGAAACTCAAAATTTTCGCAGTTCTGATGCTCGAAACGAATAACTAGAAGAGCCTAGGGGAGAACTACGCATGCCGTTGTAATCGGGCGAGTTTCTACTTTCAGATGCAACAGAAATTTTGCGGATTGGTCAATCCGTTCGCGAGATATGGCAGTTTGGATGTAAGAAACGCTTGAGAAACTCAAAATTTTCGCAGTTCTGATGCTCGAAACGAGTAACTAGAACGGCCTAGGGGAAAAGTAAGCATACCGTTGTAATCGGGCGAGTTTCTACTTTCAGATGCAACAGAAATTTTGCGGATTGGTCAATCCGTTCGCGAGATATGGCAGTTTGGAGGTAAGAAACGCTTGAGAAACTCAAAATTTTCGCAGTTCTGATGCTCGAAACGAATAACTAGAACAGCCTAGGGGAGAACTACGCATGCCGTTGTAATCGGGCGAGTTTCTACTTTCAGATGCAACAGAAATTTTGCGGATTGGTCAATCCGTTCGCGAGATATGACAGTTTGGAGGTAAGAAACGCTTGAGAAACTCAAAATTTTCGCAGTTCTGATGCTCGAAACGAATAACTAGAACGGCCTAGGGGAAAACTACACATACCGTTGTAATCGGGCGAGTTTCTACTTTCAGATGCAACAGAAATTTTGCTGATTGGTCAATCCGTTCGCAAGATATGGCAGTTTGGAGGTAAGAAACGCTTGAGAAACTCAAAATTTTCGCAGTTCTGATGCTCGAAACGAATAACTAGAACGGCCTAGGGGAAAACTACGCATGCCGTTGTAATCGGGCGAGTTTCTACTTTCAGATGCCACAGAAATTTTGCGGATTGGTCAATGCGTTCGCGAGATATAGTAGTTTGGAGGTAAGAAACGCTTGAGAAACTCAAAATTTTCGCAGTTCTGATGCTCGAAACGAAAAACTAGAACGGCCTAGGGGAAAAGTACACATAGCGCGGTAATTGGGCGAGTTTCTTCCTTCAGATGCAACAGAAATTTAGCGGATTGGTCAATCCGTTCGCGAGATATGGCACTTTGGAGGTAAGAAATGCTTGAGAAACTCAAAATTTTCGCAGTTCTGATGCTCGGAACGAATAACTAGAACGGCCTAGGGGAAAACTACACATACCGTTGTAATCGGGCGAGTTTCTACTTTCAGATGCAACAGAAATTTTGCGGATTGGTCAATCCGTTCGCGAGATATGACAGTTTGGAGGTAAGAAACGCTTGAGAAACTCAAAATTTTCGCAGTTCTGATGCTCGAAACGAATAACTAGAACGGCCTGGGGGAAAAGTACGCATACCGTTGTAATCGGGCGAGTTTCTACTTTCAGATGCAACAGAAATTTTGCTGATTGGTCAATCCGTTCGCAAGATATGGCAGTTTGGAGGTAAGAAACGCTTGAGAAACTCAAAATTTTCGCAGTTCTGATGCTCGGAACGAATAACTAGAACGGCCTAGGGAAAACTACACATACCGTTGTAATTGGGCGAGTTTCTACTTTCAGATGCAACAGAAATTTTGCGGATTGGTCAATCCGTTCGCGAGATATGACAGTTTGGAGGTAAGAAACGCTTGAGAAACTCAAAATTTTCGCAGTTCTGATGCTCGAAACGAATAACTAGAACGGCCTGGGGGAAAAGTACGCATACCGTTGTAATCGGGCGAGTTTCTACTTTCAGATGCAACAGAAATTTTGCGGATTGGTCAATCCGTTCACGAGATATGGCAGTTTGGAGGTAAGAAACGCTTGAGAAACTCAAAATTTTCGCTGTTCTGATGCTCGAAACGAATAACTAGAACGGCCTAGGGAAAACTACGCATGCCGTTGTAATCGGGCGAGTTTTCTACTTTCAGATGCCACAGAAATTTTGCGATTGGTCTATGCGTTCGCGAGATATAGTAGTTTGGAGGTAAGAAACGCTTGAGAAACTCAAAATTTTCGCAGTTCTGATGCTCGAAACGAAAAACTAGAACGGCCTAGGGGAAAAGTACACATAGCGCGGTAATTGGGCGAGTTTCTACCTTCAGATGCAACAGAAATTTAGCGGATTGGTCAATCCGTTCGCGAGATATGGCACTTTGGAGGTAAGAAATGCTTGAGAAACTCAAAATTTTCGCAGTTCTGATGCTCGGAACGAATAACTAGAACGGCCTAGGGGAAAACTACACATACCGTTGTAATCGGGCGAGTTTCTACTTTCAGATGCAACAGAAATTTTGCGGATTGGTCAATCCGTTCGCGAGATATGACAGTTTGGAGGTAAGAAACGCTTGAGAAACTCAAAATTTTCGCAGTTCTGATGCTCGAAACGAATAACTAGAACGGCCTGGGGGAAAAGTATGCATACCGTTGTAATCGGGCGAGTTTCTACTTTCAGATGCAACAGAAATTTTCTGGATTGGTCAATCCGTTCGCGAGATATGGCAGTTTGGAGGTAAGAAACGCTTGAGAAACTCAAAATTTTCGCAGTTCTGATGCTCGGAACGAATAACTAGAACGGCCTAGGGGAAAAACTACACAATACCGTTGTAATCGGGCGAGATTCTACTTTCAGATGCAACAGAAATTTTGCGGATTGGTCAATCCGTTCGCGAGATATGACAGTTTGGAGGTAAGAAACGCTTGAGAAACTCAAAATTTTCGCAGTTCTGATGCTCGAAACGAATAACTAGAACGGCCTGGGGGAAAAGTACGCATACCGTTGTAATCGGGCGAGTTTCTACTTTCAGATGCAACAGAAATTTTGCGGATTGGTCAATCCGTTCGCGAGATATGGCAGTTTGGAGGTAAGAACGTTTGAGAACTCAAAATTTTCGCTGTTCTGATGCTCGAAACGAATAACTAGAACGGCCTAGGGAAAACTACACATACCGTTGTTATCGGGCGAGTTTCTACTTTCAGATGCAACTGAAATTTCGCGGATTGGTCAATTCCGTTCGCGAGATATAGTAGTTTGGATGTAAGAACGCTTGAGAAACTCAAATTTTCGCAGTTCTGATGCTCGAAACGAATAACTAGAACGGCCTGGGGGAAAAGTACACATAGCGCGGTAATTGGGCGAGTTTCTACCTTCAGATGCAACAGAAATTTAGCGGATTGGTCAATCCGTTCGCGAGATATGGCACTTTGGAGGTAAGAAATGCTTGAGAAACTCAAAATTTTCGCAGTTCTGATGCTCGGAACGAATAACTAGAACGGCCTAGGGGAAAACTACACATACCGTTGTAATCGGGCGAGATTCTACTTTCAGATGCAACAGAAATTTTGCGGATTGGTCAATCCGTTCGCGAGATATGACAGTTTGGAGGTAAGAAACGCTTGAGAAACTCAAAATTTTCGCTGTTCTGATGCTCGAAACGAAAAACTAGAACGGCCTAGGGGAAAAGTACACACAGCGCGGTAATTGGGCGAGTTTCTACCTTCAGATGCAACAGAAATTTTGCGGATTGGTCAATCCGTTCGCGAGATATGGCAGTTTGAAGGTAAGAAACGCTTGAAAAACTCAAAATTATCGCAGTTC
The DNA here is from genome assembly GCF_051014685.1 of Ptiloglossa arizonensis. Taxonomy (NCBI): domain Eukaryota; kingdom Metazoa; phylum Arthropoda; class Insecta; order Hymenoptera; family Colletidae; genus Ptiloglossa; species Ptiloglossa arizonensis. The sequence goes on along the minus strand of NW_027478454.1, from coordinate 12,099 downwards.
TGATGCTCGAAACGAAAAACTAGAACGGCCTAGGGGAAAAGTACACATAGCGCGGTAATTGGGCGAGTTTCTACCTTCAGATGCAACAGAAATTTAGCGGATTGGTCAATCCGTTCGCGAGATATGGCACTTTGGAGGTAAGAAATGCTTGAGAAACTCAAAATTTTCGCAGTTCTGATGCTCGGAACGAATAACTAGAACGGCCTAGGGGAAAACTACACATACCGTTGTAATCGGGCGAGTTTCTACTTTCAGATGCAACAGAAATTTTGCGGATTGGTCAATCCGTTCGCGAGATATGACAGTTTGGAGGTAAGAAACGCTTGAGAAACTCAAAATTTTCGCAGTTCTGATGCTCGAAACGAATAACTAGAACGGCCTGGGGGAAAAGTACGCATACCGTTGTAATCGGGCGAGTTTCTACTTTCAGATGCAACAGAAATTTTGCTGATTGGTCAATCCGTTCGCAAGATATGGCAGTTTGGAGGTAAGAAACGCTTGAGAAACTCAAAATTTTCGCAGTTCTGATGCTCGGAACGAATAACTAGAACGGCCTAGGGAAAACTACACATACCGTTGTAATTGGGCGAGTTTCTACTTTCAGATGCAACAGAAATTTTGCGGATTGGTCAATCCGTTCGCGAGATATGACAGTTTGGAGGTAAGAAACGCTTGAGAAACTCAAAATTTTCGCAGTTCTGATGCTCGAAACGAATAACTAGAACGGCCTGGGGGAAAAGTACGCATACCGTTGTAATCGGGCGAGTTTCTACTTTCAGATGCAACAGAAATTTTGCGGATTGGTCAATCCGTTCACGAGATATGGCAGTTTGGAGGTAAGAAACGCTTGAGAAACTCAAAATTTTCGCTGTTCTGATGCTCGAAACGAATAACTAGAACGGCCTAGGGGAAAACTACGCATGCCGTTGTAATCGGGCGAGTTTCTACTTTCAGATGCCACAGAAATTTTGCGGATTGGTCTATGCGTTCGCGAGATATAGTAGTTTGGAGGTAAGAAACGCTTGAGAAACTCAAAATTTTCGCAGTTCTGATGCTCGAAACGAAAAACTAGAACGGCCTAGGGGAAAAGTACACATAGCGCGGTAATTGGGCGAGTTTCTACCTTCAGATGCAACAGAAATTTAGCGGATTGGTCAATCCGTTCGCGAGATATGGCACTTTGGAGGTAAGAAACGCTTGAGAAACTCAAAATTTTCGCAGTTCTGATGCTCGAAACGAAAAACTAGAACGGCCTAGGGGAAAAGTACACACAGCGCGGTAATTGGGCGAGTTTCTACTTTCAGATGCAACAGAAATTTTGCGGATTGGTCAATCCGTTCGCGAGATATGGCAGTTTGAAGGTAAGAAACGCTTGAAAAACTCAAAATTATCGCAGTTCTGATGCTCGAAACGAAAAACTAGAACGGCCTAGGGGAAAACTACACATACCGTTGTAATCGGGCGAGTTTCTACTTTCAGATGCAACAGAAATTTTGCGGATTGGTCAATCCGTTCGCGAGATATGACAGTTTGGAGGTAAGAAACGCTTGAGAAACTCAAAATTTTCGCTGTTCTGATGCTCGAAACGAATAACTAGAACGGCCTAGGGGAAAACTACACATAGCGCGGTAATTTGGCGAGTTTCTATCTTCAGATGCAACAGAAATTTCTCGGATTGGTCAATCCGTTCGCGAGATATAGTAGTTTGGAGGTAAGAAACGCTTGAGAAACTCAAAATTTTCGCAGTTCTGATGCTCGAAACGAAAAACTAGAACGGCCTAGGGGAAAAGTACACATAGCGCGGTAATTGGGCGAGTTTCTACCTTCAGATGCAACAGAAATTTTGCGGATTGGTCAATCCGTTCGCGAGATATGGCAGTTTGGATGTAAGAAACGCTTGAGAAACTCAAAATTTTCGCAGTTCTGATGCTCGAAACGAAAAACTAGAACGGCCTAGGGGAAAAGTACACATAGCGCGGTAATTGGGCGAGTTTCTACCTTCAGATGCAACAGAAATTTAGCGGATTGGTCAATCCGTTCGCGAGATATGGCACTTTGGAGGTAAGAAATGCTTGAGAAACTCAAAATTTTCGCAGTTCTGATGCTCGGAACGAATAACTAGAACGGCCTAGGGGAAAACTACACATACCGTTGTAATCGGGCGAGTTTCTACTTTCAGATGCAACAGAAATTTTGCGGATTGGTCAATCCGTTCGCGAGATATGACAGTTTGGAGGTAAGAAACGCTTGAGAAACTCAAAATTTTCGCAGTTCTGATGCTCGAAACGAATAACTAGAACGGCCTGGGGGAAGAGTATGCATACCGTTGTAATCGGGCGAGTTTCTACTTTCAGATGCAACAGAAATTTTGCGGATTGGTCAATCCGTTCGCGAGATATGGCAGTTTGGAGGTAAGAAACGCTTGAGAAACTCAAAATTTTCGCAGTTCTGATGCTCGGAACGAATAACTAGAACGGCCTAGGGGAAAACTACACATACCGTTGTAATCGGGCGAGATTCTACTTTCAGATGCAACAGAAATTTTGCGGATTGGTCAATCCGTTCGCGAGATATGACAGTTTGGAGGTAAGAAACGCTTGAGAAACTCAAAATTTTCGCAGTTCTGATGCTCGAAACGAATAACTAGAACGGCCTGGGGGAAAAGTACGCATACCGTTGTAATCGGGCGAGTTTCTACTTTCAGATGCAACAGAAATTTTGCGGATTGGTCAATCCGTTCGCGAGATATGGCAGTTTGGAGGTAAGAAACGTTTGAGAAACTCAAAATTTTCGCTGTTCTGATGCTCGAAACGAATAACTAGAACGGCCTAGGGGAAAACTACACATACCGTTGTTATCGGGCGAGTTTCTACTTTCAGATGCAACTGAAATTTCGCGGATTGGTCAATCCGTTCGCGAGATATAGTAGTTTGGATGTAAGAAACGCTTGAGAAACTCAAAATTTTCGCAGTTCTGATGCTCGAAACGAATAACTAGAACGGCCTGGGGGAAAAGTACACATAGCGCGGTAATTGGGCGAGTTTCTACCTTCAGATGCAACAGAAATTTAGCGGATTGGTCAATCCGTTCGCGAGATATGGCACTTTGGAGGTAAGAAATGCTTGAGAAACTCAAAATTTTCGCAGTTCTGATGCTCGGAACGAATAACTAGAACGGCCTAGGGGAAAACTACACATACCGTTGTAATCGGGCGAGATTCTACTTTCAGATGCAACAGAAATTTTGCGGATTGGTCAATCCGTTCGCGAGATATGACAGTTTGGAGGTAAGAAACGCTTGAGAAACTCAAAATTTTCGCTGTTCTGATGCTCGAAACGAAAAACTAGAACGGCCTAGGGGAAAAGTACACACAGCGCGGTAATTGGGCGAGTTTCTACCTTCAGATGCAACAGAAATTTTGCGGATTGGTCAATCCGTTCGCGAGATATGGCAGTTTGAAGGTAAGAAACGCTTGAAAAACTCAAAATTATCGCAGTTCTGATGCTCGAAACGAAAAACTAGAACGGCCTAGGGGAAAAGTACACATAGCGCGGTAATTGGGCGAGTTTCTACCTTCAGATGCAACAGAAATTTAGCGGATTGGTCAATCCGTTCGCGAGATATGGCACTTTGGAGTAAGAAATGCTTGAGAAACTCAAAATTTTCGCAGTTCTGATGCTCGGAACGAATAACTAGAACGGCCTAGGGGAAAACTACACATACCGTTGTAATCGGGCGAGTTTCTACTTTCAGATGCAACAGAAATTTTGCGGATTGGTCAATCCGTTCGCGAGATATGACAGTTTGGAGGTAAGAAACGCTTGAGAAACTCAAAATTTTCGCAGTTCTGATGCTCGAAACGAATAACTAGAACGGCCTGGGGGAAAAGTACGCATACCGTTGTAATCGGGCGAGTTTCTACTTTCAGATGCAACAGAAATTTTGCTGATTGGTCAATCCGTTCGCAAGATATGGCAGTTTGGAGGTAAGAAACGCTTGAGAAACTCAAAATTTTCGCAGTTCTGATGCTCGGAACGAATAACTAGAACGGCCTAGGGAAAACTACACATTACCGTTGTAATTGGGCGAGTTTCTACTTTCAGATGCAACAGAAATTTTGCGGATTGGTCAATCCGTTCGCGAGATATGACAGTTTGGAGGTAAGAAACGCTTGAGAAACTCAAAATTTTCGCAGTTCTGATGCTCGAAACGAATAACTAGAAAACGGGCCTGGGGGAAAGTACGCATACCGTTGTAATCGGGCGAGTTTCTACTTTCAGATGCAACAGAAATTTTGCGGATTGGTCAATCCGTTCACGAGATATGGCAGTTTGGAGGTAAGAAACGCTTGAGAAAACTCAAAATTTTCGCTGTTCTGATGCTCGAAACGAATAACTAGAACGGCCTAGGGGAAAACTACGCATGCGTTGTAATCGGGCGAGTTTCTACTTTCAGATGCCACAGAAATTTTGCGGATTGGTCTATGCGTTCGCGAGATATAGTAGTTTGGAGGTAAGAAACGCTTGAGAAACTCAAAATTTTCGCAGTTCTGATGCTCGAAACGAAAAACTAGAACGGCCTAGGGGAAAAGTACACATAGCGCGGTAATTGGGCGAGTTTCTACCTTCAGATGCAACAGAAATTTAGCGGATTGTCAATCCGTTCGCGAGATATGGCACTTTGGAGGTAAGAAACGCTTGAGAAACTCAAAATTTTCGCAGTTCTGATGCTCGAAACGAAAAACTAGAACGGCCTAGGGGAAAAGTACACACAGCGCGGTAATTGGGCGAGTTTCTACTTTCAGATGCAACAGAAATTTTGCGGATTGGTCAATCCGTTCGCGAGACTATGGCAGTTTGAAGGTAAGAAACGCTTGAAAAACTCAAAATTATCGCAGTTCTGATGCTCGAAACGAAAAACTAGAACGGCCTAGGGGAAAACTACACATACCGTTGTAATCGGGCGAGTTTTCTACTTTCAGATGCAACAGAAAATTTTGCCGGATTGGTCAATCCGTTCGCGAGATATGACAGTTTGGAGGTAAGAAACGCTTGAGAAACTCAAAATTTTCGCTGTTCTGATGCTCGAAACGAATAACTGAAACGGCCTAGGGGAAAACTACACATAGCGCGGTAATTTGGCGAGTTTCTATCTTCAGATGCAACAGAAATTTCTCGATTGGTCAATTCCGTTCGCGAGATATAGTAGTTTGGAGGTAAGAAACGCTTGAGAAACTCAAAATTTTCGCAGTTCTGATGCTCGAAACGAATAACTAGAACGGCCTAGGGGAAAACTACACATACCGTTGTAATCGGGCGAGATTCTACTTTCAGATGCAACAGAAATTTTGCGGATTGGTCAATCCGTTCGCGAGATATGACAGTTTGGAGGTAAGAAACGCTTGAGAAACTCAAAATTTTCGCAGTTCTGATGCTCGAAAACGAATAACTAGAACGGCCTGGGGGAAAAGTACGCATACCGTTGTAATCGGGCGAGTTTCTACTTTCAGATGCAACAGAAATTTTGCGGATTGGTCAATCCGTTCGCGAGATATGGCAGTTTGGAGGTAAGAAACGTTTGAGAAACTCAAAATTTTCGCTGTTCTGATGCTCGAAACGAATAACTAGAACGGCCTAGGGGAAAACTACACATACCGTTGTTATCGGGCGAGTTTCTACTTTCAGATGCAACTGAAATTTCGCGGATTGGTCAATCCGTTCGCGAGACATAGTAGTTTGGATGTAAGAACGCTTGAGAAACTCAAAATTTTCGCAGTTCTGATGCTCGAAACGAATAACTAGAACGGCCTGGGGGGAAAAGTACACATAGCGCGGTAATTGGGCGAGTTTCTACCTTCAGATGCAACAGAAATTTAGCGGATTGGTCAATCCGTTCGCGAGATATGGCACTTTGGAGGTAAGAAATGCTTGAGAAACTCAAAATTTTCGCAGTTCTGATGCTCGGAACGAATAACTAGAACGGCCTAGGGGAAAAACTACACATACCGTTGTAATCGGGCGAGATTCTACTTTCAGATGCAACAGAAATTTTGCGGATTGGTCAATCCGTTCCGAGATATGACAGTTTGGAGGTAAGAAACGCTTGAGAAAACTCAAAATTTTCGCTGTTCTGATGCTCGAAACGAAAAACTAGAACGGCCTAGGGAAAAGTACACACAGCGCGGTAATTGGGCGAGTTTCTACCTTCAGATGCAACAGAAAATTTTGCGGATTGGTCAATCCGTTCGCGAGATATGGCAGTTTGAAGGTAAGAAACGCTTGAAAAACTCAAAATTATCGCAGTTCTGATGCTCGAAACGAAAAACTAGAACGGCCTAGGGGAAAAGTACACATAGCGCGGTAATTGGCGAGTTTCTACCTTCAGATGCAACAGAAATTTAGCGGATTGGTCAATCCGTTCGCGAGATATGGCACTTTGGAGGTAAGAAATGCTTGAGAAACTCAAATTTTCGCAGTTCTGATGCTCGGAACGAATAACTAGAACGGCCTAGGGGAAAACTACACATACCGTTGTAATCGGGCGAGTTTCTACTTTCAGATGCAACAGAAATTTTGCGGATTGGTCAATCCGTTCGCGAGATATGACAGTTTGGAGGTAAGAAACGCTTGAGAAACTCAAAATTTTCGCAGTTCTGATGCTCGAAACGAATAACTAGAACGGCCTGGGGAAAAGTACGCATACCGTTGTAATCGGGCGAGTTTCTACTTTCAGATGCAACAGAAATTTTGCTGATTGGTCAATCCGTTCGCAAGATATGGCAGTTTGGAGGTAAGAAACGCTTGAGAAACTCAAAATTTTCGCAGTTCTGATGCTCGGAACGAATAACTAGAACGGCCTAGGGAAAACTACACATACCGTTGTAATTGGGCGAGTTTCTACTTTCAGATGCAACAGAAATTTTGCGGATTGGTCAATCCGTTCGCGAGATATGACAGTTTGGAGGTAAGAAGAACGCTTGAGAAACTCAAAATTTTCGCAGTTCTGATGCTCGAAACGAATAACTAGAACGGCCTGGGGGAAAAGTACGCATACCGTTGTAATCGGGCGAGTTTCTACTTTCAGATGCAACAGAAATTTTGCGATTGTCAATCCGTTCACGAGATATGGCAGTTTGGAGGTAAGAAACGCTTGAGAAACTCAAATTTTCGCTGTTCTGATGCTCGAAACGAATAACTAGAACGGCCTAGGGGAAAACTACGCATGCCGTTGTAATCGGGCGAGTTTCTACTTTCAGATGCACAGAGAATTTTGCGGATTGGTCTATGCGTTCGCGAGATATAGTAGTTTGGAGGTAAGAAACGCTTGAGAAACTCAAAATTTTCGCAGTTTCTGATGCTCGAAACGAAAAACTAGAACGGCCTAGGGGAAAAGTACACATAGCGCGGTAATTGGGCGAGTTTCTACCCTTCAGATGCAACAGAAATTTAGCGGATTGGTCAATCCGTTCGCGAGATATGGCACTTTGGAGGTAAGAAACGCTTGAGAAACTCAAAATTTTCGCAGTTCTGATGCTCGAAACGAAAAACTAGAACGGCCTAGGGGAAAAGTACACACAGCGCGGTAATTGGGGCGAGTTTCTACTTTCAGGATGCAACAGAAATTTTGCGATTGGTCAATCCGTTCGCGAGATATGGCAGTTTGAAGGTAAGAAACGCTTGAAAAACTAAAATTATCGCAGTTCTGATGCTCGAAACGAAAAACTAGAACGGCCTAGGGGAAAACTACACATACCGTTGTAATCGGGCGAGTTTCTACTTTCAGATGCAACAGAAATTTTGCGGATTGGTCAATCCGTTCGCGAGATATGACAGTTTGGAGGTAAGAAACGCTGAGAAACTCAAAAATTTTCGCTGTTCTGATGCTCGAAACGAATAACTAGAACGGCCTAGGGGGAAAACTACACATAGCGCGGTAATTTGGCGAGTTTCTATCTTCAGAATGCAACAGAAATTTCTCGGATTGGTCAATCCGTTCGCGAGATATAGTAGTTTGGAGGTAAGAAACGCTTGAGAAACTCAAAATTTTCGCAGTTCTGATGCTCGAAACGAAAAAACTAGAACGGCCTAGGGGAAAAGTACACATAGCGCGGTAATTGGGCGAGTTTCTACCTTCAGATGCAACAGAAATTTTGCGGATTGGTCAATCCGTTCGCGAGATATGGCAGTTTGGATGTATGAAACGCTTGAGAAACTCAAAATTTTCGCAGTTCTGATGCTCGAAACGAAAAACTAGAACGGCCTAGGGAAAAGTACACATAGCGCGGTAATTGGGGCGTTTCTACCTTCAGATGCAACAGAAATTTAGCGGATTGGTCAATCCGTTCGCGAGATATGGCACTTTGGTGGTAAGAAATGCTTGAGAAACTCAAAATTTTCGCAGTTCTGATGCTCGAAACGAATAACTAGAACGGCATAGGGGAAAACTACACATACCGTTGTTATCGTGCCAGTTTCTACTTTCAGATGCAACAGAAATTTTGCGGATTGGTCAATCCGTTCGCGAGATATGACAGTTTGGAGGTAAGAAACGCTTGAGAAACTCAAAATTTTCGCAGTTCTGATGCTCGAAACGAATAACTAGAACGGCCTGGGGGAAAAGTACGCATACGGTTGTAATCGGGCGAGTTTCTACTTTCAGATGCAACAGAAATTTTGCGATTGGTCAATCCGTTCGCGAGATATGGCAGTTTGGAGGTAAGAAACGTTTGAGAAACTCAAAATTTTCGCTGTTCTGATGCTCGAAACGAATAACTAGAACGGCCTAGGGGAAAAGTACACATACCGTTGTTATCGGGCGAGTTTCTACTTTCAGATGCAACTGAAATTTCGCGGATTGGGTCAATCGTTTCGCGAGATATAGTAGTTTGGATGTAAGAAACGCTTGGAGAAACTCAAAATTTTCGCAGTTCTGATGCTCGAAACGAATAACTAGAACGGCCTAGGGGAAAACTACACATACCGTTGTAATCGGGCGAGTTTCTTACTTTCAGATGCAACAGAAATTTTGCTGATTGGTCAATCCGTTCGCAAGATATGGCAGTTTGGAGGTAAGAAACGCTTGAGAAACTCAAAATTTTCGCAGTTCTGATGCTCGGAACGAATAACTAGAAACAGCCTAGGGAAAACTACACATACCGTTGTAATCGGGGCGAGTTTCTACTTTCAGATGCAACAGAAATTTTGCGGATTGGTCAATCCGTTCGCGAGATATGACAGTTTGGAGGTAAGAAACGCTTGAGAAACTCAAAATTTTCGCAGTTCTGATGCTCGAAACGAATAACTAGAACGGCCTGGGGGAAAAGTACGCATACCGTTGTAATCGGGCGAGTTTCTACTTTCAGATGCAACAGAAATTTTGCGGATTGGTCAATCCGTTCGCGAGATATGGCAGTTTGAGGTAAGAAACAGCTTGAGAAACTCAAAATTTTCGCTGTTCTGATGCTCGAAACGAATAACTAGAACGGCCTAGGGGAAAACTACGCATGCCGTTGTAATCGGGCGAGTTTCTACTTTCAGATGCCACAGAATTTTGCGGATTGGTCAATGCGTTCGCGAGATATAGTAGTTTGGAGGTAAGAAACGCTTGAGAAACTCAAAATTTTCGCAGTTTCTGATGCTCGAAACGAAAAACTAGAACGGCCTAGGGGAAAAGTACACATTGCGCGGTAATTGGGCGAGTTTTCTACCTTCAGATGCAACAGAAATTTAGCGGATTGGTCAATCCGTTCGCGAGATATGGCACTTTGGCAGGTACAGAAATGCTTGAGAAAACTCAAAATTTTCGCAGTTCTGATGCTCGGAACGAATAACTAGAACGGCCTAGGGGAAAACTACACATACGCTTGTAATCGGGCGAGTTTCTACTTTCAGATGCAACAGAAATTTTGCGGATTGGTCAATCCGTTCGCGAGATATGACAGTTTGGAGGTAAGAAACGCTTGAGAAACTCAATATTTTCGCAGTTCTGATGCTCGAAACGAATAACTAGAACGGCCTGGGGGAAAAGTACGCATACCGTTGTAATCGGGCGAGTTTCTACTTTCAGATGCAACAGAAATTTTGCTGATTGGTCAATCCGTTCGCAAGATATGGCAGTTTGGAGGTAAGAAACGCTTGAGAAACTCAAAATTTTCGCAGTTCTGATGCTCGGAACGAATAACTAGAACGGCCTAGGGAAAACTACACATACCGTTGTAATTGGGCGAGTTTCTACTTTCAGATGCAACAGAAATTTTGCGGATTGGTCAATCCGTTCGCGACATATGACAGTTTGGAGGTAAGAAACGCTTGAGAAACTCAAAATTTTCGCAGTTCTGATGCTCGAAACGAATAACTAGAACGGCCTGGGGAAAAGTACGCATACCGTTGTAATCGGGCGAGTTTCTACTTTCAGATGCAACAGAAATTTTGCGGATTGGTCAATCCGTTCACGAGAATATGGCAGTTTGGAGGTAAGAAACGCTTGAGAAACTCAAAATTTTCGCTGTTCTGATGCTCGAAACGAATAACTAGAACGGCCTAGGGGAAAACTACGCATGCCGTTGTAATCGGGCGAGTTTCTACTTTCAGATGCCACAGAAATTTTGCGGATTGGTCTATGCGTTCGCGAGATATAGTAGTTTGGAGGTAAGAAACGCTTGAGAAACTCAAAATTTTCGCAGTTCTGATGCTCGAAACGAAAAACTAGAACGGCCTAGGGGAAAAGTACACATAGCGCGGTAATTGGGCGAGTTTCTACCTTCAGATGCAACAGAAATTTAGCGGATTGGTCAATCCGTTCGCGAGATATGGCACTTTAGAGGTAAGAAATGCTTGAGAAACTCAAAATTTTCGCAGTTCTGATGCTCGGAACGAATAACTAGAACGGCCTAGGGGAAAACTACACATACCGTTGTAATCGGGCGAGTTTCTACTTTCAGATGCAACAGAAATTTTGCGGATTGGTCAATCCGTTCGCGAGATATGACAGTTTGGAGGTAAGAAACGCTTGAGAAACTCAAAATTTTCGCAGTTCTGATGCTCGAAAACGAAAACTAGAACGGCCTAGGGGAAAAGTACACACAGCGCGGTAATTGGGCGAGTTTCTACCTTCAATGCAACAGAAATTTTGCGGATTGGTCCAATCCGTTCGCGAGATAGTAGTGGGCATTGAAGGTCAAGAAACGCTTGAACAAACTCAAAATTATCGCAGTTCTTTGCTCGAAACGAAAAACTAGAACGGCCCTAGGGGAAAAGTACACATAGCGCGGTAATTGGGCGAGTTTCTACCTTCAGATGCAACAGAAATTTAGCGGATTGGTCAATCCGTTCGCGAGATATGGCACTTTGGAGGTAAGAAATGCTTGAGAAACTCAAAATTTTCGCAGTTCTGATGCTCGGAACGAATAACTAGAACGGCCTAGGGGGGAAAACTAACATACCGTTGTAATCGGGCGAGTTTCTACTTTCAGATGCAACAGAAATTTTGCGGATTGGTCAATCCGTTCGCGAGATATGACAGTTTTGGAGGTAAGAAACGCTTGAGAAACTCAAAATTTTCGCAGTTCTGATGCTCGAAACGAATAACTAGAACGGCCTGGGGGAAAAGTACGCATTACCGTTGTAATCGGGCGAGTTTCTACTTTCAGATGCAACAGAAAATTTTGCTGATTGGTCAATCCGTTCGCAAGATATGGCAGTTTGGGAGGTAAGAAACGCTTGAGAAACTCAAAATTTTCGCAGTTCTGATGCTCGGAACGAATAACTAGAACGGCCTAGGGAAAACTACACATACCGTTGTAATTGGGCGAGTTTCTACTTTCAGATGCAACAGAAATTTTGCGGATTGGTCAATCCGTTCGCGAGATATGACAGTTTGGAGGTAAGAAACGCTTGAGAAACTCAAAATTTTCGCAGTTCTGATGCTCGAAACGAATAACTAGAACGGCCTGGGGGGAAAAGTACGCATACCGTTGTAATCGGGCGAGTTTCTACTTTCAGATGCCAACAGAAATTTTGCGGATTGGTCCAATCCGTTCACGAGATATGGCAGTTTGGAGGTAAGAAAACGCTTGAGAAACTCAAAATTTTCGCTGTTCTG